>NW_020884879.1:15734268-16003983 GCF_003945725.1 Corapipo altera | reverse complement strand
CCCCGCGGCCCGGGGAGGGGTGGGGGCCCGGCCGCCGCAGTGCCGTGTGTCTGCGTGTGTGCGCGGGGCGGGGAGCGGCGGCGGGAGGAGGGGAGAGCAGGAGAGCAGCCGGCCGGGCGCGGGGCCGGGGTCCTTGGGCGGGTGCCGCTCCGCTCGCTCCCGTTTCTCCGCCGCGCGCGGCGGCTGCGGGCGGGGAGGCAGCTCCGCGGCGAGCGGGGCCCCACGCGTGGTGCGCGGGGGAGGGGTGCGGAGATGCCCGGCGCCTCCGCGGAGGGCGGGTGTGCGGCCCCTCCCCGCCTCCGCGGGGGGCGGTGTGTGCGCCGCCGCCGCCGCGGGCACCGCGCGGCTCGGAGGCTGCGGGGCGAGGTGTAACCGGAGCCGCGTCCCTCTCCTGCCTCGCTGCCCCTCGCTCCTTTGCCGCCGCTTGGGCCTGAGCTTTTCCCCCGGCCCAGGGACCGCACGCTGCTCTTGCCAGAGAGGGGCATTCAGTTTGTCTGCGGGAAACCTGCCCGGGAGCCTGGCAGAAAAAGGTGGGGGGGGAGGGAAATAAAAAAAGGCTCGGAGGTTTGGTTGCTGGTAGTCACCGGGAAATAATGATATCTGGATCTTAGTTTGAGTTAGCCTGTATACTTCTGTCTGAAGTGTGCGTATGTGGGAGCTCGCTGTATAAATATACTTGTAATTTAGCAGGGAGTCTCCTTGTGAAAGGAGAATAGATTGCTTGTTTGATAGTAATCAATTGCTTTTGTATTTTTTTTTTTTCTTTTCCTCAGAGTAGTAGGAAGCAGGTGAATAGGCTTTAGAACTGAACTCATAATGTTTAAGTATAGTTTAAGGTAAGCATATAGTGTCTGGCTGTGGCAGTTACAGCAGAGCTCTATTGCCGCTGTAAATAAGTAGGTATTTTAGACTGCCAGTCTTCTTACTTAAAGCATTTTTGTTTCTGTTGTTCTGCCATTGTGGTTGAAGACAGTAATTTGGATTTTATATCTTTGGGTTTTTTGTCTACTGAAGTATAAAAACATCTCCAGTCAGTTAATTTCCTGGCTCCTTGTAACCCAAGAGCCGTGTTGGGCCACCTGGTGGGCTCCACTCATGGGGGAGTCCTCTGGCAGTGCCCTAAGGGAGGGAGCTGCTGGTCTGCTGTGTTGGATGCTCTCTGAGAAATGACAATGTTGTACACTGTTAATGTTGTACCAAAAATATTATTCCCCAGAGCAGGGTTCGTCTTTGCTTACGCGCAGTTTAGTGTGAATGGGAAGTGGTTGTTTAATTGCAGTTGGTGTAGGTAGTATGCCTCCTACATATTTTTTAGAACATTTGTTTATTATCACTGGTGTTGTCACAAATAGGTTATACTAGGCTAGTGAATATTTGCACATACAGATGTGTATAGAAGCACATACAGACACTCATGCATTTGTGTCCCTTATTTTGGCATTTGTGATACAACTGCTTAGGGATTGGACATAGAAGTTGGCTCTACTGTGTCACATGAGATAAAGAAAGATATAAATTGCCCCCAAATGGTTAATCCCTAAATTTGATAAGTGCTGTGACAAGCTTATGTTCATGATCAGTCTTGGTCATCTGTAGTCTTGAAGAAAATAGTTTGTCATGGACTCAACCTTCAGAAATATTGAGAACAACTTTAAGAAGAAAGGTTGATCTTTTTAACATCATGTAATAATTTGTAAAATCATGTTATTTTTAATATGTCTGTATCTCATCTTGGTGAGCATTATGCAATAAATCCATGACAAAGGTGCTGCGATCACCTCATCTTTTCAACCACTGTACTATTTTATTTCGCAAAAAACCTGAAGATTTCTCAACTTTTTATTTCCTCAGGCTTGTGGTCTTCACTAGGGGGAGAGTCTACGTATGATGTGCTTCATCAGTCTCTCTGCAATGTCTGAAGGCACTTCTTTACTAAGCGTGTAAATTCCTTGTTGTGTGTCCTGGTGGTGTCAGTGCTAGATTTGAAACTTGAGACATTTTAGGAAGGAATACTTTATTGCAATCAGGAATGATACGTTTGGAATCAGCTTAAGTTTTTAAGCTGGAATTGTGTTATTTGAGAAAGAAAATAAAGGTTATTTCTGGTGGAAAAATTAGAAAATACAAGGGATTTATTTGCTTTTAGTGTAATGTATTGCATTAAACTGAAGTTCTGAAGTAAAAATAAATTTTTTATAAATAATGTTTATGTTTTTATAATCACTTAAGGTGTAGTTTGCTCGTGAGAAGGCTGAAAGGCGCCCTTGAAAGAGGTGTATAAGCTGTCTGTAGCGTTGGCATTCCCAACTTTTCCCTCTGTCCTCTGAAAAAACCAGTAAGAGCTAGCCCATCTGCAGGAAGCCCAGGTTTTGCAGCAGGAAGAACAAAGTCAGTGAGCGAGCCAGCTGCTGCTACAATGCCTACTGTCTTCTGCTCCTTGCCTTTGTTGCTGATGTCGCTGTCTCATTGGCAAAATCTGGGCTTCTGCGCTCAGCTGGAATTTCTCTAACACCTGACACCAGAATTGCAGAGGCTTATGAGGTCTAAGCCTTGAGGATGCTGTCAGCTAATTTAAAAGGAAAAGACACTCTAAAGAGTGGTACCAAATTCAAATATAAATGTAACTCTCTTTGTCTGCTGAACACTAATAGATTGTGCATTGGAGAAAGGGAACACTGAACTGAAATTGTTCTTACCACATTGAGGTTTTTTGTACGTTTTCTGTGGTTGGCCTCTCTAAACAATGCAGTTTGCATGTAAGTAGGTATAAAGTATTTAACAAATTCCACACATTTCTTCAGTATTCTTATAGGCATTAAAATGCTTAATATTCATTTACGTCTGTTTGGGTTTAGAGGTCAGAGGTTAAATGCGTTGTTACAGTATATGCTCTTCTGTGTGACACAGCATTTTAAACTAAGACCAAAGTAACATGGATAGTTACTTTATAGAAGACATAAAACAGCATCCATTCATCCACCCATTTTCTGCTGGTAGTTAACTTAGTTACAGACGGCTACTCTGACAAGATCCCTTACTTTTAAATGAGGTGAAGTTCACTGCCCTGCTTTATTTTTGTTAGTTGTTAAAACGTTCTCATACTCCTGGCAGTGGATAATGACAAATTCTTCAATGTAACGCTGGGAGCAAGGGAGGTGGAGAGGGAGAAATGGGGAGGGGGGGAGGAAACCCTCCTGAGCATATGGAGACATCCAGAAAAAGATGTGCATCGTCAGCTGTGATTCCATTGTGTGCTTGCAGACAGGATCTGAGCTCTTCTTCTCTTGGGAATTTAAACCTTAAAGAAGTATTCTTTGGCTTTTACCCGTCAGGGTAATCGAGCTTAGATAACATATAATTCACATCTTTATTATAGATAATATTTTGGTAATATTTTACGATTTCAGGGAATAAATACAGTTGCCAGGACTCCTACTCTGTGTTAGACTAGCATTTTAAACAGTCATATATATTGGTGAAATGGCAAGGTTGAGTATTAAAAATAATTTGTAATATTACATCAGTGGTTACATACTACTAAGGCATCTTACCAGTTCTACAGTTAGTAGCTTGTCAGCAGTATTTATATTATGGAAACACTCCCTATTTTTAATGAATCAGTAGGTTAGCCTTTTCAAAACATACCATACCAAGTAGAAATCTGACATGAAAAATGACAGGTTGTATAGTTTAATCAATTTAGGATACAGAACTAGAAAAAAAAAACAAACAGAAAAAACCCAGGGAATTTTTAAACGGGTTTTAAAACAAAGCCATTTTGTCACTGTTGTATTTAGAAATACCATTTACATGATGGAAGAGTGAAAGAAATTAATTTTCTTTCATTCAGTCCTGCATTTACCTATTACCTAGAACAGCATTTCCTCTCCTGAGCATTTGGAATACTTTTGCTGATATTATGCAATTATTTTGAGTTGATGAATAGTTTGAAAAATAGATCTTGAATGTGGTGGATTTGCTGCACTGTGTTTTTTAACTGTTTATGATTTTTCAATCTTTTTCTATGGAAATTGCATGTTATTCTAGTAAAAGACTAATGGAAATTTTATTTAAGAGTTTAATGGAAATAAAATGTGTACAATTCATATGGAAAGTGTATGGTCACTGGGGTGTTTGGCATTTTGAAGTTTGAAATTAGTTCATTAATTTAAATGTCTGAAGCTATACCACAACATATTAACAATACGCACATTTTTTTTACTTCTGCAGCTGCATCATTATGCTATTCCAAGTCTTACATTTCCTTAAATGGCTTCCGTGACAATCTCCCATTAATACAGTTATTGACAGATATTATTTTTCCTTTGCTTTCCTTTTAGTTATAACTGATAATAAATCTCACTCTTTCTTTGAGTGTGTACTCATTACTTAGATATTCAGAAACTTCTTTGTAACGTGCATTTGCATTTTGCAGCTAAGATGCAATGCCCTCAGTAAAGCTTATTTACATTTTTTTCTGTATGTTTTTAAACTTCAAGATGTTACTTGAAGTTTGAGAAGGAAAACTTGTATTTTGGTAAAATAGTCCACAGTACATGGAAACATTTAACGTAATAATGAAAGGGCAGAGAGTATAGGTGACAAATTAATTAAAATATCTACCGAATGTGTTGATTTATCTATAAATCATATGTAGTATGGATCACATGAGCTTTTGTGAGGGGACATAGTGAGAACATAGATCTGATATACTGTTGACTGAGAGTTGCTATTTTGATGCTTTTTTAGTGAGCTATGTAAGACATATTGTTGCTCTTTGCTAGGATTTATAGTGGGCATATCACAATTGGCTGCTTTATTGGCTGCCTTGGTGGAGAAGTCTGAGATTGAAGAATGGGCATGGAAAGTGAAATAACATTTTACATGTTAGGTCAGAATTATTATGGAATTTTAGTCTTACTCTACCTGTGCTGTAATTCATCTGTGTGTGAATAGACTTAGTTTTTCATGGTTGTCAGTATTGATCTCTAATGAGCCTTGCCTTTGGATTTTGAAGAAAATCACTGCAATTAAAAACAATGCAGTTTGTACCTCACCCATTTGTACTTCACAGATTACATAGGAGGTATTAAACTGCATTTAAAAAGAAAACTTTAGGATAGAAGAAAGTCTACTTATGAATAAATTTGTTAGTATATACTGACACTTTCATTACAGATATTTTTATGAACTTAAAATTCATCATATGCCTGTGTGATGGAATCAAATTAAAAATTAAAAAAACCCCCACCAAAACCAAATCCCAGACAAAACCTGAACCAAAACCCAAGAAAACCCAAGGTCATAAGTTTTAATACTTGTCCAACTGAGAGTTCAGGTATGACCTAGTCTACAGTGGAGATTGCTTTTGTTCGTTCTGTTTCCACTATGCTTTGAGTTCACTAAGTAGCTCTTCAGTCTTTACTTTCAAATTGTTGTCAGGACTTGCTGACCAACCAGTTATATATTTCCAGAAATACATGTGATTGTTGTCAACTGATTTCACTTGCTACCCTTACTGAGATTTATACCTTTGTCTCCAGAGCTATGAACAAGCTCCTCATCCTGTTCTATCCATTTTCTAAAACAGATTCCATGTAGAGGAAGATTGAGTGTGTACAAATAAATAAATAATTTATTTAAACAGTTTTTAGTTGTATTCTCAAGGAGAAAAGCTCTTCTTCCAGTCTAAATCTTTGTATTTTTTCCCAAATAAAAGTTTATGGCTAGAAATACACTATTTTCTTTACATATGGCCAGAATAGTTGTTGCCATTATCTTGGAGGGGGAAAAAAAGTCAACTTGTTGATGCTTTACTGGCTATAAAATATAGTTTAGTTTAAAGTTTTTTTCTTTTTAATTGCTTGCCAGTTTTTGTTGGCATTTGCAGTGCAAACATACTTTTGCTTGTTTTGCTGTTTTTAAGCATTACTTTGAAACAGATACTGAATTTTTAATGAAGCCTCAAACTATTTTCTTGCTAGAGTGCTGTGTGAAGTTACTGTTAACTGGTACTGTTAAATGGTGAGATCATTTGTGCCTCCTTTTCTTCTTAGTGTAAGAATGAGGGAACCTGAAGATTGTAGATAAGAAAAACCTCGCTAAGATCACCTAGTTCATGCTCACTAAGCTTTGCATGCTGTAGATGATCTCCTCCAAATATGTCTGAAAGTGGCAGTTTTCACTCTCTTTTAGCTAAACTGTAGTTTGTAGAGTTGGCATTGTGTGTATTTTGTTCACAACTTAAAGTTTTTATGGACCAAGGAGGTAATGCATCTTAAGTACCTGGAATAGAGACTGGAAAGAAAGAAGTGACTGTGTACGAATGGAAAACAAAGATCTAAAGTGCTCTGAAGTCAGAGAACGGTGCGTTGTTCTGCTCTATATCAGTTACTTTTAGTTGGGGTTTTTTGAACTTGAATCAGTTTTCTTTTACTCATTGTAGGAGGGAGGATTGAATGGTGGTGGTGCAAAATGGCAGGTGTGGAGAATGATGGCTGTGGTATATTCCATTTTTATATTGTAGCTAATGTTGATAATTTGTTTGAGGAAGAGACCTGTTCTTCATGTAGGCCTTTGTGTGAGACCTACCTACACAGGCCTTTGTGCACCAGCATTAGCAGGGTTATGTCACTGTGAGAGCTGTCTTCATGCAAGAGTAGTTTCTCTTGCGTTTTGAGGGCCATCTCAAGAACCTCCTGATTCTGGTGGGAATTTGCATAGACGTGGGTTGTAGCATGCTAGTTGGCTTGCTTTTGTTTAAACCTCCGGAATGAGCTTGAGAAGGGAAGGCAGAGGTCTAACAGATAAATTAATTGTCAATCAGTTAATGTTCGTCACTTTTTTCTTCACTGGCAGTCTAGTTTACTTGGAGAAATATATCTGAAATATGCTAGATAATACACCTATTCAGGTACATAAGCTTGTCACTAGTTACTGCGTAATTCAAGAGTTTTATTTGGGAAGAAAGATCTTGTTAATAGTATTTTTAAGGTAATGCTGTGTATGTTTTCAGACAGTATTACTGGTAAACATTCTATGAGCAGAACGAAAGAAAATCAGCAAAACTTGTCCCTTCCAGTGGTGCTCCGTGGACACCAGTGTAATGGTCAGGAGCTACATTATCTGTGTACAGACTCCTTGAGCTGTGGTACTGGAGGCCTCGGACACCAGGAGGTGGGACCCAAAAATAGGAAAACACAATAGGAAAATATAAGTGAGCAACCACGGTAGTTATCAAGAAACAAAATGGTAGTAGAAACAAAATGGTAGTAGAGTACTAATTCTCATTCATTGGCGCACAGCAGGTGAAAGACAGGAGATGAGTGGGAAATGCTTCTGTCTGCACAGGCAGTTACTGCTCCTCTGTGGAAAAGGTCTCCCCACTCACTGTGTGTTGGAACTGCAACCCCCATCTGCTGGTGAGACAGCAGCTTCTCTTTGGTGGGTTTCTGAACTGCAGATGTCTAACAGATACTGGAAATCCCACTAAATCATCAAAAGATCTAATAGTTTACTTAAAATTTTATTCTAAGACAAGATTATGATTTCTGTCAATGAGGACCCACTCGAAGCCCATGTTTGTGAACTGTAGAGCTTGTGTGCTTTTTGGGCATTCCTGAGGAAATAACATAGCCATATTTTCTGTGTATATATTTTATATAAGAATACTGCTTTCTTAGTGGTGCCCCTGAATAGTCTGTTACTGTAGTGGTGTCCTGTCTGTGACTGAAAGAACTTAAGCAGAGCTGGTTTGAAGAAGGTTTCTCTAAGATGGCAGAAACGACAGAAGGAACGAAGTCGCTTCTAAATTCCATTTCTCTTGAGGCATAATTAGGGTGTGCTTTTTTTTTTCCTGTTGATGACTCTGGTAGAGTATCTTTCATTTTCTTTGTGTTCTCATTTGCTTTATGTTCTGCCTTTTTTTTTTGTTAGAATAAGAAAGTAGAAAACTATTCTTTGGTAGTTTGCTTGGATACATTTGACATAAAGTAGTATTTGACCTACAAAGAGAAATGCAGCTATAATATTTATGTGGGCAGTGGCATGCTCCTCCTCCCCAAAGAAATGTGTTTTGCTGTGCAATATATGTCCTCTGCTCTGTGGGACTCTTTACTGATTTATGGGACTCCATAATAATGAAAACCTTTCTGGTCACTGATACTTGTCACTTGCATCTGGAGTATTGTAAGGGGAGATTGAGAGAAAAAACGTGCTCCTGTACCTACAAGTTGTAATAATGGTTGAAAGACACTTTATAAGAACACCACTTTCACCTTTTTAGAGATTTGAAACTAGTGTGCTATAAAGTCAACCAGCCAAGCAGTCAACAAAAAAAGGAACCAACCACTTTCACAGAGAGTTCTCATAGATTCTTTTGTGAAAATAGAGGCTGTGTACTGTTAGTTAATGTAAACATTTTAGTTGCTATCGCTGTGAATTTGCAGTAGGCAGCAGGTAGAGAGAGGAAGTTGTGTGCCTGGAGTGATTGTGCAACTGGAAGAGGGTTGTAGTTATGTCTGGAAAAGCAGATAATGCTCTGTGAAGTTTGTTTCCCTCGCTGTGTTCTGCTTAGAACTGCAATGTGCTAAACATATTTTTTTTTCCTATACCTGCTTCCAAAAAAAAGACTGATATTTTTCTCTCAAATTTGTTCCTAGCATGCTTGAGATCTGAGTAGTGAGGCCCCCTGCACACACAGCCCCTAGAAATTGCTGTCTGCATCGCTGAGTCTTGGTGAGTTGTCTATATCCTATTGCATTTAATTGGATTAATCTTCTTCATGGGGAACTTTGATGTGAGATATCTTAGATTGATTGTGTAGATACAGCAGAACAAGCTGTGGTTTTAAGTAATGTATGATCCTCTACACTGAGTTAAAATACTAACTTCTTAGAAACTTTGAAAAATAATGCTCAGACTGGTTATGGAAGCAGGGTCCTTGCTTTAGTGCCAGAACCAGGAATGGGACTTTCTACAAAGAGAGGCTGAAGGGGTCAACATGTGATATTCTTTCTCATGAGATTTGTTTGATATTTGATACTGTAACTAAGGAATTGACGTTTTTCAAATGTGCTGATTATGGTCTGTCTTATGGCAAAGGTTGAATATGGAATAATACAAGCTTTTCCATCCAACTCTGTGCACTAATAAATTACTTAAATTGAGGGTTGAAATTGGTATAACGACACTGATGACTTAAACTGCTTGTTGCTCAAGAATTACTGTCTGATGACTCCATCAGGCAGTGCTGTGCCTGTTTAACTCTGCTCTCAAGGAGGGATAATACCGCTGAGAATTAGAAAAAGAGACCCCTGCGGATTGTTTAAATGCAGACTAATAATAGTTTGGTAGTGCAGTGAAAGAAAGTAGAATATAAATGCTGTGGTTTTATTTTAGATATGTTTGATATATCAATGTGCTCACTTCGTATAAATCTTTTACAACAAATACACATTTGAGATTTTATGTGAGAACCTTTTCAGTGTACTCATGAATAAATGTTGTCATTTAACACATAGAGTGACTTATTAAGGTCAGAAATGTGTATTTTTGAGGCTTGTACACTAAATATAGAGGTGGGAAATGAGCCTTCTGAAAAGGTTTTTAGTTGTTTGGGGGATAACTGTTTATAAAATGCTAACCAAATATGGGTAAAATTATGTATGTGCACATCAAGTATCATTTCCTCTTTTGTTAATTATATTGAGCAATTTTTGCAAACTAACAATGCTTTTCTTAACTTACCGAATTCTCTAGCCTCAGTGAATGGAAATAGGTTAAGCAGCTTTCCAGTGCTTTTTTCCGCCTTTCCCCTTTTTAGTTCTGATAAAACTCTGCAGTTCATTGTGTTCAGTGAAGTTTATAATACTAGTTAATAGTTTATTCATGTATTAATTTGAAAATGCTTAGCCACATAGATGTTATTACTTATTTATACTTATTACTTAAACTATATTATTTATTTCCAGTACTTATCTGGACTGCATAATGACCGTAATGTGTATGTGCAAGTCTCAATAATAATCTGCTTTTGTAATCATTTAAGCAAGTTGTTTTAAAAAAAGAAAGATAAAGATTCTGAAAATTTTACCGTATAATTGATTTTTTTCCCCTAATCAGTATATGTGGAGAAAAAAACCCCAGCCTGTCTCTTGCTTAGTGTTGTCATTCTATGCCAGAATGATAAACCCATAGATTTGGTTGTTGCAGTGCTAGAAAGTAATCTGGTAACTTTAAAGATGCTTGCTAAAACACAGTTGCTGTGTTTGGGAAGTTCAAAACCTTTAATAAGAGCAAATGGGACATGAATATTTGTGTATGAAGTCTGTGGTGATGACAGTGAGGAATAAACCACTGTAAAAAGCTGGTGTCATGAAAGGATTTAGAGGGCAAGGATGATGTAGAGACGTAGTTTTCTGCTCAAAATATCCTTTTGTTCTAAAATGGGTGGTTATCCATGTGTTCCTGTGATAGACAGTTCAGCAAAAGCAGGTTGCATAGGAATAAAGGACAAGAAATAATTTTAAAATTTTGGTTCCATTGAATCCTAGGAAATTCTTCCATTCATTTTTTGAATGCCTGGGGTTTCAGTCTTATTGTTTGACATACTTGCATGCTCACCTTCTCCATTGCAAGATGGAAGAACTGTAGCTGTTTATTTTAACCAGTATACCCATCCAAAATTATAGTAGTGTAGGAAGGACATATCAGTTGGAGTTTCATTTAAGAAATCCTGTCCTTGGCTTTTGACTAGTGTTACTTGTGAAATAATACATATTGGGTTTGACTGAATATTGTGAGACTGTACCACCACTATGACTGAAATTGTGCACATTTAGCCTGTCTACCACTGTATTAAGTTTTTTGGAAAGTGCAACTACTACTTAAAACTTACTAGATCTATTTCTTATATGTTAGTTGGGGTGGTGGGAGGTAGCTACTGTATGCTAACAAAAAAAGCAATGCAGTTGGAATGGGGAGAAGTTTAGACTTACAAAAAACCCCAAACAAATAAATAACCTAGTTTAATTCCTAGTCGAAAAGCTATCAGTCAGAAGACATTTTCTGTCCCTCTCCTCTTCTTTTTTGCATGAAGTGGTTTGCTTTGTAAGAAATATTTCTCAGCAAAAAGAGCATAGGTTAGAGAAATCTCAGTTTTCTGTCACTGTCAATGTGAAGGGTCTGTTTCAATCTAACTTTGTAGTGATTTCATTGACATTTGTGTTGTAGTTAGTGTCAAGTGTGATAGAAAATATTTGTGTGTCCTTTCATTCTGAGTTATAGTGCTCATTGTTTACAGCTGAAGTAGATAAAGAAAATTCTGACATGTCTCATTTTTGACTGTGTTCTCCTAATACATGTGTGTGTAAAGGGAGTGCTGTCAGAAAATGACGTGTAACACTGACAGTAAAAGTGCCTAATATCAAAACAAGTTTTAAGAGCCTTTGGTATTAGTTTAAGGATGAAAGTGAGGAACTTAGAGTAGATTCCAAGTGTCAAACCTGAATAAGGCAGAGCTCACTTCTATCAGCATGCAAAGCAGGGCTGGAATTGTGCGTACCTAGAGCTCTAGAGTCAATTCAGGGGACCCTACTTCCCACAGGAGCTGTGTTTCTGAAATACCTAAAGTAAAATACAGGTATGGGTAATCTTTACTGAATCAGGTCTTCTCTGTGAGGGGTGTTTAATCTACATTGAATTAGTTTGTGATAAATAAAGGAATGTGATTCCATTCCTAGACCTCGAAATTAGGGAGCTGTGTGTTGCATGAAATGTGGTCAGATTATTCTGTGTTCAGTCACCGCTGTTCAGTAGTGATATTAGTTAACATGAATTGCCTATAAAGATGCTTGTAAAAGTGGATGCTTGATTATAATGAATTTATTGTAATCAGCGTTAAAATGATACTCCTATTCTGAGAGTGAAGTTCTGTGTGGGTGGTACGATAAGAACTGAAATATTAAGAAATGAGCATCTGTTGAGATTTATACAGTTGCACCCTAAAGATTTTTTTCCTCCTAAAATTGGAACTGGGATCTTATGAAAAACATTATTTTGTGGAAAAGCTGAAATATATACAAATGTAATATATTCCATTTCTTTCTTTTAAAATTTATGAAAATTTAGAGTACTCTAAGAAAATCTCATGATGCTTGCAACTGGCAGAACTAGATTTGTTAGTAATGAAAGCACTTTTAAAGTACTTTCATAGTTTTGAGGCCACAATGTTCAAATTCATTGTAAAGCTGGATTAAACTATTCTTACATATGTAAAACTCATTAATTACTGCAAATGGATTTTAATGGAGTGCTCCATCAGTGAACTTGTTACTGAATTGATGGAACGAAATGTCATACGTATCCAGGACTGTTGCAAACGCTCATTCAGTCAATTGAAGCTTGCCTTTTGTATGTGGTTATATCCTGGAAGATTATTTTTAACATTTCAGTATCGTGAGATAAATAAAAAATGCTTAGGAAATGAGATTGCTAACTTGATTTTATTCACTTCTTAAATATTGGTTTTGACTTCGTAATGGACTTTGCTAAGATTTTTTCATTTCTTACCTTGATAGGAACCTTTTTATGTGGGCAAAGGTTTACTATATACACATTAGCAGAAGAAATAGCTGTCATTATCATCTGTGGAAAATCAATGTATATTTTATATATAGATTGATGACATATACCACCAGTATTGGAGCCTGGGAATTTTAGAGGGGTCAAGAACAGGACAACTGAGCACTTGCATGATCAAAGAAGATGAGATGCAGTTACTTGGGCAGATTTTCCTCTGGGCCTGCCTTTAGTCCCTGAATTGGGAAGAGTGAAATATTTACATGACTTGGCTCTTGACAGTAAATAGTATTAATTAAATACAGGGCTTGAAAATGACACTGGTATTTCAGATGAAGGCCTGTAGATTTTGCCTTGGCCTTCTGGAAATTGAATTCCAGCAGTCTGTTTATTTGACAGCATTATGGTACAATATTTGGAGGTTCATGGATATTTCTCTACATAAAAGTGGGTGAATTTTTATAATGTCACAATGCTGGGATGTTAGGCTCAGAAGACTTATGTGATTATAATGGTAAGCAAATTTGTAGGTGATTATAAAGTGTGGCACAGTGTGTTTCTATCTGATTAATTTACTTTTATATTAACTGGACAGGCAAGAAATCGCAGGTTTTCTTTTTAAAACAAACTTTGGATTTTGAAAATTCAGATAAGTCACAGAAGTTCAGTATTATTAAAATGATTTAGAAGTATTGGGGAGTTTATAATATCACTGCACATGGCTCTAGCTATTCAAAATGTGTTACAGAATCCTCCTCTAGTCATCTCACCACAAGCAAAAAGGGATACTGACACCCTAATGCGTACAATATTTACCAGTGTGTAAATGCATTGCTAAAACTCAATTTTACAACTGTGGCCATGATAAATGAAGAATATGCTCTGTTTTCCTGTTCTGACATCTGTTTTATGGTCCAGATTCTTCAGTTTTTTTCATCATCAGTACTTTTATTCCTTCAGTAATCCCAAATCAATAAACTACAGCATTCTGTATGCACCAGACTCTGTATATTTCAAAATGACAGCAATAGGCAAACTAGGAATATTTAAAATTAGAATTGAGAATAGAATTAGTTTTATAGTAGGTATTGCAATTTGGTTCTTTCTTCAGGGATGCTGTAGTAGTGTCAGGAGGAGGTAAAATGTTTCCATTCACGTTTTTTGCAGCATGTTTTTCTTTTGCTTATAGTTGCATATTCTCACTTAAGCTTTGAAACATTATCCTTACAAGTAACACATGGAATTGAAGATCCCTTTTTGCCTTTGATTCCTTTGTGCCTGAATTCTAGGTACCTGGTTTACTGCTTCAAGAGAGTGAGATGTCCCCTACATTTCTTTGTTCAGATTGTGAGCTTGAAACTACTGTGTGGTGCTGCACTTTAATAGTATTTTAAAATGGGATAAAAACATCTACATTTCTCTAAAAGTAGGTGGCCAACACATATGAAATTTCACTTGGGTTAATTTTTATGGCCTTTCAGTTTTCAGTTGTGGTTTTTTGCTTGGCTTCTCTTCACAGATCCTGGTTAACTGTGTTTTTATTGCTTAGTCCTGCTGAACAGACTCATGTAAAACTTTTTCTGTCTGGAGTTACAGTATGCAACTTCCAGAATGTATCCTGCGGTGGAATAGGGTTTCTGTGCAGCTGATGGTATGTGAAGCTCGATTCATGACTACTAATGTTTAAAATATTCCTTGTCCCTTACTGTGATTTTAGTCTTTCCGTCCTCATGAGTCACTCTTTTGTCGATATCCAGGTTCTAGGCTCTTGATCAACATTGAAATATTTGAGGAATCAATGCATGTGAGTCAAATTTTATAACACTATGGTTGCCACACTTAAAACATACTCAATACAAATCTAAAGAAGCAAAAAAAATCCCAAATCACCCCAAATTAGGCCACTTTATATGAGATCAGTTGCTGTTCTACCACTGTCATGCCCCAAACACACTACACCATTACTGTACACCACAGGCTGTGTGCCACCACCTGTGGGAGCACATAGATTTGTTCTATTAATTTTCTTCTTTAGTTAGTTAGTGTCAAATATGCTGTGTATATAGTACATATGTTTCACAATAGTATGTATTTATTTTTTAGTATTGGCATGGAACCATGCATATGTTGCTCTGGTCCTGTTTTGGGTACTGTGAGCATTTAAAGGGGAGGAAAAAAACCTATCAACCTGCTGCTGCTGCACTTGATTCCAGTAATAGTAGTTACCAAAACTGCCTCCTACTTACTCTTCCTCTTATTTGCTTCATCACTCAGTTTCTGAGTTATTTCCTTCCGCCTCCAGCTTCCAAGAGAAGTGTTTTGTGGTCTTCTGATATAACCTCATGAAGCTTTGGGATAGTCCCATGTTTTGGGTCAGGACAGCTTGATCTCTGGTTGTGACTGTCTAGTAAGAGTTAGACTTATTTGTGTATGTGTATTTTAAGGGGGAATTGCTTACTGAAAATGTATTTTTGGCTAACTTGAAGTTATTAATGAGTTGGCATGAATTTCATAAGTAGCTTTGTTGAGGAAGGGAGAAAATTGACTGCTAATCAGAAATGCTGTAACGGCTCACTTAGGAAATTCTGAAATGAAAAGTTTTGGATTTCAATGCTAGAGTCACAGCAAGACTTACCAGTCGGTAAGCCACAGGGAAGCAGTCTGGCCAGCTATGGGTACAGCTGTGGGTGGGGAACCGCTGTGGGTGTGCAAGGTAAGGGCTCTCACAGGGATACCATTTCAGTGGCACAGCCTGTGCCCTGGGTAGAGGGACAGCTTGTGATGGCCTCTGGTCTCGCTCCCCAGGAGCTGGAGTTCACCCTGGGTCCAGTGTGGCCCATACTCGCCCAATTGAGCCAAGCTGGGGATGGGCAGTTTCCCAGGTTTTTATGGCTGTGTGAGAGAGTGTCACCCACTTCACCTGGGATGAGTACAGGAGCTGGGGAGCCCTTTCCTGTACCTTCAAATGCACCAACATGCATGGAAACTGGAGGTACACCCGTCTTTGCCGAAGCAGGGAGAGACTGGAGGGCAGATTGCAGCACTTCTCCTTCTGAACACCGGGATGTGAGTGCAACAAGATGGAGGAGGGAATCACAGTGCTCCTGACTGAGAGCAGAGGTTTGCATTTGGGTCTCCTGCCTCTTAGGACATTGCTGCCCTCTCCGGGCTGCTCAGTGTTTCTGAGCAGAGCTTTGCTGCCTCTGAAGTAGCTCTGCTTTTTTATTGGTGTATAAATACTTTGTTGGTAAACTGATTTCCTGTGTGTGAGGTGCGCATCCTATCTGTTTTGTGTGTCCTACAGTAAAGGACAGTAGTTTCTTCACTTGCCTTCTTCTATAGATCTAATTTATTTATCTGCTACTAGTAAGTTTGTCTTCTCAGACAAGGTACTGCAAAGGAAGTGAAGGTATACATTCACAGATATATTTAGCAATTAAATCCCCTTGTGGATGTTCTTAATGCTTTGAATAGCTTACCCTACTTTGACATGAAATAAGCTATCCGAAACAAGGGCATTTTTTCCTGGTGAATTGACTATTTGCACAACTTGAAACACTTCTAAAATACGTGTTTTTCCTGTTCAATGACTGAAATTAAAAATTCATTATAGGCACAGTTCTGCTCTTTGTATCAGAAGTATCATTGTCCATAATTAAATGGATGCATTTGACTGCAAAGATGTAATACAAATTAAAGTTGCACATGGTTACCACTGCGTATGCCATCTTTTTTTCCAAATCTATTGATAAGATCAGTGTGAAGTATTTTATCATGTAAAACTGATTAATTTTTGAAAACCTGAAAAGACCAAAATGAGACATATTTAGATCTCTCAGAACAATTGAGAAGTAAAAATGTGAACTATATATAATGTGGCTGGCAATGGTAGAATTAAACTCTTAAAAATTTAAACCCACTAGAGAGTATTTTGTGTTATGGTGGGAAGGGCCATATCCTTTAACTTTCCTTGCTGTTGACATGATTTGGGGACTGTTCTTACTGTTCTGATTTTGTGGAAATATTGTTCTATAAGTACAGTGGTAGGTTTTTCATAAATGAGCTGTATTCTGTTCTGTTACACTTGTGTAAATAATTTTTTCTCAAGTTGTATTGCAGAAACTGAGAAAAGAAAGACTATGAGCCTGCCTTTAGAATTTCCTTGGGGCAGGAGGGACTTTTTTAGAGACAAGATTCTGAGAAAGGAAATAAGAAGGTTTCTTGCAGAAAGTTTGAGCTAACTGGCAATACAGGAAAGATGAAAATGTAAAATCCAATATTGGGTCAAACCTACTTCTGCTAATATTTCACTTGCACTAGCCGACTATAAAGAGAACTTTGTGTTTTATTGGTTTTTAACTGATTTTTGCTTACCACTGACAGGGAATGAAGTCAGTAAAAGGGAACTGGTATTTTCTTACACAGACAATGTCTTGAGGAACAGAATAAATTAATACTACATTCTGTGAGGGTGCATATCTGCAACAACATGAGAGTTTTTTATTTAATATTTTAGAAATGGAAAATGTATCGCTTTTTCTCTGTGTGTATATTTTCTATGTTGTAATTTGTACTGATTGTGTTACCAGTTTTTAGTTCTGTCCTGTTGCTTTGTTCAGGATTCCCAGTAATATCAACCACCCTTATGCCATGCCATTGACGGGCTCTGTGGCTCTTACTGTGCCAAGCTTTTGCTGTTCCTGTGTTGAACAGGCAGTTAAAACGATTTATTTAGGCTGGCTGAGGGTCAGCTACAAAAACTGAATGTATTGTTTCCTTGGAAAACTTTTGTTGTTGTTGTCTAATCAACAAGTAATTCAGATAAGGTGTCTGGAACCATTTGTAGAATTTGGGGACCTGCAACGTTTGCCCACGTGTGTGTTGGAAATTTCCCTGTAATTATACCCATAGGAATGAGCTTACGTGGTTAACAATGGGAATGGAGGTAGACCTTGTGCTCAAGAGCCAGGAGCTTATTTCTCAGTGCCAGGTTTGCCAGAGGTATACTAAACAAGTCACTTGACCTGCAAGTCTCTCACTTTCTTAGCTGTAAAATGTGACCAACCCTCATTATTTTCTTCATATACAGAATTCAGATTCACCATTGTTTGTGAATTGTGTGAGAAAAGAAATAATTATATATTTATGTATTTAATTTCATCAAATGTAAATAAAATGCCTGCTTCTCTTGATGTGAATTAATACTGAAATTGTAAAAAAATGCTAGAGAGAACTTGCCTATTAAAACATTGAAGCAGTTGCCTTTTGCTATTTTATTAAACAAGAATAAACCTAGATTATTTTGAGTTAGCAGTATTTTTGTCTGCTTTTGTTATGAGATAAAACATCAAGTATTGACTTAACTTCACATTTCACAGGAGAAGAATTAAAAATTATCCCTGTGAAGGGTGACTATGGAGTTACTCTTTGAAATTCTAATTTAACACTTCAGTAATGGGTCAAGCCTGCTCTGAATCCTCTGTGGGATTATTTGATTTGCTGTCTGGTTAAACTCAAGGAAAATGGGATGTCTATAAATTACTAGAAGTGTTAGCTATCACCTTATAATGGAACCAAATGGGAGAATTTGTTGTTTTAAATTAGGATTGTGACCTGATGACTAAGGGATTGTATGAATCTTGTAGGCTTACTTTTAAGACCTAACTTGAGGATGAAAGTTGCAGGATGGTTTGTTTTGTTGGTTTTTAACCCCCCTCTTAATATCAACTGTATAATTGGAAATTATTTTAATTGAGGGATAAGGGGAAAATGTCTTCTTTACCTGGGGGGAGATGGGGTTAAGTTTTTAGTATATGTTGTGTCTTCAGAGTTACTTACACATGGAGGAGTTTTTCTTTTGTGTTTTCTTCTATTTGTGTGAATGTTTTGTGCCCCAACAAGAAGAATCTGTGTTTTTTTAATGATAAAATTGATTATTAAATTCATGTGACTGGAACTGAAGGGAGTTCAGCTTTTTATAAGTAGATAAAGAAGCAGTTTGAATATTTTGCAAGTTTATGCATGTAATGTTTATCCTGCCCAAACCTTTAAAATTCATTTGCAAATTACTGCAATACAAGTACTCGAGTGTTTTATGCTGTGTCATACATGAAGGGAGTATTTGGCGTTTATTTAGTAACTTGAACTTGAGGGAGTAAAAGCAGGGAGATTTTAGTTAAAAATGAATTCACACTAACATTTTACTTTTCACTATTTTATTTTGGAAATTCTGTGCATGTTGCTGCTACAATTTTTTCAGCAGCACTTTAGCTTTAAAACTCTTACAACATACCTTGTGGTACTTTAGCAGGTTACATATTTCTCTCTTACAAGTTAAATTGAGTTTTTAAACATCTATAGTTTGTGATGTTGTAGGACATAAACTAAGACAATGAAAAGTTTTTCATTGTCTATCATTTTAATGGTGAGGAGTATTGAATGGAGACAAACTGTGCAGTGTGCATTGCATATACCAAGAAATTTCACAAGACTTTTTGACACCAGTTTTGAAATGAGCTGTGGGCTCATTTCCAGCGCTGTTCTGAGTGTAGCCTGTCCTACAGAACTTTCCATTGCCAATCTGTCACATACCACGTGCCTGTATTTCACTCAAGATTTCTGATTTGAATAACTGAGTCTATACATAGTTTGAATTGTGTATTTAACAGAATTTACTTACTGTTGCTTCTGAGAATTTTTGTTCCCTTTTTTTTTACCAGTGCAGCTATATTTATTATTGTACAGTTTGATATATATCAATTTGAAATAAATTCTGAATTGTATTTCAACACTTTTGTCACGTTTCTCAAGTTGGTAATACATATGGAAATGTAAGTCTTGACCAGGTCTGAGGATTGGCAATTTTGGGAGGCAATACTGGGTAAAACAACCTAGTCACCAGTTCTGTGCGTGTGTAGGGAAAGGAATTTTTTAGGATACGAAAGTTTTCTCAGAGCTGACCGAAATCCATAAGTAACATAGTGCAATAAGGATTATAAAGATAGAAAAGATGCAGATTTATTTTAAAGTATTTCCATCAAAGATTTGTTTACAAAAGACCTATGTACTGCATTGAAGTGCATGTAATGAAGTGCTAGTTGCAGCAGAAGCAAGCAGGGCTGGGCTTGCAAGCCTCTATCTGAAGAATTACTAGCATGCACAAGCTGGGCTGCTTTCCCACTTCAAGCTGGATAGCTTTCTGGTGATAGGAGAGGTCCTACAGCCACCCATTTGCTGGTTACTAAAAATAGTGGTGCTGGAGTAAGGAGAGTACATCAGCACAGCACCAAAAAACCTCCTCAAGGCTCCAAACACTAAGATTTTAACAAGTAAATGGTTAAACAAAACACACCCATCTCCCTGTGGTAGGCAGAGTTCCCAGGCCAGCTCATCCCCTGAGCCTGGGCGACTGGCTGGCTTGGGCAGCTTTCCCTGAAGGTCATTCATTCGGCCTATTGGAGAAGAGGGTGTCTTCAAGATGCAGAGGCAAAAAATGCTTTTGTTAGGGAATGCTTGATTTGCTTCTCTTCTTTTTCCTAAAGGGAAAATACTTACTGAAGTCTTAGGGGAGGGAGTATGGGAGTCAGTCAATTTCCAGACAGAAACCTCAAATATGAAGTAGTATTGTGAAATAGAAATCTTCAGATTGGGGCTGCTGTGAAGAGTGAAGAAGAGTGATTTTATTTTTGGCAGATGAAGTGCATCTTGATTTGTCTTTCCCTTAACCCTGAAGTAACCCTTCAGAAGGTGAAAGATGGTTCAAACTCTTATTAGCTGAGATTTGGAGAGTTCCTGAATATAAGCTTACATGTTTTGCCGAATGATATGGCTACAAATCATCAAGCTTTTTCTAGAATTTCCTCTTGAGCCGAAGAATTAAAAGAGAATACTGTTTAATAACATAATTTGTGCAGACTATTTTGTGTGACAACATTGTGTTATTACTAGCTACTGTTTCTCTCTATTATTATTTTTTATCAAAAGGTCTGTAGTTTAGGCATGTATTTCAGACATACCTTCTCTTCAGTATTTATGTACAGAATACCACTAAGAATAAAGAAATAGTGATTATTTTTTTTCCCAAGCTTGCTTACAGAATGCACAGAGAAATGATAAATGTATTCAAAACCTAATAAAAAACTTTTTCAGTATTGTAGGGATTTTATTCTGAGTCAGTTTTGAGGGATCATTTGTCATGAAAGACCTAGTCACTCAGCAAATCTTTTGCTCATTGGTTGTATTTTGGTAGGTAATTCATAAGACATCTTCTCTTTGTGATCATATAATTTCCCTCAATGGCAACAACAACTGCTTTCATTGGAAACCAGTAGTAAGAACGTGTATTTTTAGTTTTCTTTAATGTAGTTAAACATCTGGAAGTAGACAAGACCATAATGGTGTGAGCAGCCAGGTTTCCACAGAATCTCAGAAAATATTCTTGACTGCTTTTTGCAAATGGCTACTACAGTTATCTGGTGGCTATTCTTTGTCCATGATACTTAAGTTAGTGGCCTGCACACATTCTTAGGGTTGGTTTGACATCTGGCCAATATTCCTAACTGCCTGCTGTTAAGTATTTACCATGCTTGTTGCTGTGTGTGAAATTAATATATATTAAGCTTCACGATGATCTTGTGAGGTAGGGGTTGTACAGGAAAGTCAGTGGCAGAAATTAGGATACGAATCTAAACTACGTGTCTTCTAGATATTAATGAGAAAATCAGCAGGATGATGGCTAGCTGCAAATAAAATAGTCTAATTTGTAAGCATTGATTGTAGCTCAGTCAACTGGGTTTCATTTGTAGAAGCACGCTGTGTCACAGAGCAGGAAGTTGCTGAGTAGTATCTGTGCAAACAAGGTACATCCCAGTGAACTTTTTGCCTTCAGACCTGTGCTGTGTTTGTATTAACTGGGTCTTTAAACAGAGAACAAATGAACAAGAAAAAATAACACTGTGGCAAAACCCAAGATGAACACTTCATTAGGTGTTTAAGAAAAACCACCTTGATTTTCCTCTCTCCCCCTTGCCTTCTCTGCCTTCAGTCTCTGCTTTCTGCTCATGTCCGGCTAAGATAATACAGTAAATGTCTGAGCTCTCGAAAGTAAGGCTGTCACATTGATGTTTAACTGACTTTGAAGCGCTGCAGCTGTAAAGGGGAAATGAATTCTGTTCTCTGTCAAAGCCTGTAAAAGAGTGTTTGTTTTAGCAGCTACTGAAGATGGAAGTGTTTATTCCACGACTGGGTTGGTTGTCAGAGCTGGACATATTTTCCTGTATTAATAATATTTGGAATTTTTCATTAGTTATCATTTCCTGTTTGTTCTTGAAAAGAGTATTGAGATACTGATCATTGTCCCAGTCTTTTCAGCTCTTCTTTCTCCATTTGAATTGAAATCTTGAAATTCCTTTGGGGTGGGGTTCTGTGTGGGCTCAGGCATGTGTAATTATGTATTATATAAAACTTTTAAAGTATTTGCAAACATCTGATATTTTTGATTCTGAAAGGCAATAGCTTTTTTGTACAAGAGACAGAGGGGCAGCTCTTCCAGTTTGTCAGGGGATGGAAGACTGCACCTAATATGCATGAAATTCAACATATTACTCATCTTGTTTTTTCATCTGGCTTCTGTCACAGACTTTTGCTCCTGATACATAGAATCCTCTCTTGATATGAAAAGACTGACCAGAATCTGGATACTTACTGTTACTGAAACATATGTTATGCTGTGTAATTTATTTCAAAAGTAGCTTATCACATGGACTTACTAAATCCTAGCCATTCTACACAAACAAAATCCTTCTGAAGTGTTTCCAATGCATTGTTGCTCTAGTGAGTGGGTAAGAAGGTGAGGTAATAGAGTTGGAGCATTTTTGGTTTGTTTGGCTGTTTAAGATAGATCATCTAGAGCTGAAACTTAATTAAGTATAAGTGTTTGAAATTGGAAACAATAACCATGTTAAGTAAGCCTGTCATGATCTTGGCATCAATGGAAAAGAGAGCAAGCAGTGAGGGAAGCTGGATTCA
Source organism: Corapipo altera (assembly GCF_003945725.1). Taxonomy (NCBI): domain Eukaryota; kingdom Metazoa; phylum Chordata; class Aves; order Passeriformes; family Pipridae; genus Corapipo; species Corapipo altera. The sequence continues at coordinate 15,981,378 of NW_020884879.1, read as the reverse complement.
TGCTGGTGTTGCTTACAATGGTATGTAACTTACTAATTACCTTTGCTGTGAAATGGTTGGTGAAAAGCCAAAATATTGCTTTCCTAGTTCCCTAGGATCCTTGTTTTGAGAAGCTTATAGTTCCTGGTGTTTTTTCAAGAATTACATGAATGCCAGAATGTTTCCCAAGCTTCTCTTTGATGATTGGTACAACGTAACAGGGAAGGCTGACCAAAAATTACTGAGGAAGTGAGTAGAAGAGAGACAAAAAGGTGTGAGAATAAATGAATCTGGTAGTGTGTATTTATGCATCTTCCCTACCCTTGTCATTTTTAGTCTACTTTCTGAATGAAGTGAAACTCATGTGATCATGAATGAGATAAAACATGTTTATGTGCGTTTGTGGGATTGTGTGTGTTTGCCCTTTTCTTCCACTGCCCCAAAGAAACTGCTTCTACAGGTTACAAGAAATTACGTCATCAGGTAGATGACTGTCATCCTGTTAGTCAAAGAAGGACCTTACCTGTTGACAGCTCTGATGTCGCATCAGAAAATCATTATGGGAGAGCAAAATTACGGATGGCTGAGGGCACAAAGTCGGTCAAGTGCATATTTGTCAAACTAAATTTCCGTGTGCCTTACTCTTTGCTTGTCAGCTGGGGATTGAAACACGTTTTCATGCAGAGGGAATATGAGGCTTAAGACTTTTTTTTTTTTTTAAAGTTAGAAGATATGTTATATCAAGACACTGTCCTGTGTGCTTCAAAATCTACTGAAAAAGATGTACAATATTAATATAATCTTCTGAGATATATATGGGTATTTAAAATTTAGAACTTCCTTCCTTTATAGAAAAGTGTGCAAAAACTCTATACACTGAGAAATTCCAGTTGAATATGCAGATTATGGGTACTCTCATTGTACAAAAGTGCAATTGTTACAAAATTACTATAAAATTATAGTTGTAGTCTTGTTTTTCATCTGTGGGCCAGGCATAATGCCATCTCTTAGCATCCTTTTTTTAAGTCTCTTAATTTTTAAGGTAGAGGCACGAAAAAAATATACAGTGTTCTCTGTAGTGTCCTTCTCCAAGTCTAGCATAATGATTTTGGCTGTCAGTGCTGCAAGTTGTTTGTTTCAGCCTCAGATAATCAATCTGATTAAGTATCTTGGTGGTATTTGATGTTATACAGAAAGCATTTAAGATGGGAGTGATATTTCACTGAGGTACTGCTCATGTGGAAAGCTTCATTTTAATAGTCGTGGTGATAATGAAAGCTTACTGAAAAGAATGAGGTGGAGATATATATATATATGTATTATATATCTTTTGGGAAGAGTGATTGCAGACTTACACCACTATGAGAGCTTTCGTATGTGCTTAGTCGCTATTTGGATGAGTGAAAGCAGTGAGATTTATGCAGTTAGTCTCAGTAAAAAGGTTGAGGGAAACATCCTTCGAATGGCGACACAGTACAGGCAAGTGTCACAAACTCAAGCTGTTACTGGCCAGTTTTATGTTCATCAGAGATCTCTGTGAGGTAGAAAATGCCCTTGGTCAGGCCTCCTGATGAGGCCAACTGTACTTCAGGAAAACACAGTGTCATCTTACTTGCCCCAAACAGGTTCTTCAGCATGACTGCAAGCCAATTTTCACCTAGACTTCATTATTTCCTAATTTCAGTGGTTGAATGGCTTTGCTTCGATTTATCTTGTAAAATGACATCTAACAAAATTTTCCTACTGGCATTTCCCCAGAAAAGCCCAACACTTGGCAGCTCCCATTGGGACTCACCAGGTCCAATGCCTGCTGCAGTGTCTTTGATAGCCAAGAGTCTTACTTTCATCCCTCCTGTCTCACCTGTCTTCCCTCCCTTTCTCGCTATGAAGTCAGTGTAAGAAAGACTAAAACTTTTCTACTTCATAACATCAACATCAAGGCAGAAATTAACTTTACAAATAAAAAATACCCTAACAAGCAAACTGTAAATAAACTTAGTTTCTAGTGAAAACTTCTTCATTCACCTTCCTCAGCATTTAAGTAAAATGTCACAGTGTGCTTGGTATGTGAATAAATGCAGACCTGATTTGGCTTCCTGACTACAGCAGAAAAAATTCATGCATACTTTTTAAGGAATGGTTATTTAAAAGTAATGTGGTTTTGTTGCAGCATGATTATATATTTAACAGGAAACTAGGTTGCAGTCTTTATGACTAACTCTTATTACTACTGCTCCCTTGGTTTCCAGGAGATGATGACTGTAATGCTATATAAAATCTTCAGGTAGGTAGCATCATCTTGGACAACTTTATTTTTTGTCCCATGGTATCACTGTTCAATTTTGTAAAGAAATATATTAAATTATATTATTTTGTAAAGAAATATATTAAATTAAAAACCCATATCAGTATAATGTTTTCATTTTCCTTCGAACTTCTTGTTGTTAGTCCAGATGGACCATAGGAGGATGGTAACGGGACCACATCTGGAGGATTTTTTGGTTTTTAGTGCTTAATGTGCACAACTACGAAGTGTAACTGGAACTTGTGTTTGATGTAGAGGAAAAACACTGGCTTTTTAAATCAGAAAGACATACCAAAATAATTCCCTCTTTGATTTAATCTCAATGAGTTAATTATTGGGAAGAATTTTTTTTCCTCTTATGTATATTTTTAAAATACTTTTTTTATTGACAAAGGTAAGTATATAATGAATACCATTCCCTGACCCCATGTCATTTGCTGCTTAGGAACAGTATTTACCTACAATAACTGTAAAGAATTGCTTGAGTTATTACTCACAACTCCAGGTAACTCTTTCAAAAAACCTTGTGTGGAACAGAAATAATTTGGGATCTGTCCTGCACAGGCTTTCATTTAAGAGTCAGAAGCATTAATCATGAATATTTTTCTAAAGACTGCCAGCCCCATTCAGTTACTTTGGTAGCAATGCAGATGCATGTATTTTATGATTGTTCTTTAAAATACCAGGAATGTTGCTGTCAGTGTGCCTTTTACCATAGTATATTACCGTGATTTGACAGCTGACAAAACAAGCATGTGAAGGCTGACATTTGTGCCAGATGTCTTTCATTATATATTTTTATAGGCTTAATTTTTCATGTGTGCACTTTATATTGGCAGTTTTAATATATTCTGTAGAGGAAGCTTAATTGTTTTTCTTTTATGCACATTTATATTTTAGTAGATTAAAATTTTACCACAAAATGTACTTGTAATTTAAATTGCTGTGCAGAAAGTAAAAGCTTACCAAAACATGACCTAAAAAGGTTCAACCATTTTTTAGGCTTTAGAAAAAGGAGTAGAAAATACCTTATTCTGGTAGAGAAGCCTTTGACCACCTGAAGAGCTTAACCCTATTTTTCTTTTTATTGTCTTTTGGTGTCCCTTGAGAAACTCATGTGATACTGTTTTAAGAAGCAGAGTCCTGTTACCCATAATCAATTGTATAATTTAAATTTTTTCACTGACTTAGCTAGATTCTGTTGATATATGTTATTTTATGGCAGTTGATGAATCCTTGACAAGCAGGTGAAGTGCCTTCTGCCACTTGGTTTCCTAGTGCATCTGGGAAGTGCCTCCTAAGAAGGACCTAAATGCAGCCCAGTCCTTTGGTGGTCCCATAGCTCATGCTATAGGTTCACATCAGCTGTCAGCCCCTTTTCACAAGAATATCGTAGGAACTGGTAATGAAGAACCATGGTTTAATGCTTTAACGAGTGGCAGAAGTTAAGCAGGTTAGGGTTAAGTCAGATTTTTTTGTTTCCTTTTGTCAAAAATAGTGAGATATCTGATATATGCTTGTTATATATGAGGATGAGAGTATGCTTTTGGAAATTTTTTACAGACTGTGTGGATGAAAGTGAGATTCTGAATTAAGGAATAGCCAGTGCTATGGCATTTTTCTGTGGTGACACGAACTGAAGTTGTAAAATTGCCAACTTGCCCAAATCAGGTTAGGATTTTAAACAGCTTTAGTGACCTCCAGGACTGTTCAGTGGATTGTCTTGGAGTGATACTCTCATCCTCACTCCAAGGTTCATCCTGAATCTTTTTCTAGTAGGATTCTCTTGAGAATGTTCTTGCAAAGGAAATGGTTTTGGTAAGTTAGTTTTTTGATGAGCACTGTTAGAAAATGAGTGCTGCTAACCTGAAGTTCAGCAGTATGCAGTTGCAGCAGTGATCCCTTTTCCTCACTGTTGAGGTGGAAAGATAAGTGGAAAGGAGCAGAAACTGGATGCCATTGCCCTAATATATTTATGATCCTCTTCCACAGAGATTTGATTCTGGAGAAGACAAAATGGTGGGAAGGAGACCTGTGGTTGCAGCAATAAGATGGTGAGGGAGTCCACTAAAGACTGCTGAAAATGATAGAACAAAATTTTGTGAATATTTTTAAAACAATAAATGTAATTGTTGACTCATTTATATATTTTTTTTACATAATGTCCCACCCACATACACACACTTGTTTTGCTTCACTCTGCAAGACTTTGTATCTAATAAATATTGTTGCTGTAATTCTGTCCTTCCCTCTCTCAACTTCTCCCCTAAGAGCTTTCAGATAATGGTTTGAACTGTTGACGCATCTCTTTTTGAAAAATATTTTTCCTCAGCTTTCCAAATGAGCACCCGTTTGAATTGTACATATGATACTTTTCATTTTTCTGCTTTTAAGAAACCAAATGGAGCACTCTCACCCTTTGTTTCCCTTCAGTAACAGAAACCATAAAAATGAATAGGACCTAATTTGTGCCAGCATTACAAAACTGGTAACATCGTCTGCGTGCATTTGAACACCATTCAGAATTCTAATGTTATGAAAAATCTTATCTGTCTTTCCTAAATGCAGAATTTGTGGGCATTTTAATATAGCACAATCACAGAGATAAATGAAGAGAAGGATGTGGAAGGGCATAAAAATGAGCATTTTGAACTGCAGAAGGCTTTAAAAACTTATGATACTTGTTTATTCTACCCAAGTGACAAATGTTTTTGGCAAAGAAACTGTTATGGCATGTTAGTTCCGTTGTAAATATATTAATTTGTATATTTGACTACACATACTAAGATGGATATTTTTATAACCATACTTTAAGAATGTTTTATTTTAAGATATTACAATCTCAAAGTACATAAATTTCTGTTGCACTGTTTATATCAGTAATAGCCAGGAAATTCTAAATTAAAACTGACACTTATTTTTCATGTACAAGTATATTCTAAGGTTTCTATTTCTAGATCTCCTAAATTGAGATCTGAAACAGTGATTTCAATAGTCATAAATTTCTGTGTTTGTTTTAGCAGGGCATTGTTTCAACATAATTATGTGATTGAAGTGTTTATATACTTTTCGTATATGTCAGGATTTGGTCAATATAAGAAGCTAAAGGTCCAGCCTATTGATTCAGATAACCAAGTAAATAAATAAATTGTCATAAACTCTGGCAGAAGTGGAAAGATTAGACTATTGCATCTAGTACTGTTCTACAAATTAAATGAGTGTTTAGTGCTCTCCCAAGTGTAATATACAAATGGATGTTACTGAAATATTACCAGGTGCTTGAGAAAAAACCTTTAGAGTAACAATTCTACTTTTCACATAAATGCCTTTTATTCCTCCATTATGCATATTGTTTTCCTGTCCTTTTTCTTTCTACTGGTGTTACATCACTTGCACACTTGGTTTTTAAGGGCTCTTGTGAAAGTATCACTCTATTACTTCCAGCTGAGTAAGTACTCAGTTGCACCTCATAACGTTTCCAAGTCACGTCTTGCAACAGTGACAACCCTGTTAGGAAAACAACTGAGTTTTTAAAGCCCCGGTTTGTTCTCATGCACCGTGTTAGCGATGCTCATAGCTGATTGTAGGCCTATCCATAAATGATGGTGCAGTAATTTCAATTATTCTGTCCAGCGGTGTTGTCAATGTTGATCTGTTTTCAGATACTAATCCTGTTCCTTAATATAGCAAGTTAGCCACAGGTGTGAACTCATCCCTTTAAGGAATGGCCTTCAGGGAGAAGAAGTCCTGAAACATTTTGGCCTGGAATTTATGCATTTCCTAGGAACTGTAAACTTTAAGAAGAAATAAGTGGACAATTTCAAATGCAATGACAAAGTACCACTGACCTATGTCAATGAAAAGCAGATAAAACAGCCTTTTGTAAGGGCAGAGCATAAGACTTATTTCCTCGATCGCATTTGATGTAATCTGTCTTGTACTTAAACTTTTAAACAAAGTTCTTGGGCCATTCAAGTGCTGTCAGTAGTGAAAAAATGTTGGAAGGGATATGCAAGATGGTTTTTCTTCTAGCGCCAATTCCACTGTTCAACCTTAATGTCAACAACTTTTGTCACCAGAAATGTAATATAATCAATAGCAGAGTAAAATATCAGCCCAGTTGTCCAGGGATGATTCCTTTGCTGTTGTAATTTAGTGAGAATTTTTTGTGAAAGAAGCTTTCCACTTCCGGAGTGCTTCGGAGAGTACCAATGCTGCCTTTCATTTGCCTTTCTTAACTGCATGTCTATCTTTGCTCCGAAAAGTTGTGTCTAAATAATTACCTGTTGTCCTACAAATAGCCCTACAGAGCTGTGATTGGAATGCCATCTTTGAATGGGCTGTACAGAAAAGGACAAGCAGTTTTTCTGAGCATTTGGTTATATTTGAAATTACTTTTTGCTGGAGCTTTTCTTGTGCTGTTGTTCTCCAGCTCTGTAATTTCAGAATACTGCTATACATAAAGTTCAAATCCTCATGGTAAATCCATTTTTAAACATTTTAATATTTTCTGCTGAATGATGGACGTTTGGTTTAGTTATCTATCTTTAGCCAAACATTTTTGTCTGATAGGGCCAATTTCATGATCTGTAGGGAAAGTATGTTTAATTTAAGATTCAAGGACACTTGTGAAGGACATGTATGGGAGGGTGTGTTCAAAGACAGAATTAAGACTAAATCCTCTAGGGTTTTTTCTTTTTGACCTTTTGAATCTACAAAAATGTGTTTTAATAGGTTTCCTCAATACCGTGATGTGTGGAAGATTTCTACTGGTTTTGTTCTACCTTGTTCTTAACCTGCTTTTCATTGCATCTTTCTTTTCCTTTGGCTCTTATGAAATATGAGAGTCAGATTTCTAATGTACAGCGTGTTGGAACAGGTTTTACTGCATTGCCTTTCTTTCCATTTGTGTGTTTGGGTACACACAGGTTTGAGAGTTATCTACCTTTGCTGATGAGAACATTTAATTTCTTTGCAGGGTTAAAAAGAAAATTACTTCTGTAAATCAGTGCAAATTTACCTGTCTTGGGCTTAAGTTGTAGTTGTTAGATGGTTTTTGTACTTTTGATAGATATGACCTGCTTATTTTAACTCTTGGGCAGAAATCAACAATACTGAGAGGGAAAGACCTCAACCAAACCAGCTATATATTCCAACTGATGAGGTAACATCAGTTATGAGGTAATGTTTTCTTCTTACTGTCAGAAGTACTTCAGAACTGTATTACCTTGTTTTCGTATAAAAACTGGGTTCAAGTCTACAGCCTTGTGTACTTGCTCTTTTTTTAAAAATTTCTTTCCTTTCTCCCCCTTTTTTAAAAAAAAATTACTTTTAGTTTTGTATGTGTGTGTAGAAAACCTTAATGAGGCTTCTAGAGTTGAGAGGTCAGGGTGCTCTTCAGCTTGGCAGTAGAACTGTATATTTTAAGTTTTATGTGCATTAGGTATGACAAGTTTTCTTTAAGTATAAATTGTGGGTATGGCAGTGTTTGTTTCTGATGGTGTTTTGAACAAGTCTATTATCATAAGGATATGCTTGAGCTTTTTTAAAGCATGTTGAAAGAATGAATTCCAATGGCACCTCTAGTATATAAGCAAGGCCTTTTTAGGCCCTATGTAGTAATCTGTGGTTTTGGTGTTCTGAATGACTGCGAGGAGAAATGTTCTTAAAATCTGTTTGCACAGCTATTCTCTCATGATATTTGTACATGGTGTCCTCTAAAACCTCTCATTTGTTGTTATAAGATAAGCCAGAAGAAAAAGAAATCTGATAATAGTCTAAAAGTTTGCTTTGTGAAGTTAGTTGTTTAGAGGACTTTAGTATGTATTTTGTACTTTCCTTTCACAGAAACAAACCAAAAGCATACCATCTTTTTAATAAGAATGCTAAGTTTGACAGTCAGAGCAGTTGCTCCAGTTGCCCAGGTTTCTAATACCTCTGTCGTGCTCTCTGGCTTTGTGTATTTTAGTTATTTTCACTTAGCTGTTTATGTCTGAGGGTTTTTTTTTAAGAATTTTCCCTTGGATGTATTCTGAACTAATAGAAGAACTAGAAATGCTTTCTTTTTTAAAAAAAAATTTATTTTTTTTAGGTTTTTTTTTTACTGCCAAGGTTCATAAAAATAGAGGCAGTAATGGTTTGTTGTTCTTTGATATGGCTTTTGTGCTTTACTGGAACATAGAGAACTCTTCGGAGATTTTACAAAACTTCTGTAATTATAACTGTGCATCAGTTTGTTCATTTAAGAAACCAGGAAGATACGTATCTGTCGCAGCAGCATTAAGCTGAAGAGTTGCTGGCTGCCAGTCCCATGCTTAGTTCTCTAGGTTGTGCTGCTTGTGCAAAGATATTGATCTTTAGGGTGTTTAGCAATCTTCACTGGTTGCCTCTTTGTACGTTGCAGAATTTGTTGGACATGGGATATGTTGCCCTGGAAGAGGACTCATTTGTCAGGAGGCTTCATGGGGCTTTTCTGAATGTTATGAAGCACAGTTTAAGTTTTGCAGGAATGCTTAGCCAGTAATCTCAGCCTTAAGTTTTAACATGTGTTGTATTAGCTGTTTAACGCATAAGACGAACCTGAATGTTTCGAGCAGTTATTTGAAATCCTAGTTCACAAGGATACATGTTTCAAGAACTGAAATTCATTGCATTTGTGTGACAAAGAATAGAAATATACATGCTACTGTACTTGCTACTAATAGCATAAGTTGATGGAAGCACAGTGTTTATGTAAAATAATACTACTTGGAAGAACATTTTGGGGAAAAAATCTTTTTACATTTTTTACAAAAAATTATGAAATCTAAAATGAAGAGACTGCTGACATACCTTTTCACTGTAGCTTAGAGTAGGGAAACCTTGTTCTGTTTGTGATTTTTTTTATTAAATTCTGTACAAAACCTGTAATTACTTGACTTACTGGATTATCTTTAAAATCTTTTTGACTGCACAGAAGGGATGCACTGACGTAGCACTTGCTGTGATCATAGGAAAACCCAGATGATGCTTTAGTGGTCAAGTGGAACCTGCTGTGTGTTCCGTTGATAACAAAACTTAAACGCACAGACCTTTAACTCTCCCAAGTATAGCTGGTGTTTGTATGGTGCAAGTGTTACCTAGGGAAGTTGTGCTGACAGAGGCAGAGTACACAGAACAGCATTCCACAGAACTTGTGACTTTGTACCCAGAAAGTGTTTAGCAACCTGTAGAGGTTGTAACAGCAAACATTTTAACTAACTTTGAAAAAGTTGCTATTACAGGAAGCAAATAATAATTTAACCTTAAATAAATACTTTTTGAAACTTGTTAAGGAATGTGTACATGTGCAAAGGTTTTGCCTCTTCTTTAGTGTAAGAGTACATTATGTTGGCCATAATGGATGATTGGTAGCAGTAGCATATCGTATGTTATAAACAGCAAAAAAAATTATTTTGAGATACATCTGAGTTAGGAAAAAAATCAGATTTAGGCATGTAAATCTGCCTATTCAGTACAACATACAGTCTGAAACATACATACATACTTACTGCCAGCCTTAGGTGTGTGTCTTGGCAAAGTGCGTTGGCTTTTATCAGGTGGACAAAGTAAAAGGTAAACTCAGTAGGTACCAGGAAGACTAGAAGCTCAGTTCTGGAGCAATATATTATTACCAGGATGTAGTAGTTATGAGGCCATAAGAAATTTAATCGCAATAATGATAGTGAAATTGTTAGCAATTTGAAATCCCTTAAGCCCATCTGGAGGTGGGCGACACTATTCGAACAGCATCCCTTTCTCTTATAGCTCTGCAATCAAGTTGTCTTTAGCCATTGATAGCTTTTAAATGTGAAACATTGTGGAAAGTCTTGTATTTTGGGTATTTTGGTTTTACTGTTTCTGAAGATGGACAGACCCTTTAATATGGGTTTATTCATTGGCCATATATAAAATTATGATCCACGATGTACTCTGGAGTATGTATAGATCCATGCCACATTCAAGTCAGCATTGTGTCTACCTGAAAGGTTAGTGTGTCATCTTAGCACAAAAATGCATGTTACGATACTGATTTAGGTGGATGGGAATTGCTTCTGTGCTTGGGCTTGGCTCAAGGTAAGAGATAACTTCCTGCTTGCTTCCTGTGCTTGTGGTGTCATGTTTGACCTAAGGTACATGACAGTCAGTCCTTTTCTGACTAATTTGTTACTTTACATTCTCACTTGGGTGTGGAGTTTAAGGGCTATTTAAGGAATAAAATAATGCTTCTGATTTGTTTGCCAAGGATAGTAAATTCTGCTATAGAATTCCAGTGAGATGTTTAAACTATGAATTAAAATACTGAATAGAATGGTGTTTCCTGAGCAGTTATTTAAACAAAACATTGTCTGAGTGATGTTAAAAAACATCTTTTAATGGGCACAGAAAGCTAATTAGTAAGAGGGCCTTCAGGACTTGAAAAACTCTGAGAGCTTATATTTGCTTTTCAGATGTAAAAAAGGGTTAAATAATTGATTAGTATAAGCAGCCTCTGCCTTTCAGACAATAAGGAACACAGCTTCAAAGACACCAATTTGCCAAAATACCTACAGTATGTTTGAAAACACTACTGAAAAATTACTAGTTTTTACTTAGGTACTGTTTCTATAGAACCTCTAATAGGTATTGAATATGTATGAAAGAAGAGGTTAACTGTTTCATTTCTTAAACATATTTTTTTCATTTTTTAACTCAAATTGAGCCAGGATATTCCAGAATTTTTCAGCAATGCAACAGCTCTCCTCCTTCAGGCATGTTAAGACCACCGTGCATTTCTAATGGAGACATAAAGGAAAAAATACTCCAAATGGAACCGTGTGCCAACCGTGACATTTTGGCCGCTGTTTGGAAACTGCTGCTTTTTGATGTTTATTTCTAAGCCTGTAGTATAATTCTTTTGGCCACTGCATGAACATGCATTTTAATAGTGTTAGTACTATAAAAATCATAACACTGACTGTCGTGATTTTCTTCTTAGATAAATCTTCTACTATTACAGCGTTTTTCCAACTTTTTAATGTTTGGTCTGCTGTATTGGAAAATGTAAGTTTTTATACTTGAGTAACTGTACATGTGGAATCACTTAAAGATGAGAATAAATGCATTTCCACATATGGACTTTTCATGGGCTCTGATTTTCAAAGCAGCAATTAAATCCATTTTTTTTAAGAAAACATTTACATAACATTTAAGAGAGTAACATACACCTTGTTAAATAGGGTTATCTCCTGAACTGGAGGCATGCTATTTTTTTCCTTGATTCAGCATTAATAAAATGTGAGCAAGCCCAGGTTTTCTAACTGTTTATTGTGAACATATCAGCTTGAAGATTATCAAAGTAGAATTGCAGAACTGCAAATAGTAACTTAGAAAGGTTAATATGGTTAAATTTATTCTTGTGTTCAGTGTGAAAAGGGGTGGAATGTCATCTGAGTTCCTTATATACTGAGAACTTTCAGGTTTTGGTTCATGTTTCTCACACATTTCATTAAGAAGACTAGAAATACTTGAAAATAGTGGCATTTTTTCAGTCTGACTGTAGTGCTATTTCTGTGACATTAGCAGACCTCTTGAATCTAGTGGCTTTTGGCTTTGATTTTGAAAGGCAATTTCTCGTTATGTAATTATTTCATTGTGTTCATGTTGAGTCGAAACCTGGTATGCTGGGTGTGTGCCCAGATTGCCCACGGTAGCTGTACATGCAGGATACCAGATGTGCACAGCTGCCCAGGGCTGGTGCGGGTGCTTTGCACTGCAGCTAAGATACAGCGGATAAAGCAGCATCAGCTGTGCCCTTGTCACAGATGGCTGTGCTCTTCTCTTTACCTGAAGGTAGTTAGGAGTCACTTTTGCTAGGGAAGTTCTAGTTAAGCTCTTTGTATTTTTACTATGATGTAAGGCATAAATTGTTGGCTTTTATTTTTTTTCATGGTACCAAGGTCTGTGTTTGATAGCAGTCAGTAGGTACTTAACCTGAGCATGTCCCTGTGCAAATTTTGCCCTGCAGACTCTTTTTCTAGGCACCCCTGTCTTGTGATCTGCCCAGGCTGTATGTCTTTCCTGTGCCAAGCAAGTGCTAGGCTGCTGAGGTGCTTGAATGTGTGCTGGAGGGTGCTGTCTGTGACTGCACCTGATTTTTTTATCTCAAGATCAGCAGAGCGAGCAGGTCCTGTCTTGTTGGTGGCCTTGGGGCAGCCCTAAAGAAGCAGTGTAGTTAATACCAAAGTATTTGGTCTTTGAAATGCGTCTTGCTCTGTGACAGTTATTCACAGGGCCTGTTTTCTAGCATTCCACCCCTCCTCTTTTCTAAACTCTCAATGGAGACTGTGTGGGAAGTCTGTTAGGCTTTCTGAGAAGTCTGCAATAGCTGTCTAAAATGATTCGTAGTAGAAAAGTTCATGAAGAGCTGGTGTGACTCTGAGATGCCATCTCAGTAACAGAGTGCTGCTTTGAAGTTGCCTCTGTCATGTTGTGGCTGCAAGAGCAGATCTGTTGATTGAAAGAAGCTCCATGCCATGAAGAAACACTCTGACCCACTTCATCCATCTGTTTGGGCTGGTGGTTACTCCTTCTCTCTGAAACAGGAAAGATCAAAGATCCCCAGGTGTGGCCCTGCATTATTTGCTGTCACAGAGCTGGCTAAACAAGGTCATAAGAGAATTCATGAGGGTTTCTGTAAGCAGGCACACCTCCTGTGTCAAAATTACATCAGTTCTGTGAGGTTGTTAAAGATTACATACTTTGGAGTCAGTACCGCATCCTTCATCTTTGAGTGAATCAAAGTATGACTGTTTCTGTGATGTTAATGTTGAAAGGCTGGTACTTCTTGGTAAAGACGTTTCCTTCTTCTAAGGCTGCTTGGTGTCTGATGCAGGTCTGAAATCTTCCACCAACGTAGTTTTATCCGTGTACGTCTAATCTCCGTAGTAATGAAAAAATGCTACCTTTTTCTCTTAGAATTGCCTTGATTTAGGCATCTCTTGAAGAAATTTTCTTGTTATAGATACTTTACTTTGGGAAGTCTTCCCACTTTCCTCTCCTATTGCATAAGAAGGGCTGATGGAGCACAGTACTGAAATGGTCTGCCTTGCAAAATTGTCAACCTTTCTCCTTCACTTCTTGGGCATCCAGAGCAAAATCAGTCGTCTTTGAAAGCCCTAGGAAGATTCCACCATCTTGTTTGCTGAGATCTCTGATTGCTGTAGCCAGGACTTTGTCAAGCTTTCTGAAAATTCCTGTTCAGGTACTATGGATATCATATGGGAAGATTGCTGTTTTCTTTGATATTCCACAAGTGAGCTACTGAGCTGTTGAAGTGTTGTTCAGCTGTTCTCATTAATGTGCATGCTATGAACTGTAGCAGGTCTGTCTCGCTTTTGGAATTGCATAGAAGAGCAGAAAACAGTTATCAGTTTTTCTTTAAAAATTGTAAACACTGCTTTGAACATCTTAATCACACCATACAGAACCCCTGAGCTCTAGCCCATAGATAGATTATGTGAATATAAATAGAGTTGGGAATAAGTTTTTCTTGCAGAGTCTGGTGACTGTGTTCAGGAAAACCTGTTTCTTTCAAGTGGTGTTGAGGCATATATAATCCCAAAGTTGGATGAATGTTTCATAGTCCAAACTCTTCAACAGGGCACGAATGCCCGTATAGTGTTTGCTGTGCTCATCATAAATTGAGAAACCTACTTAGACTTCAGTTCTTGTGTTTAGAGTTTGTGGAATCTCCCTTCTTGGAAATACTCAAGACCCATTTGGACCTTGTCTTGTGCAGCCTGCTCTAGCTGACCCTGCTTTGAGCAGTGTATTGGACTAGATGGTCTCCAGAGGTCCCTTCTAACCTCAGCCATTCTGTGTGTCTAGTGTCATTGTTTCCAGGGTAAATTTCCCCAGTTTGAGAATGAGAGTGGGATGGCAGGGATAGCTCTCCTTGTTGCTAGTTGAAGCAATAAGAAGAAAATTTCAGACAGTTTTGGCCTCTCTTTGAGGTGATCTGTCTGACTGGGTAACACCTGCAGCCCTGAACCTCTCTGAGGTAGGATCAGTTTAAACCTGCAGCTGTGGATGAGGGCTGTGGCTGATTCCCATAGTATACTTTCTTACTTCACTCAGTGTGATCAGCTCTGCTTTTGATTCTAAAGGTGGACCTCTTCTGTCTGTCCTATGACTGGAAAGGATAGGAGAGAGGTTGATATGACATGGGGAAATGGAAAGCAGGACGATTTTCAATAGATTTTTATTTTCTTTTTTTATCACACCAGTCCAAGAACCAGGGACACTAAGTAAAATTAGCAATGGTTTTTAAACTGTGGTGAAGCTATATATATATCCTTCCATTTGAGGCAGAGGGATGTAGTTTTCATACTGCACTGGTAGTACCATTGTTTGTGAACTCTCTTGTAGCATAAACCTTTGATCTGTGCTTCTCTGCTCTGAAGAAGGAGGGGAGGAGAAAAAAAAAAGGAAATTCAGAGTTCAAGGTTCCCTAGACCAAAGTTTTAATACTGAATAAAGTATTTGGCATCTTGAAGAAGAAAAACATTTTGCTGGAAGAAATCTTTCTATGGCAATGAATTCAGAGTATGTGAGTGTAACTTCTTAATCTGGAAATTGCTACAGTGGGAGGGGTCCTGCTCTACTTGTATTTTGTTGCTGTACTCATTTGCCTTTTTCAGACATTTGTTTATTGTTTTTCTTCACAATAAAGAAGTTAAAGTTAATGAAGGAATGGTATTACATAAGTAAAAAGCTCAGTCATAATGCATTTGCATGACGTGGTAGAATATCCAAAGCAGCACTGATGACTGTCAAGCTACCATTTCCCATGTTCTAGAGTGTGTAACCTAATTTACAGTCTCTAATAATTTGTGCATGAACATTCCTGAGTTTACTAAGTGGGAAGCAATAAGCTTTTAATTTTGAGTTGTAGCACTGATGTCTTAGAGTATTCAACTGAACTACAAAATTGTCTATCATTAGTCTTTGATAGAATGGATAGTTTGATTTAGGTTTTAATTTGTTTGGATGGGCAAAAAAATTCCTAGTCATGACTGATCATGCTTTTTTTTTCCCCTCCTCCAAGACTTAAGAAAATGTTTCTCTTTGTTACCACCTTGTGGAGTATCGCCTGCTATAGCTGCATGCTGATTCTGTTTTTTTAGGATCACTGTGTCATGGTTGGAGGTAAGGGATCTTCTGAACTGAATGATGACTTTTGGAAGGTAAATTGAGAGGACATGGGAGGAAAGAGTTTTCTGCTGACCAGTTAAAATGATTCTGGCATTTCCATTGCTGCTTCATTGGTGAAATGAGTCCAGCTTTATAACTGCTGGCTATGACTATGGTTTGCTGCCAAAAATTTTGCAGGAATGCCAGAAAGGAGAAAAATTTGGATTTTAACAGCATATACATCATCCAAAAGTGAATGGAATTTCGTGGGACAAAATGAAAACAGTTACATAGCCCATGGGGATTTCCTCTACTGAATATCAAAGGTATACTGTAAACCATAGAGGTGTAGGCACTTCTGCTTGAAAAGCTTTCAAGATCCTTTATGATGAAAGGAGTTAGGCAGTTGAAGTATAAGGGTTGCTAACAAGTCTCATTAGAAAGTACATAGCAGTGTTATTTGAAATGTCCCATTGACCTCAATAGGTCTTTGTTTTATTTCCTTTTTTCATTGTTGCTGTTCGACATTGAGGCTGTGTTGAAAAGATACTGTGATTTGGTGTTTTTGGGTATGCCTGGCATTTTCATCTCAGTGGCCTGGCTCATACTGGGCCAAATACAACTTTGACAAACAAATGTCCTAAAATTACTGGAGAATTCATTCTTTTAAAAGCAAATATTGAAATTATAGGGTTTGTGTATCACAGTTTCTGGCATTTTTAGGCATAATAATTTTTTTGATAGTTAGATATTTTCATTCTAGTGTGTTTGTATTATGTACTTAAATGTTGGATAAAGAATTAGGATGTGTACTAGAAGATGATAGTATTTTCCAAATATGCAGAAATCACTACCCTGCAAACAGCAGTCTTAAGAATAATAGGAAACCCCTGCAGAGTGCTATTAACTTTCCTACTAAACTGTGCAAGACAGAGGTTTAAATTCTGAATAGGGTCTTTGAAAATTACCAAAATATTTGCTTAAAAAAGAAAAAAGATGGAGTTTAAGATTGTCTGAGTTACCTGCTCCTGATTTTCATTACAATTCTCAGATATCTGGGATGTTCTTATCCTGTTTTCAGCTTTAGTGGACATTGGCCAGTTTGTCCAAAATCTGCAACTAGCAGGCATGTTGCAGTTTGAAATGTGTTGCTTCCCCTGTAATCATGCTGAAAACCAACAATTTTATTCAAATTGTAAAAGTCAAATATATTTGATAATTTTGTAATGAAAGTTAATTTGTTTAGTGTGTGTAGATTTAATCAGGATACATCTGGAACACTCTTAATCTCATCTAGCAAGCATCTTCAGTGACTAATTGTAGCTTGACTTCTGGAGTGGCTGTTTAGAGATCTAAGAGTAAAACAGTTAATGAAAACCAAGCTGATGAGAAGAGTGCTGCTGAACTCTGAGAGTTTTAAAGTTTTCATTTAAAAAGATATGAAAAATTTAAAATTATTCAGGATTTCTGAAAATTATACTTCAGTTGTCTTTCAGGTATTTTTTTTCCTTTATATTTCTCTGAACTTAAATAAACAGATATGCAATGTTTGTAATTAATCTTAACAACTTAAAAAAAAGGCTTTTCAGAACATAGTATTCCTGAAGGTTGCAGATTTTACTGATGCAGTCATTCATATAACACTGCTGCTAAAGAAAATACAGAAGGAATTGCAGGTAAAGAAAAATAGAGTTCTTTGTCAGGAATACCGCCTTCATTGAGCTTTTTAGCTGAACTTCACACAGGGCTCCACAGTTACGCAGAGGAAGAGCAAGTGGTTTTATTTCACCAGCCTGGCCGGTATAATCAACATTTATGTGAACAAACTGCAACAGGATTATCTCTACTATTTAACCTGTGATCTCTGGAAGCTCAGTGCACACGTGTCAAGAAATCAATGGCAGTACTGCAGCCAGCTTGGGTATGTAAGGAGAGGTGTTAGTTGTCTGAACAGAGTTGGAAACAGAGGTTTGTTCCAGGCAAGTTGACTGTGGGGTTGTTGGAAGACATTCCTGGAATACCCTAGGTTATGTTGCATCTGGTCAGGTGAAGCAGGAATGATATTCTTAAGCAGCTGCATATTGGTTCTCACCAGCAACTCCCACCCCCCCCTCCACCCCACGAATTTTTAAAAATACAGTACAGTTTTTCTGTGTTTGAGAAGCTTACAGGACTTCTCTTGTTTGTATTGACGTGTTCCTCGTCTGTGCACATTGTTCTTGTTATGTACCTGATGAAAAAGGCAATTTTAAGGATAAACTAAAGTAAAAATATATGCAATAGTACTGTTTTAGTAGAACATACAAAGATAGCAGAGGAGGTAACAATGAGGCATAGTCAGAGGGTCTGTATACAGAAGTCTTGGCTCCCATTGCAGCTAGACTGACTGTGGCATAGCAAAATTACGTACAGGAATGTAAGGAATTAAAAGTCATAAGATTACCAGGAATTATAAGATTCAACTGTGTGTGACTATAGAAGAACATTTTAATGCTTTATTAAAATCAACAGTTAAACACAACTTGCAGAAAAAGATAAGACCTAGAAAAATCATGACCCCAACCCAATAGCACTGATTTTTTGAGAAGCAACATATTAGTAAAGTAACTCTTGAATCTGTGCTCTTAATAAGAATCCAGTGGTGGAGTTGTGTAGCAAAGAAAGCCCCCTTTGAGACTTTTACTTAGCAGCTGAATCTTATGAAATTATGCATTACTTGATATATGAATCAAATGAAAACAAAAGGAAGTAGAGAATTAGAATAAGCAGACTAAACTGAAGTCATAAATTGGAATAAGCAGACTAAATTGAACATTCGATACTTGTATTAACTTGAGTTCAGCACAGGTTCTGTACGTGTAGGACTGTGAGCTTACTAGTTGAGCTGTCTTGTTTGAAGCTAATGGTTAATAGCTTGAAAGTTGATTAACTTGTCATACCAGTCTCACCATACCTTTGTTTTTCTCAAACTAGATGAAAGGTTTCTTTAAGTACGGTTACTGTAATACTGCATTCCTAATGATTCTGGTAGCTAACGACACTCTTTGTTGTAGAAATCAGGAAATGTGGGTTGAGTCTCTGGGATCTATGTGGCTGGAGTATGAAAATATTCTGTTCTAAATGGCAAGGTCTTGCTGGAACAGCTTAGTATGTATCATTGCTAATAAAGACTACATGTCTAGTTTTTCGGGTTTTTTTGCTTTTCAGATGAATTCACCTGCTTGCTGTAATGCTAATTCACTTCCACCAATTCCAAAACACTGCTAAAACCGAAACTGTGTTTTCATAGTAGACTTCTCCATATTTCTTAGTGTGCTTTGTATGGGCATCTTGCTTGTCACCAGTACTGTTGTATGGCTTTTCCCCCCCCCCCCCAGAACAAACACAGGTTCTAATTTTTTAAATGGGCTCACATTTAACATGAATTAATTTCATTACACTAATTAAAACAACCCTTGTGATATGCAGTCTTGTATTTCCATTTGAATTTTTAATTTAAATACAAAGAAATTATTCATAAATGTTTACATAATAGAATGTTTACCATGGAGTGCACTTCAGGTATACCAAGCTCAAATGTGTGAGACTTTCTTGCCTGTTTGGCTTGTTTATCTAAGTTCCCAGTGAAGTGTGGGTGGGGCAGAATTGGCAGTGGAGACTAGAGAAAGATTTATGAATTTGCAGTTAATGTCACTGAAATATTACAGTCCTTGTGTTTGTTAGAAATTTCATTTTGACTGTTTATTGAAAAGCAAGATAACTTTGCTGAAGTGATCTTGACTCAACTTTCTGAGTCAAATACCTGTGTGGTATGCTGGATTTTAATGAGAAGTCCTAAGGTTACTCATTCTGTGTCCAAAGGAAAAGTTTTCTGTGGAAATATCCCCTAGTATCTCTTGAAGAAGCTTCTTGGGTTGTGAGCATCATTTAGTCTCCTTCTTAACCTCTGGTCTCTCTCTTAAGTATTGCATCCCTGGAAAACTTTATTATGTATTGACGTGTTATATCTAGCTGCGTTAAGGACCAACTCCTCAAATATGATCACAAGAAGAATGTGGATAGTTCAGTTCTGTGGAAAAAAGTTTAATCCCATCTAGAACATGATAGTTATTTGCATGAAAGATGTTGCAGTTTAACTCCTGCCTCTCCACATTGATTCTTAAGTAGTTGTGCATTTCCATGTTCTAAGCTATGTCCTTTGGTATAAAATGTAAATAGAAAGATCAAAACTTACAGGTTTTCAAGCATTCTCGAACAGATTGTTGTCATTACGGTGTGGGTACAGACACTTCTGTGGGATGTCTCCTGTGTGTTCCTCATTTCTTCATATGAAAGTCATCTACTTTTAGCATGATGAACTTAATGAGAGAGCCTGGTGATTTTAGTTTCCATGAAGACTGAAATACAAAGAGATGTACTAAGGAGTTAAGCAATGACATTTCTTTGTAATGTGCCAATCTCTGACTTTCCTGGATGGAGATAGGGAATAGTCCTGCAAAGAAGTGAGAAGAGGCCAGAAACTGTATTTGTTGTTTGCTTTTGAGACAGATGGCAAAACTTCCTTTTCTGCATGTTTACTAGGCAACAGCAAGGTTTGAGGAATTATACAGTTGTTCTAAAATGCTCTTTCAAATAAACTTCTAATATGAAAAGGAATCTGGAATTTCTTTAGTGTTGCCCATATACCCCCCTGCCTGTTCCCCTGCCCCCTCCCCCTCAGTTCTGAAGAACGATGAAAAAACCCCAAGGATTTGTAGTTTTTCCAGCTACATTCTCCTTCAGAGGGCGTGAAACCCCCGGTATGTTCACTCAAACCTTTTCTTCTATAAAATATAGAACAAAATTTTGCACATAAAAGAGATACATTAAAGAATTAAGTACAGCTATTACTTGTTGAGAAGGCTAGAAATGTTGAAAGAGGGCATTCTTCACAGATACGAACTTAAAAAAGAGGGCAAATTAGAATGTGACAGAATTTTTGCAAACAGACTGGGAAATTAATATTCCTAATTGTTCTACAAAATGGCAGATGCCTATAGTTGTTTATTCAGGTTTTAAGTCTTTAGGTTATGTTTGATAGGTTCTTTAGAAAGTGCTAACATAAGTGAGATTCAGAAAAGTAATGCTTTCTTCATTTCAGTGCCTTAAAAACAATTTTTTTACCTCTATTTTGAGTACTGTGTTGATTTCCCATCTGCTTGAAACAGTTGACTTGCAAAGGTTGCAAGCAAAGTTTGGCCATAAAGATAGAGCCAAATTAAAAATACATCAGAATGCTTCTGTGTTTTTCAGTTGACTTAAAGCATTTTTTAGCTACAACCACAGTTTCTGTATGTTGAAGAGCAGAAGGCTGTGAGAGTGGGATATTTCAGGGATGTAGTCAGGGATGGAAAATGCTTACTGTTTTAGGATCTCGAGTTTTTTTGGGGGGGACTGGGGTGGCTGGTGTATTTGTTTGTTTTTTACTTTGTAGAACAGTATATTAAAAAACAAACCAAAATACCAATGCCCCCTTGTCCCAACCCCAAAACTCTACTAGGCTTCGGATTATAATTTAGAGTTAGAAATAGGTGCCTTCTGCTAGTTGAATGAGATCTGCAAATCTAGCATCTCTTAAATTTTCTAGAATGATATTAAATCTGTGAAGGAATAACAAGGTGGTGAATATAGTGCATTTTGAAGGTTTTCTTTTCCACTTTTTTGCATTAGTTTCTTTTAATTTTGTTTTAATTTTTTTACTTCATGGATAAGAACCATGATATTATAGCCAATGGTAGAAAATCTGACTATTTTCAAATATTATCAAATCTGGGCATTCATAAGGTTAGAGCCAAAGTTTCATGACTTGCCAAGGCAAAAAAGATTCAGTAGTAAGAAAAACTGAGTACACTGTCTGTGGGAAAGCATTCAAGTCTCTGATAAGACTGGAATTCTGCCGTTGGTTACATCATTTGTGAGAAGCTACATGCATACAATTGGTATCTGCCCTTAACTCACATAAGAGAAGGCCAGCGTGTAGAAATACTTTTTTTTTTTTTGCCTCGCATACTGCTATGTCTTTTCTGTTTAATTTGTGCAGCAGTGAAGCAAATTTGCAGGAAGACTATTATGTAAACTGATTTTTCTAAAATGTAGTTTAGAACTATCAGGACATAATTTTCTATAGTCCAGTGAAAATTCTCCTTCTTTAAAATCTGTAGTCTATTTGGACTACTTGTTGGATGAGGAAAAAAATAGAAAGCTATTAAAGTATGCATTTATTAAACTTTGTGTATTGTGGTCATTGCATTTAGTTCTGGTTCATACTCTGAATGGAGGTAGTGCGGGTTAAGGGAGACTGAAACCCACATTGTTTTGCTAAAGTTAAGGGGAAATAATTGAATAATTGTTCAATAATTTAATTAGGATTTTAGCATGACATTTTAAATATATAATCAGTGCTTTGGATTGATTCACACTTGAAAAACTTTACCCTTTTAAGGGAGATGGATGAAAGATGAGCCTGAAATAGGAGGCTTGGCATATGCTTAACATCTTCAGAGAGGCTTAAATGTAAGGATTGTTTCCAACAAGATAGTTCTAGAAAAAAATCACAGCATTTTAGTCTGCTCAAAGTTTCAGGCAGCAAGATTTCCCAGTTGTGTGATAACCTCAAATAAAACTGCACAACTGCAAAAAGCTGGAGAACTCGTGCAGAAAGTAATTGGGAATTATTCTATCTAGGTTTTTTAAAAATAGAAATACTAAATTAAATCCTCCTCGTAATCCTTCCTGAAGTAGTCTGTGGATGCTCTTACGTCCTGGAATTCTGAGATTGTTGCACCTGAAACTGTAATAAGAGGAGAACGCAGGTTTTTGTCTGCATGGTATCCACCGGCCCCTCTTCAGAGCCACTCACCTACATGTTGCTGAAATGTCCTAGGAGTAATGAGTTGCCCTTTCTTCTCAGCATTAGTCTTGCTTAGTCTGGAGAAAGGGAATTCTCTCTGTGCAGTGTGAACAAGTTGTTGTTTGTCAGTCAAATCTCAGTTTTCTGTGCATACTCTTACCCTCTTACATGTATTCCCCCTTTGTCATTATTTGTGGTAACTGGACAGCATAGATGATGATCCCTCAGTAAAATGCCAGGACATCTTACAATGAATCCAGGATGCTGTGGGTGCAATACTGTACACCAGGACTGCATTCATGCAGACTACAGGGACCTTAGCTCTGCTACAGAATTGCCATCATCAGTTCAGAACCAAAGCCAGTTACAGATAATAACTTGCTGAAGGTTTCATCTAGAGCTGTTAAAGCTAGACTTTCATCATTTAAGTGATGCTGGAAGATGGTACCCTGTGTCCAGTTAAAGGCAGAGTGTATGTTGAGTTTAAATGGCATGTATTCACTTAGTCCAATGTAAGTGTCACCACTTTCTTTTGTTACAGTAAACATTTAGTCTGTTGATATTATTGCCCTTTGTAGCCGTTGATGCTTACAAACCTAGTGGGATATCTACTATGTGGTTATGCTAATAGGCATGCTTATAAATTTATCCACTCAATTTATATTAGGGTTGGGTCTTGTCTAGTCCAGGCTTTAAAGGTGTTACCCTGATGGATTTACCTAACTCAATCTAATTGACACTGCTGGTTAATGGAGTTAAAGTCTAGGGGAAAACTTAAGCATTAACTTATGAATTTTAGCACTTTTTGAAGAACGATTACTATGTTTTAAAGTTTTAGAAAGGAGTTAAATAGGTCAAAACAGTTAGCAGATCCAACATCACTCTTCATTTCCAGAAAAAGCAAGAATTTTAGTCTTTCTGTGATTGAGTGCAGCTTCTGTTCTCATCAGCTTTTGAGAGTTGTGGGTAGAACAATACGAATGGGATAAAATATGCTATGCTTTCCCTGTATATCACAGAATCATTTAGGTTGGAAAAGGCCTCTGAGATCAAGACCAACCTTTGAGTGATCACCACCTTGTCAACGAGACTGTGGCACTAAGTACTCTGTTCAGTCGTGTCTTGAACACCTCGAGGGAGTGACTCTACTGCTTCCCTGGGCAACCCATTCCAATGTCTAACAACCCTTTCCATGAAGAAATTCTTCCTGATATCCAACCTACACTATACCCTTCTCTTAGAAAGGATTTAGTGACTATTGAAAACTTAGAAATTCAACGTTTAAACTTGTTTTTGCGTTAAAGCAATTATTATGATTAGGCTTTCTGACTGTCTCAGGGTCTCAATGCTTGTTAGTTTTGAATTATTAGCCCTTTTCAATAAATACTGGCAAATATCTCAAAGGAAAGAGGAATAAATGTCTCAAAGACATTTATCACAACAGAAAGTCAAGTAAAGGAGAGAGATTTTATTAGTGCCTGAACTGAGGAAGAAAAGGTGTTAGAACCAAAGGATTTGTCATAGGTGAGGGTGATTTCATCAATACCTGAAGTATGGGAACAGTTTTACAAAGTCAACCAACCACATGGCACAAACCTGTAATAGAGTAAGCTTTGTTAGTCATCGTGTTTGTTGAATGACTTTGTTTAGCAAGCACGTATTTTACAAGTAGCTTTAGTTTAAGTAATCTGTGTTAAACAGGGTGACTGTGGAAGTCAGCAGTTCATTGTGTGCATGTCGAATTATCTGATAATTTTATTTTAGATTTCAGAGGTGCATTCAAGATGCATTATGTTATGTTGTCATTAGTAAAGTCAAGGTGTAGTCTGAGATGATGGACTAGAGCTGATAAGAACAAAAGTTAATTCAGAACAGGATTGCAGATTCGTTTATTTGTTAATATTGTGAACTCCTTGAAAGCCATTCTGTAGGGTGATTGAAACATCTCTATTTGGGTGTACTCCTTCATGTAAGTGGTTTAATTTTTTTGCTAATAAGACTTTTCAAGTAACTTGTGTCAAGGTGTCAGATCAGAGAGGTTTTCTTTCTGTATATAGTAGTGAAAAAAGTATTAAGATGCAGTTGTAGGGAAAAGATGCTTCAGCTTTCTGGGAAGAATCAGTCTGGCATCACAGTTACAGATGGCATATGAGGCTCAATCTCTCATATCTCTGTTGTTTTGCAGAGTGACTTGATGTCTTTATTTTCTCTATTTGGGAACATATGGAAGACTTCTTTGAGTCTTTATACCAATTGGATAATTGATAATATCTCATCATGCTTTGCTGTATATGAAAATCAACTTGTGTATGTGCATGAGGGTTGCATAATGGCATCAGCAGGCTTGTCGCTGTTCTAATGTATGTAAAAGTGCTTAGCAAAGGGCATTTTTTAATGAGGAGGTTGTTTGCTTTTTCCCATAAGACTAGTGCTTCATATTTGTAATGTTATCTGTTTGTTTAGATAATTGGAAAGAAGTGGAATTTTCTTTGCCTGCAAATGTACTGGTTTTCCTATTAAATCAGAGACTCTTTTATTGTGTGATGGGATGAAGCCTTTTGAGCAAATCTCAGAACTGTCTGATATCTGTTTCTGATGCTGTCACTACCTTGGAAGGGTTTTAATTTAAAGCATTTCTTATGTCAATCAGAAATGCAAAAGCGATGAAC
Organism: Corapipo altera; assembly: GCF_003945725.1. Classification (NCBI taxonomy): domain Eukaryota; kingdom Metazoa; phylum Chordata; class Aves; order Passeriformes; family Pipridae; genus Corapipo; species Corapipo altera. Next base: position 15,956,345 of record NW_020884879.1, on the reverse strand, counting down.
TGATATTTATTGCTTTTAGTTACAATTTTTTAGGATCACAACAACCCCATGCAATACTGCAGGCTTGGGGCAGAGTGGTGAGAAAGCTGCCCATTGAAAAAGGACCTGGGGATTCTGGTCAACAGCTGGATGAACATGAGCCAGCAGTGTGCCCAGGTGGCCAAGAAGGCCAATGGCATCCTGGCCTGGATCAGAAATAGTGTGGCCAGCAGGACTAGGCAGTGATTGTCTCTCTGTACGCAGCACTGATGAGGCTGCTTCTCAAATCCTGTGAACTTACTTCCCCAAAAGGCAGCTGGATGAAAGTGAGTCAAGGATCAAGGTAAGGCATCTCTTGGGAAGTCATTGTGGACTTTTTAGAGTGCTGTTTCCAGTATATGGACATCTGATCCAGGTTATAAATATATAACAAAGAAAAAAATATATGTATATGCTGATTAGGTTTTTTCCCCGTGTTAGAAAAGTGAACAACATATATAAAAACCCACCTCACATGCAGATTTATGATTGAAAAAAACTGAAACAGACCTAAGCGTATTGAGGACATCTGACTTTGTTAGAAATGGTGTCATTAATTAGCCGTGGTTTTTCAGACTGTCCTGTGGGAAACAATTCTGAATGTTTATGACAGCGTGTAAGATGAAGATCTGCTGAAGTCACACTACAGATGAGAGCAGTTGACCCTCCAAGAGATGAGTAAGAGGAGAAAAGAGGAGGATATCATGGGAGATTTCAAACTAAGGAATACATACTAAGTTTCCCTCTGGTAGTACCGTTACTTTGGGCATTCTAAATATAGAGATGGCAAGAAGATGGAAAGACATTTTGCACCTTACTCTGGGAAAAAAGGCATTACTTCCCATTGTGGAAGATTGAACAAACAACCAAAAAAAAAGTGCTGTAAGTTTCAAGGCATGATCAAGTCTGAACTAGTTGGAATGGGGAGGGGAAAGTACATCTCTAAAGTTAGGTGCTCATAAATCAGTATATATTATCATTAAGAAAGTGTGAAATACACAAATGAAAAATAATTGCTTTAAAAATGCACAACAAGAAACCAACTGCAGGTTAAAAGTGATGGTTTGAAAACCATGAATATTATGAAGAGAATTATGGCAGTTTGGGAATGGTGTGAAACAAATCAAAGTAAGGTGGGGGGTGTGGGGAGGAGAAGATGAATCTGAATCAGGAGTTTGTGATAATAGAAAGTAACAAAAGAAAAACCAAAGCAACGTGAGGAAAAAACTGTAGCTTTGCATTTAACAACACAGAAAATGAAAAATGTATTTCTCTTGTATTTTGGTTTAAAAAAAAAAATTATATTTTGTTTTGGGTTCTTGAGTTGCTGATGAAACACTTGCCTTTCCTGTACTGGCTCAGTAGGCTACGAAACAGCAGAGTAGTTAAGTATAGCGGGTTAGTTTGTCAACTTCTGTCCATAACTTCATGGAATTATCTGCAGAGTTACCTGTACGGATAATGTAGATTTTTCTTTTTTATTTAACACCCCTACACTCATGCAAATTTGTCACATGTGGAAAATTTAGATATACTGACAAGAAGTTTAATATTGTCTTGGCAGGATAGGTTGTTTAATCTTAACAGCCTGACTCCCACCCTAAATAAAATCTTGAAAAGGCTGACCAAGGACTTGATTAACCAGGAATTAAAACACAGTAATATAATGAATGGTAGACAATATAGTTCATCTGACGAGATCATATCTGATTTTTTTCCTGGAGGAACAATTAGTAGTTTTCATGACATATGCTAAGATACAATGTGCTCTAGAAACAGAGCTCTGATAAACTATAGGTTTAACGTGGAGAGGTTGCTGTCCAACTCCTCCTCCTCCCGAGCAGTATCCATGCAAGGACAATACAATGTTTCCTTATGAATTTTTAAAAATATTTTTTGTTTGTTCTTTTTATCCAGACCCATTGAAAAAAGAAATAGACACAGACCTGGGACCAAGGAGTAGGAATCAGGACTTTCTTCTACTTGAAAGAACTCTCTAGTCTAAAAAAAAAAAAAATTATATTTGCTATTGCTCTTTGCCCATGTTTCTTCTAGTCATTCTGCTCAGTGAAATACACAGAGAGAGCAATAGATCACAATAGATCTTCTGGTTTGCTAATCTGTGCTCTGTAATGGGATCAGGTGTTTGCTTACAACACACATAAATAGTGTGAGTCTCCTCCTAAGGGAACCCAAAAGGGAAGGTGAAAAATGTTACCCTATGAAATCCTGAGTTCCCCAGCATGGTAAAAATCTGGCTTTTTGTGAGACTTGAATTAGTTTATTATTTTTACTTCGCAGACATTTTGATTTGGGGCTGTGTAATTTACACATTACATTTGTCTTCAAACTTGTGCTAGATCATGAATGAAGAGTTCAGCAACAAATATGATACCAAAAAAATGGAGTTGCCTTAGCAGTGTATTTTTAATTTGTTTCACATTTAGTTGAGAAATTTTTCATCAAATGACCCATTTTCCCCCAAATGGATACTTCATTCTTTCACCCTTCATTTGCTTAAGTTATAAAATTGGCTCCCTTATCCCCCATCCCAAAGTCTGATTAATATTTCAGTAAAATTTTGGCTGTAGTCTTTTATAGATATATAAAACATAGAAACCTATTTTTATATAAAATACATAAGTAGGTAGAAACATATACATATATATAAAAATAAAACTTAATGCATAAATATTGTGGCCTGTGAAGCTGACAACCCACACAAAAAGGGGCAAAAAGGTGGAGAAGGTAATATTTAAAGCCAAACTGTTAGTATAATGTGTGCTGAGCAATCTCAATATAAATATGAAATCTGATTTTCAGTTGCTTCTGTCTTCACCAAGTTTTTATGGTAGGTGTCTGTTAAAGCTGAGTTAGGCAAGGATTGCAGTCAGAAAATAGTCTCCTGACCAAGGCAGCTGTAAAGAACTGAATTCTGCGCTGGGCTCTGCCATCAGCTTCCCATGCGATGCTCAGATGTTGTTCAGCTCTTTAGGAGGTCAGCACCAAGTATGCATCTTGGTTGCACGTGCTCAGCTTTGGTCTGATTTGCAAAAATGCTGAGTGCTCAGTCTTTTCAAGGAGAACCTGTACTTTGAGTCAGGAGATTACGTGGTTTGAATATTTAAATAAATTTGTTTCCTAAGTACTGTAGAAAATAAGGGCCTAAGTTTCCATAATAATCACCTACGTTTATATCCTGCCTGTTGCTCATGTTGAAAGCATGATGCATAATGCTGATCCTAACACAAATGATACTGTAAGCAAAGCAGGTCAACTAACTTCTGAACTTCATAAAAAGTTCTCTTATGAAAATAATCCTTGGCGCTGAACACTTCTAAATACTGCACCAAATGGTGTGTGCAGTCATACAACGGGCAATGGAAGTAAGACAAAACATTGAATACAGTGAATATTGTGGTGAAGTACAGAGGGCAGCCCAATTGGAATGTATGTGGTTAGATGCATTATAATTCATCCATGTGAGGAGATTGATTTGCTCAGGCAAGTGCACTTAAGTCCTAACTCAAGAGCTTGATTTTTCTATTCCTGTGCTCTAGTTGTTTGGGTTTTTTTGGGGTACACTTACATAAAAACAAAGTGAGTGAGATCATAACCCTTATTGTCGTGTGAAACCTGGTTTTGATGGTGCAACGTGATTTTGTGAGGGAGTTTTTAACTTCTTCCTCTTTTACTTTTATAACTTAATCGTGTTGAACACTGACAAGTCTTATATGAATGGGAAGGCAGCACTGCCTCTTCAAGATACAAAGATAATAGCAGAAAGAAGTAGCCCAAGGATCACTTACTTCCACTTAATGTCTGCAGGTGGTTTTAGTGGCTTTAATCTCCTGCAGATACTCAGTTTCACTCATGTCAAACTAACTATTATCCTGTAACTGTTGATAAATACCAAGGAATAAAACAACTATGAAGAAAGCTAATTTATGGTTGGAACTCCAAATCTTCTTTTATAAATGTTATGTGTTTTGTTTCATTTTCCTGTCAATCTCTGTTCATTGCCTTCAGCCTTTCATCAACTCTTTAGGGTGAGGGAACCCAGAGATCATAGGGTCTTTTAGGTTGAGAATGACCTCAAAGAGCATCGAGTCCAACCATTAACCTAAATACTGGTTAGAATGAAGGGTTCTTAGATGTGATTAGAACCTGTAGGGGTATTGCAAATACCCCCAAAGTGCACAATGTGTTGATACTCAAATGTGTATGAAATAGTGGGATTTATTCTGTCTCCGTGGATGGTTAGTGCACACATGGTACACGTGGTTTGAGTGTTCATGCTCTTCTGGGGAGTTTGTTTTTCCTTTCTTCCTTTCTTCTTCTTCTTTTATTTATTTTTTTTTTAAAGTTGTGTACTTTGAGAGAAATCCTAGAAGCTCATAAAAAAAAATTGCTGCTTTGGAACTGAAACAAACATTTAAAAGAGCCGATGTTGCTCTTCTTTCCATCTCTAATAAACAACCAACCATTTTATTAGCTGCAGTAACTGTGCAAAACCAGAAGTAGGTTATCAGATCATCTAAAATATATGGTGTGTATGTAGCAGAAAGGAAACCAGTCTGGAACAGATAACACAGAATTTTTTTAGTACTCTACCATATGAAGAGAAGCTTTGTCATTCCAGAAATCCATATGTACACATAGTAAATGAAAATGTGTTGAATATCCAAATATTAGAATGAGTAAACCTGTAAGTATTAACCAGTATCACTCAAGGTTGGGTCTTTCTGGTGTTTTTCATCTGTTGGTGGGTTTAGGCAAAGAGCGAGTTTATTTGAGGGGTTTTTTTCTGGGTGTATTATTTGAAAAAAGGGTTGGCATCTCTGTTTTCTAGTCTGAGATGTGGGGTGAGTGTACTTTCCTTGAAATAAAAATCAGTTTCTTGTAGTGCTATAAAAGTACAAACTTTGAAAACTAAGGAAAGATCAGGGAGTAAGCAATTAAAATAACCATGAAAACTAATGTGCATACTAGGAAACAGTCCCATTCTGTCAATGGCTATTTGTGTCGTATATTGAGATAAAGTAATGTAATTTTAATACTTAAATTTTGCTGTTCCATTGTCAAATTCTACTATTTCATTGTCAAAACATTTTATTTGGCAAATAATTTTGCTCATGCAAACGGATATTTCAGCAAATGGATAATTAACCAGAACTATGGCAGAGCTATGCAATTTTTTGCATGCACTATTGCTAGTGACAGTGAAAAAAATCCCAAGGAAACAGAAAGGCACAGTTGATTTGAGGTTGACTGATATACAGATATTTCTCTTTGTACTCAAAGCATGTTTTTGAGCAGGTGTTTGCTTGGTAATTTTAGGTAGTGTTATGGAATTTGATTCTAAATATATTAACAGATACTGCTGGAAAAATACAGTTATTAGATTTCCAGTAGTCAAACAGCACCAGTATTCCCAAAATATGCCATGAGATGTAGTTGTTTTCTTTCTGTGTCTCAACATTTTTTCTTAATAATGCTTGATGTTTGTAACCATGTGCTCTGAGCATCCCACTGCATCTTTTGAGATGACTTAAATAGACCTAGATGTATTTATATCTATATTTTAAAACAGAAGTAGGTAAAGACTTATAAGTGCCTTTTTGGCATTAGTGCAGATGCTTCTTGCAGGGAAAGTAATTTTGAGAAAACCTAGGTCAAATCTCCTGACCTTATTTGTTGATGTTGCTGTTGTTAACTGAACTCTGTACAGCCACAAACTCCTGTTGTACACTTATTAGTATTGCCTTTTCTACTTGAGCTTTTCTAGCTCTGAGTGACTGCCTCTGAGCAAGGACTCAAACCCAAATTGCTGCTTTTCTAAATTCTGAGCAAGTTTTTTTTTTCCTCTCTTATAATATGTTTTAAATACTGGTTTTAGAAATTCCCCACTACTGCATCTCAGTCAGAATATAGCCTTTTTTTGTTCCAGGTCTGTTGCCAACTTTAAAATTAAAATGAAAGTGAACATTTCTAGTAAGTTTAAGTATTTTGTGGGTTTTTTTAATGTTATATTTAAACATATGTGTAATGACTGTTTAGTTTTGCCTCCCCTTTTTTCCTATTCCAAGGAAACTCATATGGTCAGGTATTTAAAAATAACCCTCTGAAAAAAACCTTTCAGAGTCATGTTTACTCACACAAAGCTCTGACTGAGATTGGCCTAATGTTAAGCCATGGAAAATGTTGAGTTGCTGCTTCTGCCTCTCCAAGGCTAATCCAGCAGCTCTGTGTTGGTGATGCTCCATGCTCATGCCCATCCATCAGCCAGCCTCTAGCTCATCGCAACGGAGTTTTTCTTTGATAGGCACAATCAGTTGACTTTCTTTGCTCATTTGTAACACTGTAGCTTTCAATTAACTTGTCTTCCTAGCTACGTCAACCTTCCCTATAGCCCAATAGTCTTCCCTATAGCATTCCCTGCCAGGCCTCTGTCTGCTCATTCTCCTAAAAAAAGAATTTTCTGAAACCTTGTAACACAGACTATATTGCTGACGCGTTCGATACTTAGAATACTTGACTCAGTGCTTTAATGATGATATTAGTATCATTTCTCAACTTCAGGGCAGTGGCTACTACAGTTGCTGCTAATTGCTGGGCTGATGGAAGCCATTGCAGGGAGCTTTTTAGGACAGTACTCGGAGGTACTTGAGCGGGATTCACTCTTGGGTTTACTTATGTGGTAGGCTTGTATTTATGTACAGATTTCCTTTGTTTTTCCATGAATCTGTTCTGACTAATCCTTTGGCCTGTATTTCATTAAAAGTGTTGACTACAGAATGATGGTTTTGGTAACAGATGAAACAGAACTTTTCCTTTTTTTCTTTGCATGTGCATGTACAAAATAAGAAGTACAGGATGACCTTTTTTATTTGATAATTAAGAATGTGCCTGACTTTGTTAGGAAAGCCATAGTTTTAAGAATGCCAGGTCTTTTTAAAATTACTGTCAGTATGGTGTATCAGTTCTCACTCCCACTTATCCTCTTATTCTCTCCCCTTCCCATCCCCCCTACTCCCTCCCTATTTTTAGAGGCAACACAAAGCTGTTTTGCTTTGAGCGAGGGACAAAGATTAGGATAGAGTTCTAATGTTTTGCAGCAGATTTCTAAAACGTTAAATGAGCCGTATTTGAACATCGTACTCCTAAAACAGTGCTAAATTGTTTCTATGTTGTATTCATGAATGCTGTGTTTGTTTACTTCTAAAATTTTTACTCCTTACCCTCAAACTATCAGCAAATTATGGATGAAGCTTGAATTGTAGCAGACCTATGTGTGAGGAGCACAGATTCCTTTCTCTATATGAGAAATGGTGCTGTGTAACATTCCCTGTGCTCTTGTGAAATTGAAACTAAATTCAGAATCTCTGCGCTCCTGTGATCTGCAGACTGCCTAGTGAAGAGAGGAATATTAAAGAAGGCTGTTTATGTGGTGGTGATAAAAATCACACATACTTTTCAGTGACCTAAAGACCCTGCAGATTTTATTAAACTTTGAAGAAAATCACATGCGTGTGTGCATGTTTATCTGTATTGATAAATACATGTAGCTTGCATGGACATAGACTGCTAATGTTTACGTATGTGTCAGATGCAAGATTGCAAACTGAGTACAGAACGAGGACACCAGACTTCTAGCATATGTGAAGTGTATGGAATGTTTCACAAGAATTCCTTGGTTTAATGGTAAAATTATTATTTACAGTACTTAATAATGTGGGAGAAATTTGCGAGTTAGTTTGCTGTTCTTTTTACTTTAAAGAATGCAATAGAATGCATTGCTAAAAAAATTGGGACAATTCAAGCAAATGTTGTCAGTGTAGACAGATACAGAGGAATCTTAGCATAGCCAAGAATATTTCAGTTGAATAAAATTATTAGTTAGTTATTTCAGATTCAAAGTCTGAGATGAAAAAGTGTTGTGAGTGCTGTTATTCATAAACTTCTGCTATAAAAAATGTAAGAATGTGATGTAGAGTGTGTTTAGTATTTTTCCCTGAATATAATATAGTGTGCACCTGATCCAATATTAGAAGTGACTTTTTAATGTGGCAGCACATTTTATTCAGTTCATCAAAGCCATCTAGGAATTTATCCTTTTTGTAGTTAAAAGCAAGTAAATCACTCCACCCTGCTGGTTTTCATCCATCTCAAAAGCCTCATCCTTCTAAAAAAAGTTTGTTTTACTATCTCAGGTTGCTGTCAGGCCTTTCAACTTAAGGCCAGCCTCATGACAAGTTTGGGCTACTATGCAGTTACTAGTGAGGTGATGAAACTGGCACTTAAGCATAGGTGTATGCCGTGGGGCATGGAGCAATGAGAGTTTTTAAAATTTACATAGTTATACAGCTTATTCTCCATTGTAGGAAACCTAATTTTGTATCTTTATGCAAAGCCCATCTAGAAAAAAAAAAAATCTAATAATTTAATTTGGCACTGCCATTAGGGTTTTTTTTTCCTTTCTGTGTTGAACTGTTAGTTCAACGAGGGTTATTGCAACCCTTCGTAAAAGGGAGCAAAACCCTGAAGACACCAAAGTTTCATCTTTTGTGAGGTTGATACTGATAACAGGTCATAAAGAATTATGGAATCTACACATGGCTGAATGAATCTGAGATTTTACAAAGCAGCTTTGACACCCAGCCAGTTTTGGTCTCTGCAGACCTAATAAATGAAAGAGATTTTTCCACTGCCCTGTCACAGAAAACAAAAACGCAGCTTTCTGAATTGGCTGTTCACTGCCAGTTTAGGAAAAAAAATGTTATTTCTTTGCCCTGTATAATAAAAGCAGTACTAATTAGTAGAAAGCACTAAACCAATCTCATATGCTTTTCATCTAGTGTTTGAAGCTTTTAAAAATTCTCTTTTTTTATATATGATTGTGATGAGAACTTCTGAGAACTTCAACTGTTGTTAAACTTCAGCACTCAAATTGCATATTTTCAACCAGCTCTTGAGCAGACGGGATTGGTTACAAGAGTCTCCTTCAGAGTTACACTGTTGGTTTGCAAACTCTTTCTGACATCTTCTATAAAAGCAAAATAGTCCTTTTCTTCTTTATAAATTCAAAATAAACTTATAATTGGTTTATGGGATCTTGCACTCAAGTTGATGCCATTTCTGTCTGTCTGGGATGCAGAAGAAAGAAATGGGGGAAAGAGGGAGCCCCTTGCATCTGGTTAGCAGGCCCAGCTCTGTAATTGCCTGGAGATCAAAGAACCATTTGATGGTGGCCGGTAACACCTTCAGCATAATATCCCCAGCTCCCTCTCTGCCCATCCTCCTGGTGCAGCTCAAAAAGCTGGCACTCTGAAAGACCTACCTCATGAACAGGAGGAAGATAGATAGGAATGAGGATTTGGTGTGTATTGGGAGTGGGGTGAAAGAAGAGGTAGAAAAAACGTGAGGCAGGAAGCCTTGGTGTCATTGAAGGATGGTTTACAAAACTTTTTGCAGGCTGTTAATAGAAATGGGATGCTGACTGTCCTGCTGACATGCAAGAGGAGAAATAGAGTTAGGCATGCCAGCTGGCCACTTTTTAAAGAAAAAAAGATAAATTGCATCTAAAGATGATTGGTTTGCATGCTCAGATGCCTTGCCTATGTGCAGTGGTACCAGCCACGCCAAGGTTATGGCACCAATGTGGTGCAAGAGCTGGGAGTCTGCAGGGCTGTGGACAGGTTTGCGTACCAGTGTTTCCACACATTCCCTGCTGGAGTGACTCCTCAGAAAACTGGAAAATGCAGTTGTCTCATTTTCAGTCATTAAGACAGCAGTAAAACTGGCCTGCCTGGTTAGAAACCAGTCAGGTAGCAATCATATTAATGGCCCTTAGCTTCCCGAAAGGGGGCTGAAGGGAGTAGTGCGCATGTGACTCAGGGAGTGGATGAGGTAGGTCAACAGTCTGAAAGAGAGGAGGACAGAAAGTGGCATGGGGGTGTTCAGGGTGGTCTGAATAGGTGCAAGGAGCGTGACTGATGGTCGTAGCAAAGTGTGAAGCTCTCTTTACCTCCTTTAATTTATATGTAGTCAGAATTTCTTTGCACCCTACCTTACATCAGAGCATTACTTCAACTTGGTGAAATCTGCGGACTAAAGCTATCTCGAGCTGTAAATATGGCAGCTTTTCTATGTGATTCCACTTGCACTTAATGAACACTTGAGACAATTAAAATTTTTTTCTCTCTTTTGAGAGTTCCAACTTACTGCATTTGTATTCAACAGGAATCAAAGCAGTTTTCTCACTTCTGGGGGTGTCTGCAGAAAAATCCTGGAAGCAAAGAAAAAAATGAGTCACCAAATTTAGTCATAAAATTGGAACTGATTTGGTTTTTAGAAGAATTGAGTAGCATTTTTTGGGGAAGTTTTTTTAGAAATTATATGTATATCTATATAAATACATATGCGTAGTAGTATGCTTAGTAAATTGAGTAGAATTGTCTCATTTTAAACTTATATTTAAATGCTGTATGTTCTTTTTTGACTCAGAAATTCATGGGATTAATATATAATAATTCTTGGGTTCTGTGTTGTAATTGTCACTGGAGGTAAGTATTAAAACCATTTCACATTTGGGGAGATTATGTGGTAGATAAACTGTTCCTTCATATGGGTTTCATAGTGAGTTGATGGTGAGTTGGCTTAAAGGGGAAAAAAAAAAGGCATGCTTGTCAAGAAATCCAAAAAAATAACAGTAACCAGGCAACTCAATTTGAACCAAACTACTGAAGTTTGAAGTTACTGGTGATTTCTTTTATCTTCTTTGCTGAAAAACTTAGCAAAACTTTCATAACTGCTGCGCTGTCCAGTTTGAAGTGTATTAAATGTGTGGTGCCCACTAGCCAGCTACACTGGCTGAAGATGAGAGAAGTGGCAGAGATTAGGAACGGGGCGTACTCTGGCTGTCGACTGTACTGGGGGCTTTCTTCAGTTCTTGCACAAGAATCGAGGATAGGCAAGCTTTGTTACTAGGTGCTTCCTTAAGTTTCTGAGGATGTTTTCCCACTCCTAAATTTTCTCACTGGTTACTGGTATAAATCTGCAAAATTTAGACATTTGTAATTATAGTGTATGATATAGTTTTGCTGGATTAGCTATAGAGCACTTATTGTGGCTATCAACCATGCATTACAGCTTGGAAACTGCTGGTTGGGGAATTCAGAGATTCTTTACCCTCAGTAGGGAAGAGACAGGAGATGGCAATAGTCTCATCAGGCTGCAGAGACAGAGTTACACAGTGCAGAGGGCTTGTCTAGCTTAAACAGATACAGTCCCCTGTCAGCAAACATGCCTGGTTCCTAGTCTTTGGACTAGCAAGTGTTAATCTATCCATGCAGAGGGGAGAAGCATCAAAGAGCAAGTGAGAAGGTTTGGTATGGCAGGATAAGATGAATACAAGGAAAGAGACAGGGATTTTTTAATGGTAGTTAGCTGTTAGGTTGGCTCAGCACTCTGGTGTAACAGCACACTTTGAGCATTTCTGTCCAGAGTAATGTGATGGTGTTTGGGGTATTTCCTTGAGAGGAAGGATTTGTGGGTTCAAATAAGAGATCTCAAAAAGGAGATTATTAAGTTTTACAAATGTAGCCCAGGGAGTAGAGTAGAAATCAGCATATTAAATCAGAGCTGTCATGCATGGAGGCACCAAACTCGTTCCCTCACACAGCATCTGTTAGAAAATGTTCTGTGCTCCTGCTCATCATGGATTTCAGGCTCAAAATCTACAACTTCTGGAGAAAAGCACACTACTGGAATAGCAAGGTAGTGTAAAAAAGGATATTTTATTCAAAGACTCTCATGAATTAGGCACAAACATTATATAGAGTTTAATGATAATTATTTTGTTAAGGAAACTATGTATGACATGCATTTTTGTATGTTTAGGAGGAATAATATTTCTCAGTTCTCCTATTTTTTATTCTCTGCTCTGTGGAGAACTGTCTTGTGTCTTTGGCAAATGTATGAATTTTATCATGTAGTTTTGAATTTCTGAATATGACCTCAGTGAAAACTAAAGCATAGTTTTAAAACAGTAGTAAAGCCCTGTAGCAAAAAGGGGGTTTTGCTCACAAAAATAAATGGTCACAGTATATTTCGTTTCCAAGCCACAGTAATAAGAGGGGGATAACTTTAAAAGGTTTGCTTTGGTACATTGCCAAGCTAAATGTGTGCCAGGAGTCATCTTCACTCTGAAATATGTCCTAAGAGCCAGTTCAATGGCCAGAGAATTCTACAGGTGTATTTGCATTTATTCTAAGGACTTTGTGTTAGATTTCTATGCAATATATCCTTGTATCCGTGCTGTTACTCAGGTTTTTTTATAACTCTCTGAAAAAAAAATTTAAATCACATATAAGTATGTAACTTCCAATTTTTCACAGGTCTGAGACTCAAGTGTATTGTTTTGAAAACATAACAGACTGTGAGTAGATTTATTTTAGTAGATAGCACATGGATTTCATACTACTAAATACCATTTACTGTTTGCTCTGTATCTGTTTTTGGCACTGCCATTCATAGAGTAAGAAAAACAAATTTTCCTGTAGAGTACATGAAATGAGGTGAGCTTAAATATTGGTCTAAAAGAAGTGTTTATGAAATGACCAAGCTTTGGACAGTCAGAACAGTGCTCGAGGTGCTGGAAATTGCTGTAAATACTAAGAAAAAGTCATTGGGGGACGTGAGTTTATTCCACAAAGCTGTGACACTTTCACTCACTTTGCACCTGCTGTTTCCCTCAGTAATTGGTAAAGAATGGAAAAGTCATTTGACCTTAAAGATACTTAACTGAAGCAGAATTACCTTTAACTCACGATGGTGCTAGGGATGGGGTTAGCAGAGGGTTGGTGTTGTGGGTACTTATGGTGCTTTACTGGGTTTCCAGGACAGGGGCTTTATTTTATATGACGATGAGCCACAAAATTAAGGATGTAGTGCCACAGCTGTTGGAAGTTGTAGGTGCCAGTCAGTATTCATAACTCACTTTTTTTTTTTTTTAAATAATATGCCCGAAGTCAATAAAATCAATAGAATACAGGTACAAGTTTGCTTTTCCATTTTAATCTATTTTTCAGTGTGAGGGCAAGCTGTGAGCATCTGTGTGCAATGTATTGTGGAGCAGTAGCCTTAGTGTGGGAGTTTTTTTATTTACATATCAGCCATAATGTTTTATACTGAACTCGTTGTATCATGTTATTTGAACAGATTGAAATAAAAGAGTAAACTACACTATACATGTTGATCAATGCATGAAGTAGTTTATGTATTGATGCTAGTATGTAGGATTTCATAGTTATACAGGATTATAGAATTCTTTGAGATATTTCTTGAAATTAGAAAGGAATAATAATTTGGGGATTTTTGATAATTGGAAGTTCTCTTATTGTAGGAAATTATGTTCCTTATGATGATTTAAAGAACAGTTTCCCTAAACAGGCTTAATAACAGATTTAGTTTTACCATATAGAGAAGAATCCCTCATCAAGTGATGCCAGTATTGTTGATGATAGCAAGTACTCTATTTGCATTGCAGTGTGGCTTTTGTGATAATTGTATTAGTAATAGAAAGCTGTTGAAGGTTTTCAAGGAATAATTTGTATTTCAAAAATGCTTCAAAATACTTAAAAACAAAATAAAGGAAAAGGGAATCTTACCTTACAGTGAATTTATGGTCTTGGATGAGTCTTTGCTGTTGGGTAAGATGTTCGATACACTTCAGCCAGCTGTCTTAGGTCCTTGTAGGATACGCTGTCCTAAGGAAGATTAGTCTTTTTGTTTAGTTCACTGCACTGAGACTCACCTTTTTCTTGACATATATGACCAAGTGTTTATATATTCACAAATCTTACATAAATACTTGCAATCCTAGAGCCTTTTCAAGCATTTCCATTGTCAGTGTTTTGTGATTTGTTTTACATTAGAGCTTTCCTACTTGATGTAGTGTTGTAGCCTATAAATATTGATTTTGATGACAAAATAAGTACGTTAGCTTATGTTAAAAAAAACACAGCTTTTTTTGAGGTCTGCTGGACTTCAGATGAGTTTTTAGGAACACTATATAGTAGCCTGTAAGAGCAAATTCTATTGCAGTTGCAGAGACAGTTACCAGTGCCTGATACTTCTAATCGCTTGGGCAATGCTGTATGAATGGAAATACTTTCCTTTTTCTTCATTGAAAAAAGTCCTTTGCCGACAGCAAATGTTATACTCTGCCAAATGAAATAGTGCATGAAATTCCGCTCTCTTTTTCTTAAGCAGTTTTGTGTAGTTTCCATGATTGTACACTGAAGTACTAAAGTTTCATTCAACCTAATTATATTTTCCATCTTAACTGTAACTTGTGAACAGATAATTATTCTGGCCTTAAAAAAATTACATATAGCTAATATAGATGCTTGACAGCCAGTTTCATTACTAAATTGAATTCAAGATAAAATAAAATTATTTATTAGTAGTTTTTGAAGACGGAAATGAGCTTTTAATGCTCCTTTTGTTTTATACAGTGAAGTTGAAGCTTCTCAGTTTATTTTCATAAGAATTAACACAAATGTTCTAGGAGTGTGCATGTGGGTCCCATACTTTTTTTGCCATAGATCAGATGTCTCTAGACTAAGTATAATCTCACATGAATAGTTTGTCATTCCTTAGAAATAATTATTTCTTATTGAAAAATAAATGTCATAGTGCATTTAATCCAAATTATGATTTGTATTGTGTGTAAGCATGGGAGAATGTTTTTATTTTTTCCTGGTCTGCTCTTCTGGACCATGTTTGTGCAGAGTATTTACAAGAGCCATTGAGGAATTGTTGCCCTGTTTGCTATTAAGAGTTCAGTGTAAAAATCTGTAAATTGGACTTTGCTCTAAAATAATGTGTTGTCTGTTTTGAGAGGTTTTCCTTTTTCTGTATTTTAATTGACAGTGTGCTACTAAGATAAATAACTGCTAAATTAGAGAAAAGGAAAGAAAAAGTTTCCCAGAATTTTATACAAGAAGGCTATTTCCCATCCAGGTAGGGGCAGGTGATCACAAGCAGTAGTATGGTATGCAGTTACCCTTCCTCTTTGTAACTGATACAGGGCTGCTCTTAATTAAGTGCAAATGTAATTTGCTTAAATTATCTCTGTTATCTGTGTGTGACCTTCATCAGGAATGAAGCTAACCTATTTTACTTCAGGTCTTCATGGCCTAGAAGTATTTTTTGATCAGCTTTAGCTTTTCAGACAGTCATTGGTACCTCTAGGATGAAAAGAACAGCATCTGAAGAAACACTAGCTGGACTGTGTGCTGTTGTCCGATGATGCTATTTGGACACTGCTTGTAGGCAAGCAACAAAACTGGTGGTGAAGGCAAAGGTGGCTTGCATGGCATGGGGTTCACTCTGGCACTGTCCATCTGCAGCTGCTCCTCCTCCGTTTGACCACAGGTCTCAGGCGTATGGATTTGCACAGTTGTCCTTTCAGCGAGCTGAATGAGTTAAGCTATTAAGGGCTGAAAGGGGAGTGCCAGTAGTTGCAGTAAGGAAGACTGCCTGGTGTTCCCACTGTAGGATGTTCCTCAGAGTTTTTAATAACTTTACAAAGTGTTAGTCTTTGGGGCTGGGCAGTTGCCTCTAGCTTAATTTTTGTTGTTGTTGCCAAAATAACGTAGTTATCTGTGAGAATGTGTGGAAAAACTTATTTCTCTTTGTAGATTAAAAAGAAAAAAAAAAACAAAACAAAACACCAACAACCTTTTTTTGGAAATGTTCAATGAAACAGAGACTAGGAGTTAGATGGCAGTGTGGGAAGCGCTAGTGATTGGCACTGGAGAAGAAGAGCAGGTTATGAGTCACAACTTTGCCTTTGTCAGCGCTGCAAAATTCGCAGATTTACCAAACTGTAACTTTTTAAAGACATGATACTTCTTGCATGCTGTCTTGATCATGTGAGAGCTGTGTGGCCTGGAAGTTGGGGGGGAGGCTGATCTGGTGGACAGAAACGATGCCTTGTCCCTCAGTGCCCGAGAGTCAGAAGTGAACCCATTGGGACATTGATATGCATGGGGTCCTAGCGTGGTCATGGCCCTAAAATACCATAGCCTGTGAACAGGGATGTGTGAGAGTGAGAGTTGATAATTGGGGAATGAAGGAAATGGGGGGAATCAAGGGGAGAGTGTGGCACTGCTAGCCAAGCCTGGAAGCGACTGAACTGGGAGAGATAAAAAGCCTTGAGGAGTGAGGGTAAGGAGAGATTTGGCAAGGGTGCTGAAGGTAGGAATGAAGAAGGACCAGGGCTAGAATCAACGTGGACCAGAGGATACGGCTTGAGGAAAACAGGCAGAGTTTGTTCTGGAAGGTCCAGATGTTTTTAACCATCACCTCTGGCTAGTTTCCATGCAGAGAATTGTTTCACATTTGGCCCTTTGTGAGGAAGCCCCTCAGTTTAATGGTATTTAATCGCATGCTGATGTGCTGTTTTTTCCCCACAGGACCCCGTGCACAGGATGGACTTGTTCTGGGAATGAATCTGGTTGATGCGTTGGAGAAGGCTGTTCTCTGTAGTACCCCTGCCTCACTTCCAGCAGAAGTCGGGACGCACGTGGTGGACGAGGCAGGGGATTGCAGGAGGCAGGAGCCATTCTGGTGGTCTGTGCAGCTGCATGCTGCCCTGGAGAGCGGGACTCTCTTCCTGGCTGTGCTGCAGACTTCCTAGGTGATGCTAGGTAAGTTGCTCAAAATGAGCTTTTCTCATGTCTTTGCTAACTTCAGTATGTGTCTTGCTGTCTTGCAGATGACTTGAGATCTTTGGATCTTACTTGAAAAAGTGCTGAACACTGGTAACTGGGAGTGAGGCAGTGGGGGCTGTGGTTTGAAAGTTCTGTATAAAGCACAATGTAATGCTAAGTGCTGAGAAAAAATTAGGTCTGAGTTTTGCCAAACTGGAGACAAAGTTGTTTTCAGAATTGGAGAATCATTTTGACCTTAAAGCTGTCATTTCATTTCATTTAGTTAGGAAGCTAGGAATAACACAGTTATTCTTAGTTAGGAGTAACAGAGTAACGGTAAGACTAACCATCATGTTGATGAAGCACTCAGCTGCACCATTGAATTCTCAAAAAAATCACTTGTTCCGTCTTCCAAAAAAACATTGTGAGTAGTGTGCAGTAAATAAGGTATAGGACCATACGCCAAATGCCAAGAGTTAAACGCCAAATACCAAGATTATTGTGTAGATTAGTGGTAATTTTGTAATTTTTTCAACGTGGAAGAGGTACTGTGGAAATAGTATGACATAACTGCGACATATACCATTCCACAAAAGCAAACAAAGGCAAAGTTTAAGTTTTCTGAAACTTAACTTCTGCTATTTCCTTCTATGAGTGCTTGCTTCTAGAGACTAGTTTGTATGATGTAGGATGATTTTGGGGTATAAGAGGCATAGCATTTTTTGATGCTGTCAACTCAGATAATATATGTAAATAAAACCAAAATGAAATCTAAATTCGTCATGCATTGCAGGCACATGCCTCTTGTGCCTGGTTATTGTATCAGATACTAAGTAGACAGTGTTTGTAATACCCACTATCAGAGTGGCTTGAGATCAGAATTTCATCTGCATTTCCTCAGGCTCGGGATTTATATTTTCCTAGTGTGACGTCCACAGTTAACTACAATGCTGTTGTAATCAACAGATAACAGAGAATTTTTCAGCCAAGGCATGGTTCGCTAAATATTGTTTTAACTTAGCTAAACTGAACGCAAAATATCTGACATTAGATCAGATTTTATGAATTAACCAAGAGCATTTCTTTGGTGACTAGAAACATAGTGAGTGTGTTTGCCAGATAAGCTGTTACTGTCTATTGCAGGGAAGAGAGGGAGAGAGAGAAAAAACTATGAAGCTTTGATAATGGCTGAATATTATATTAAATACACAGAGTAAGAATGTACATTCCCCTTCTAGCCTGCTCACAGGGGATCTACTGCATATGGCTCTGTGAAAGGCTGCAGTAATGCTTTAGGTGTTGAGCAATGTAAGTGCTGCTTTCTAAGAAAACATGAGGTATTTTTGTTTGACTACTGCTGTGCAGTTTGTGCATGTCTTTCTTTAAATCTTTAAAAATAAAAAAGGCGGCAGGGGCGGTGGGGAGACAATCTGTGTTTTATGAGCAGAAGTTAAAAATGAAATTATTTGCTTTACCTAGAGCGTTGAGAATTATGTTGCAATTAGACTGATGCAATAGCACACATTACGAAAGGATTGCACGATTTGCAGAGCCTGCTGGAGAAAAGCATGGGACTGGAACAGCAGGGGTGTTGTGGGCCTGCGGGGCAGTGCGCTGGCACAGCTACACGGAGCAGATTATCAGCTAATGTGGGGAGAGGAACGCCAAGAAAAATAAAAACTCTGCCATTCCTGTGTATCCCATAAAACGGGGGGGCTGAGAGGGGAGAGGAGGAGGGTGACTTGTTTTATCAATGTGCCTACTTTATTTCATTGTCACATCTAATCCAGTATGGAAAATGGTTTCTGTTGTGTGAAAGAGAGAAAGAATGGAAATGGAAGCTAATAATGAGCTAATATATTGTGAATCCTGCTAATAATAGTGGAATTTTATTCAGCACACTGTATTTCTGCAATAGAAAAGTAAAATTTCTTTGAGTCAACTGAACCATCTGTTGAACAAATTGGTTCGGTTTCACAAGTCTGTTACTAATTCTGAGAAGATGGTATTTTATTGGATCAGTAGAGTCAGGATGTTAGTGTCCATATTCTTTAATTTATTTACTGTTATTAAAGTAGGTCGTGTTGAAGTGTTATGTTCTCATGAATACAGTAATACTGTGGTTAATATTTCTAGTAGTTCAAGCGTTACCTTTGCTCTAATGAGTTTTCTTCACTGTTTTTAATAAATATTACTAACAGTCTTTAAAATTGTGAGTTTCCAGCTTTGTGGCAAGTTCTTGATAATGAAGTAATTGAGCCGTTTTTAAATTGCACCTCTTTTGGTGCATTTCTATTTATATTTGTTTGTTTCTGCATTTTTTTCTACTCTGTTTTACTTATGCAGTTTGAACATTAACAGAATTTTAGTTGCTTCTATTGCTGTTTTCTCATTTGGACTAGTTCTTTGTAGCTTCCCAGTTGTGAAAAAAATATTGTAGGTGACAAAGCAGTTTATGACTTCACATGGTAAATGCCTAAGAATGTTATAGAGTCAGCGAGCTGATGTCATATGAATTAATAAAAGAAGAGAGAAATTAAAAACAGTTTCTGAGATTCTGTTCCCATGTGTCAGGAATGCTCTAATTTGATCTCATACACATGCATGTACCTTAAAGCAGTTTAAATTCGCAGGTACATCTCCTAACAAAATCATCACTGAAAGAAAGGAAATCACAGATGTAATGCCAATCAAGTTTCTGTGTGCTTTACTGTTAAATATATAAAATCAATGCAAGTTCTTCTTATGTACTACATATAACTAGCTGTAATACTTTGACACATTTAGAAGGGAAAGCTGAACTTTGAATTTAGACAGTGAATATATATTTTCTTTGTAGTACATATGTTACATGAAAAATACAAGACTGGCATTAAGCATGTGCGTTCAATGTGATTGTAAGCTATGGCATTTTCAGCTTTGTGGTCAGAGTGTCTGTTCAGAGTAGGTTAGTGTATGAGGGATGTGAACGGAAGTTGATACTACTTTGTAATGTTACTTAAAAAGTAAAGGAAATTATCTGTTAATTAGGGCTATTTTTCAGCTTTTATATATGTTAGTTATGTAGCAATTTGTCCTCTTTAAAACAGAAGATAATGAAGGTATAAATAGGAGGGACAGCAGTGTGGGATATCATTGCTTTTGAGGGACTGCTGGGCTGACGAGGAATGGAGATGTGTAGTTGTTTTCTGAAGGTGCATGTGAGTATTGGGAGTGCAAGAAGCTGCCCCATTGCTGATAAGATGTTCCAAACTCCCTGTGTGTTGTTTTTGTCCTTGGTGCAGCTCACTGAAGTTGCAGATGACGTTCATGAAATGAAGTGAGGGGAAACTTTTGTGGCTGAAATCCTGTGCCAAGTCTTTTTGAAGTCATATGCAGCAGCTGTGCTTAGCTAAAGAAAGACTTTCTTTGCCTCCATCGTAACATCTGCATGGTCTTTAACAGCAGAATTGTTCCACTGTGATGTGTCATTCAGCTAATCTGGGTTGCCTTCATTAAGTCTTTTTTTTCTTTTCCTTGTTAGAAATGCTCACGTTACTTTGGGGAATAAGTTTTGCAAAGATCTGAACTTGAGCACTTCCATGTAGAAACAGTAGGCTTCAGTCAAAAAAAAAGTCAGAAGATGAGTTGAGACTTTGTAGCTCAGTGAGTCCCTTTAATTTGGGCACCTCTAGATGCATTTCATGAATTGGATTTTTCTGTGTCCTCCCTTGTTTGGAGGATAGGGGCTGAACATAGGGCCAGTTTTTGTGGAGATGCCACAAATATAGCATCATTGCAGCTAGCATTGGTCTAACAGGTTCCAGAAGTGTGTGGCTTGCACCCTCCATGCTGAGGTGTTACCCCATCTCCTTCATGCCAGTGCTGCTGCAGCTGCAACTCTCGGCTGAGCTGGCTCAGAGAGCCAAACTAGTGATCAGCTAACTGCATTTTTGGTTGGGTCACTTGGCTGACTCTTGAATTCTTTAAACTTCCTAACTGCAGAGTTGGACAAATGTCTCTGCTGATGATGGCCTGGAAGAGAAGGGTGGCAGGACCAACCTCTTTTAGTTGTAAATTGGCTTCAAAACCGTGCCTTGACTTGAGGCAGGAAGAACACAACCAAGGGAAGTGTTTTTAAGAAGTTCCTGAGTTCAACTGTATACTGTGTTTACTTTGAAAGTTAAGTAGAGAGAAATCAATAAATCAGATGTAATTAAATTTGAAATTTTAGCTTTAGTATTTCATTTAGTTGAAGGTTTTTGGGCAAGGCCTTTTAAAGCAAACCTTTATTTAATCTTCCTTCAGTGTGATATCAAGAGGTCTGTAATTGTTTACTCTTTGTTAGGACTGTGAAGGTGGCAAGTTCCTATAGCTAAAGGGTAGGGTCTAATGGTCTAAAATAAGAGGTTGTGGTCTCGAAGAACAAAACAAAAGGTAGTAGAAATGCTGCCCCTTCTCTCTGTGGTCTTGACAGTTAATATCATGCATTTGTATAGGGGTACTTGACTCTCAAGCAACATGTCCCAAACTGAATCTGGAGGAGTACATTGTAAATTAAATGTGGGTGGGGGTTTTTTTGGTGAAAATTATCACGTTTTATCATCAGTAATTACTGGATATGCATTTGCTTTTCAGTTGAACAGTATGATCAGTCTTCCTGCTGTAACCTTGTAGGAAAATGACTGTCACTGGAAAAGTGGAGTGCTGATTTATGTAATTGTACTTATTACAGAAGTTTGGTTTTTGAGATCCAATTAACATAAATAAGCAGAATGAGAGAAAAGGACAGGAAACATATACTGCTCCTTATGAGGGTTATGAAATGATATTTTCAAAATTATCTTCTAGTCAAATTGAGATTTTCTTCAATTTATGCAAGGAGAACTGTGTTACTCCACACACTCAGTGTCTATAAGATTGAACATACACTTGCCACAATGAAGAATGAATACTATACTGTGCAAAATAATAAAGCTGCTATTACAAATTAGTTGAAATACTGCATATTGAACAGGAGAAGATAGATCTCCCTGCATGTGTTATTCGGAGTGCAACCGGCCTGCTGGGGGAGTGCGATGTACCTGCCTCCTCATCTGAGAGTGACCATGACCACGTCACCAGGGACTGAGCACGCCCCCGGTGATAGCTGGGCTTTTCAGTCTCACACATGAAAAACATGTGTTTCCTAATGCCTAATGAGTACAGTTACGTCCTAGAAATAGAGATAGTTGGCAACAGTAGTCCAGTATATGCATTTTATTTACACATTTAAAAACAGTAAAATAAGATCTTAAGGTCAGTAAAAGTAAGCACATTTAATACATTATGGTTCCAGTGACGTTACTGTGAGGTAAGGGCAGGCAGACAAGGACTTGTTTCAAAAACAGGAAGCATGAACATTTATATAAAATTGCACAGTTTCAGCTGTCATAAATGTGGTTTCAATGCAGTTGAAGGAGTAAAGCCCAAAGTAGTTATAACTAGCTTACTTCCTCTTCCAGTCAAAGTGCAAATAGCCATATAATTAACAATCTGTGGCTCATTTTCCCTAGCTCAGTTAAGTATTCTGTTTCGCCTGTTCAGTCACTGTATAAACACAGAGGGAACCTGACTTGGTTCAGAACGTTTTAAAACACAAATATTCCCAGTCATAACCCGATCTGCAGATTTACAGAAGAGGGTCTTCAGTTGCCCCTCGAGCTTGGCAGCAGCAATGAGACCTGTGAGTGTGCCTGGCACACTGCCAGGCTCCTTGGAGAAGAGTGAGCCTTGCCAAGTTGGCTTCTTGCCATGGTAAACTGCATGGGGCAGCAAAACCTGCTGCAGAGCCGGTAGACAGTTTTTTCTCTTTAGGGACTTCCCTTCTTACATTCCATTACAAATTGGCTTTATTCAAAGTCTTTTATCATTAATTTTTTGAGGACTGATTGCTCAGCTTTTTTGGACAGCTTTTTTCTGAGTTAATTCACCCATCCTGCCTTTGACTCTGCTCATGCACTTAGTGTGACAGAAAAACATGAATACAAAAGGATAAGAAAGAGTTCCTCTTCTGCTCATGTACACTCTCGGGTTGGTTCAAATGTGTTTTAGGCTGCTTGCGGAGCCTTTGAGGAGAACCTTAACTTTTCATCCAGAAAATGCCTGTCACATTTCTCTGTCTCTGCTGATATCATGCACTTGAGCAGCAAATGTACGTTCCCCATGTACTCTGCTTGCTGGAAAGAGCCACTGAGAAGCCTTTACAGGGTAAGTTTACTCTCTTAGGAGAGTTTCTCCAGGGAAGCTCTGCTTGGTTACTGAAGCTGCAGCAGTTGCTGCATATGGTAATTGACAGTGGATCTTTTCTTCATGAGATAGGTATCACTGCATTTTGCAAAGCCCTGTGAGAAACCTCTAGGCAGAGCTCAATAAAGATTACTCTGTCCTAAACATAATATTGAACGTTTCCCTTCCTTTCCTAGCTTTCCTCTTCAACTGTCAAATAAATAGTGGAATATTATACATTCATAGTGACCATCTTTTGTCTTTATGCAAGAAAGTCCTTAAAAGGATTATTTCATCCTGTACCAAGGTTTTCACTTCTTCAGAAAAAGCTGGCTAACCCATTTTGTTGTCACTAGAACAACCAGAAGAGCTACATCTATGACAAGAACCTTGACTCATGTTTCTGAATGGATTTTTGGAAGGAAAAACAGTTCTAACAGCCTCTGTGTAACAGCCAAGATACATCCAACAGTGATTGCAAAGGGAATAGAAATCAGGACAGAGTTCTGCGTTGAGCTCCCTAGTGTTTTTGGCTATGATTTAACAGGGGAGACAAGGGAGGACCAATGAAAGTCAGAACTCCTTTGTATCCTAGAAAAAACCCATGTTTGTTATATATACTGAAGTGTTTCTTTCATTCTAAATAAAATTTGGAATCTTTCAGGACACAACAAGTTTATAACATTTTTAATTGTGTAAAGGATTTCTTCCTATTCTTGTCTTCCAATGTTTTAAGAGAACATAGAGCTGCCATTCTGAAGAGGATGGTTGTACAGCTTCTGCTGCTGTGTCTGCTTACTCTGTGTCTGTAGGTAATAATTTATTATAGCATCAATATAATATTACCTTCAGTCATTATCTTAGGTGTTTGCCAGAGTTACTCACGTATTTCTTTGCTTAGCGTGACATGGCCACATTTTCCTTCATGGCTTAGTTCCTAGCCCAGGCACAGGCGATGAAATGTGCTCACATTGCGCTGTGTTTTATCACTGACTTAAAGGAATTGAGCGGGGTTGTGTTGTAAAAGAGGACAGTAGGGCCAGTCAGTTTGATGCAATGAATGGATTGCTCTTATTCGCGGAGGAGTATGATCCAAACAGTGGTCTCTGGGCCAAGACCAGCCTACAGGAAATTTCCATCTGCTCTGCTTTTTACCAAAGGAGACAGAGAGCAGCTTTGCAGCAGCAAATGCTGCCCAGCAACAGGACTGTATTGGAGGCTTGCTACAATCCAGTTTAAGAGGGCTGTCTCCAAGGGAGTGGAAGTGTCTCCCTTCTCCTGTGGTTCGGCTTTATTTCCATGAGGAAATCTTGACAACATTTCTAGAGTAGCATGTGCAGGCTGGCCAGGTTGGTGACTACCCCAAGGACTGGGAAGTGAGGTCTGTGAGAATTAGCTGGCTTGAGGTTCTGCATCATACTGAAATAGAATTGCCAACTCCTTGTAATAAATGACTTCTTTTAATAGAAAATCATATCCTTTAAAAACAGTGCATTAAAAATGACCTTATGAATTACAAGCTCACATGCCATATAAAAAGCATCTTATTTGCATATGAAGTAATTTAGATTCAAACTTCTAATTTCTGTTTGAGAAGATAAATACTAATTTTTGACTGAATTTTGATATTTTAGTTTTATATTGCTCTTTAGGAGAATTGCAAGACTAATTTGAAACTGTACCTATTAAACCAGAAAAGAGCGTGGGAAGCTGGAAAGCTCTGTATATATGTAAATAATAGTATTAATAAAATGCATAAAATTGTATGTGCACTCTTCATTGGTATGCAGTGATAGTATATAAAGTTTTTATTATCCTGAGATAATATGCCTACCCATTATGTGAGAGCAATGAATACCTTTTTAATCTGTGCAGGTCATCCATAACAAATGCCTGTAACAATCATCTCCACACTTGGTTGTGGGTTTTTGTCATCTTAAGGTTAAATACTAAATTAGATTTTTGTAAGATTTATACTTTTTAACTTTGGTAACTTTTTGAATTCGTTGTTTTAAGGATTTTTGCGCTTACGAAACCATTAAGCTCTTGTACTAATGAAGATGGTTCAGGTGAAAATTAAACAATAGAAAAATCATATACAAATTGGGTGTTAGCTTTAAGATCTCAACTTACTATAACTTGCTCTTTCAGCTGATGATAGAAAAAACTTGTTACTTTTGTGTATGTGTATTTATACAAATAATATGGATTGCTTAACTCAAATACAGTCAAACAGGGGAATATATGCATTTTTGTAAGGAGTTACTGCAATTGACCTTGTCTCTAACACGTAGGGCAGAATTGTTGTTCTTAAATAAAACTGAAAGAAAGAAATTCTCATGTGTGGCAGTTCCCTCATGTCATTGCTCTATGGACCTACGTAAAATCCAGGTACTTGTAAATTCCCTTAAACCTCATAAGGTTCCTGCAAAGTTTCTGGCTCTGGCATGAATGATCTCTTTGCTGGGGACAGATTGTTTCTCCTTATCAGGAATGGGGCCCTCATGAGTCAGCTAACCACACTACCAAGATCGATGCTAAACTCTTGAAATTACCCCAGTAATATAGAAAATAGTATAAATCCATGGTCAGTTGCTAACTTTTTAAAATCACTTTTTGCATTGTAGAAAAATAAGAAGAGATGCACAAATATACACAAATTACCAAGTGCCTTTATGGCATTTCTATGCTACTGGATCACCTTGGGGTTTGAGTCAGGTTTCCCAAGTTTTCAACTTTGCTTCTTCAGTCTTGTCATCCTTTGCAGTTGTTTGAGCTCTGCTCTAGATCAGACTTCTCTACCAAGGTGAAAAATTTCCCTGTGTTTAGACGTGTGGTAGGTACCTTTGGATACCTTCCTCTTTGTGTTCTTAAAGAACCAGTTCTGTTACCTTGTTTTCTTTATTTCTTCTTTTAAACCAGGCTTTCTCCACTGTTCATTTTGCTGCTGATAAACTGAGTTTCCTGTAACAGCATCCGTCTTGCTTTCCCCTGGGCAAAAGACTATTCACTTGTTCCTGGCCTGGATCATAGGTGGTACCAGTCCTGTTAACAGATGTCTGAATGCTGTGTATAAATGTACACACAGTTTATTTTTTATATTTATTTATATAATATTTGTAACAAACACCTGTGTTGTATAGAACTTTGGGTAATATCTAATAGCTAATATCTGGTATATAATTGTTAGTATTAATAATTTTATAATTAATTCTTTTAGATTTATATATAAAATAACATCTGCCAACATGTTTCCCAGTTAGATAAATTTCTTCCATTGCTTTAAAATGTTGATATCTATTTTACTTTGATTTTTATTTGTTTGTTTAAAAGAAATGCAATGTTAACAGTAGCTTTTTCTGTTTTCTAAATATCTCATTGACTAAGACTGCTCAGTTTTTGGAAGTAGTATGTGATAGAAGTATTGTATGACTTCACGTATAGCATTCTAAAGCGATGTACTTGCAGATCTAAGGTCTTGGTCTTTGCTGTAAGAGGTGCTAAGTAAAATCCTGTGGTCTTTGTTGTACAAGAGGTGAGATGGTGGACTATTTTGGCCTTAAAATCTATATTTTGATTTATTTATTTTGGGTAATTTTTATTCTGTCTTTTAGTAAATGATCGGACTTCATAACTGTTAGAATTTTATATGTGAACATATTCTATGACCTGCCTAGAAGTGGCTTAATGCTGTTATTTGATTATTCTCTTGTATATATATTACTTAACTGGTCTCAGTGACAGGGGCTGGCTTATATTCTCTTGCTATATTTACGAAGAGTTTAGCAACTAAGAGTCATGTGAAATGGAGCAATATAAGTATTCATGCGAGTGCTGGCTTGTGTTTGTGTCCTTGAAGACAATACACTTGCATAAATGCTAGATTAAAAAAAATTTAAAGTATCACAAATCTATCACGTATCATAGATTACAGTAAAATACATATATGTGGAAAATTATCTCTTTATATCTCCTGTTTGAAGCTAAATCAGACCCTGTGTGTCTGTTTTTCTTTAAAAACTGTCTAGCAAAATGTACAAGATGGATTTTAATATTGTGATATTACTTCTAGGTGATCTGTTAGTATAGCCAACTGTTTAGTTTGGTCCATCTAAGTTACCTTTCTGTGAAATAGTAATAAGGTCAAATATTCTCCTTTATTTTTAGCCTCTTTTCCTGTAGAAACAAGGCTCACGAGGTCACACCGTGCACTTGTGTAGATGGACACACATCCCTTCACCTCCCTTCGGTATCTTTTGAACCTATTGCTGATGACATTTTTTGGCACAGTGGAGGTCTCAGAATTCAGATCCCACAAGTTTTGTGAAAATAAGTAACTGAGTATAGGTGGAAGCACCTAAAGGTGTCCTGACAGAGGGAAAGGTTGAAGCATGAAATAATTAGTTGCCTGGGAATCCTAGTGATGGGAAAAGAGAGGCTTTAAACAAATGTTCCAACTGTGGGAAATGCTTCCTTCAAAGCTTTCACCTTTCTAGGCACCAAAGTCAACGAACCAGGAGGTATAAATCTGTGGGAGATGAGACTTAATTAATTCTGTCGTTCATGGGGCTACTTGTTCCTTAGATATTTAATAATAATAATATCAGCAGCACAAATGTTTCCATGCAGTATATTGTTGTATATTTAATATTTAAGGTAAACATGCAGGGATATTCTTCTGACAATCCTAATTTTCAGAAACATTTTTTTATTTTCACTGTGAACATTACTTAAGTGTTTACAGAACATCTTCTCTCCCTATTAGGACAAACTGAGCAGTTCCTTCCCCCTACTTTTAAAACGACAGATAGTGTGAATGCTTTCCAGCCATGTTTTGCATGTGGTTCTGGATTGCAACTAGCCAGAAATGCTGGAGAATTCACGGGTACTGTGATTGTGCTCCAAGGGAGTTAACTGGGAAGAAAACAAGGTTGGTACAGTATGCTTACTGAATATGGAAATAATAATAATTATTAAGCTAACCAACAAGAAATGTATTCTTAGTAAAATGTGTGGGTTTTTTTAGTGTAATCATATGACTGTATAACACAAAAATTGCTTTGAGAGTAGGTCAAAGATTACGCATAGCAGAGACTTGTGTGATTGGTTATGAACAAGCGAAATAGGGTAAACTTTTGACCCGGCAGCAGCAAATGGAACTGTGTAAAGCACCTACAGATGGCAGGATTTAACATATAGTCGTCTCTCGCCCTTTCACAGCAATTACTATCATATTACAGCAGGCACTGAGGGGAAGGCGCTCTGCAACTCTAATACAGTGCGTCTTTCAAAGTTTTGAGTATGCAGTTGCGTTTCATTTTTGTAGGGCCATCAATTAGCTTAGCAAGAAGAATTCCACTTTTGTTGCTTATGTTTGACTCGACGAGTTCCTGACCAGTGTGCCAAGTCCATTTGGAACAAAAAAATCATTTGAACGGTCTGAATAATTTTGATAGTTTGGATTGCAGTATAGATTTATTGCTAAGGTAGAAAGACTCAGTGAAAGTTTTATACTGTTGTGCTGGTGATGTGGGCTTGAAGGGATGAGGAGAATGTGGTTCTGGAGGGATGTCTGGGAAACAAGGCCCCCAACCAGCTCCTTAGATCCTTGTGTAGATGCATGCATCTTCCTGGTTGAGTTTTAAGTTTGCAAAACTAAAACTTCAAAAAGACCAACTGATAAACTCTTATTTGACAATATTGTGGCATTTAGATAATTCAGTGGCTTTTGGGTTTGTTTGTACCTATGAAGTACGTGGCAAATTAGAAAAAGTAAAAGTGTCTTGTGAGTTGATGATTGCCATTTTCCTTTAAATTTTGTCACTTACAAAATTGGAAGCCCAGTTGCACTTTTGGCACAGACTGATAGTTCTAAAGTCATCTGAGCATATTTTGTGCAATTCACTGCCTTTTGGGTGTTTGTGTGTCTTGTGTTATATATGTGTGCAGACTTCTCCCGCAGTTGTTTTTGTTTTTTTTTTTATCATGCTTTGACGTATAGGCATTTGGGGAGAGTCTGAATTATAGAAGGCCATGCTTCCTTCTAGTTGTGATCCAGCCACTATCTCCTTTTCTGTCTCTGCGTTGCCTGCTGGCCTGTAATCTGATGCCTGTGCCAGATGTGGGGAGGTGGAGCAGAAGCAATCCAAGCTTTTTAGACCATTTCATGGAGGGGGTTATTTTATTATATTTGTGGTTCACAAAAATTTTCCTTTGGTTTTTCCGAATGAATTCTATGGAGAGTAGAAATTGCAAGCATATGGTAGTAAGCTAAATAAGATACTGGAAAAGTGCTCTTTGGAGGAAGGGAGAAATTTCAAATACTGATAAAGTAAAGGGTGGGTGGGTGGTTGTTTTTTTTTTCTTTTAAATCATGCTGAAGCTTGCACTGTACATAGGCTGCTGGGTTTAATTCCATTTCTTTTTGCAGACAAATTGTGTTCGTTTTAGCCATGCCTGTACCTGCAGCAAAGAGGTGCTGCTGCAAGCTTTAAGGCACTGAAATGGCTCAGTGACTGCTACTACATGAGTTTGATCTGGTCACACAAGATTTTGAACCTTTCCTGGTTGTTAAAATGCAGTGAAATGAAAACTACTCTCCTTAAATGCCAAACAGCACACACTAAGGTAGATTAATTCCTTCTACAGTTTTATAACCCACGTCACACACACATTAAAAAAAACCCACCAAAACAAACTTTAAGTCAGTTAAAAATCCAACCCCTGCATTCCCCTCATTTACTGATGAGCAGCTTTCAGATGGCCAGGTTTGAACTGCACTCAAAATTTGCCTGGACCTGTTGACCTCCCAGCTCTTCAGAGGAGACTCAGGAGCCACAGTACTGCCCTATGCTCCCTGCTGAGTCTTGGCTGTGGGCATGACAGTGGCCTCTGCCAGAGATAGTAGGTTGGCAGGGTTACCCCACAGACCTCTTTAAAACATAGTTGAGTAACCTTAATCTAAGGATAGTAGCATAATTTTTCAGTGTGAAGTGGTTGTCTGTTGTATTTAATGAGTTGGGGTTTGTTTGCATGACAGCTATTTCACCTGAAAATAGGGGCAAGTTATTGGCAGCTTTCTATCTCATAAGTAGCAGCTTCATAGAGGTATTCTGGATTTGTTGCACTTGAAAAATGCAAACCCCAGAAGCAACTCTATAGAAAAAAAAAAGGTTCTTATTATATGGAGTAGGAAGGGAAATGAATTCAAGAGGCAGGTTTCATATTTTGGAAAGGAAGTGATTTTCAGAATCACAGAATACTCTGAGTTTTGTCTAGTTATTTTCTTTTTTAAGTACAAAAAGATATTGAAATGACCTGATAGGTCTTGAAATGTTATTATTGAAATGTTAATATTGAAACATTATTGAAATATAATGGGATTATTCTCACAGTTTCACTGATTAAAATGGAAATGTAATTGAAGGATGTGCACTTTTCACAGGTATTTTTTATTTGTGTTTTTGTATTCCAGTACCTCAAATATCTCCAACAGTTGTAGTTACTTAATAAATACCCTGAATTCTGCTTTAAAATGTGACACATATTAAGACATCAACCAATCTGAGCAGTATATTAAACCTTTAACAGTGATATGTCCTTTATAGTGCCTTCATATTCTTCTTTTAATTTTGATCATTATTTCTTGCCACCATATAACAGAGATGTTCATATTTCCTAATCATTGCTGGAAATAAAATAGTTAAAATGACTCTTCTAGTATCGTTCAAAGCTAAGTATGAAGGTTTCCATTATGAGTGGCACAAAAAGTTCTTATCTACCCTTTGGTAAGTAGGTGAAATGCCTGTGTGCAATATATGTAAGCTTAGTTTCCTTTTAGTGTTATCTGAATACCTAATTTAGTTTTCCTTTTTATGTGCTCTGAAAGAGTAACTGACAAAAGCTGTAATTTCTTAGACCACACCTTGCATACAGATTCAAGTGAAGTGTGATGGGCTTTTTCTGCTCCCAGAAGACAACTTTCCAAACCTGGTGGAATCTTTTCTTATTGTCCCATATTGAGACATTTCTGACTTGTGTCAGAACCTGGCCTGACTTGATTTTGAAGTTAGTGTGGTGAGAGGGCACCATCCTCACTGTACCAGTAATATTTAGGTTACTACAGGTGAATTATCACCACAAGAGTATTCATTCTGGATATTGAGAAGTTTTTAAGTTGTCAATCAACCATTGTATAATCATTACAAATAAATTAATGTATAAATTATTGTGTATAGTATTGCACAGTTATTTTCATGCTGCTCACCAAGCTAAGTGCTGGCTGTACAATTGGAGGATAAAAGTTGTAATCTGCCCATACAGATCCAGCTAAAAGAACTGTTTTTCTTGATACATTTAAGTTGCTAGTGGAAGAGTAGACAAGGAGTAGATTTAGAGTTTGGTGTTTTGGTTTTGGTTCGGGTTTTTTTTGTCGTTGTTGTTGGGTTTTGTTTGGTTGGTTTTGGTGGGGTTTTTTTCCCTTTACATAGAGCATCAAAATTAAAATATGAAATATTTATTCTAAGAAAGTGTTGAATTTGACTCTCTTCATTTGTAAATGAGTGAGGAACTCCGCAGGTCTCCATTCCTGAGGTATGTGATCTTCTGAGAGAGATTTTCTGTTTTCCCCACCTAAGCTGTGAAGATCACTGGCCTTGCACAATGTATTTGACATAATAAATACCTTCAAAATGAAAGAAGTAACTAGATACATTTGTTTTCCATAAGTCATGGAAGTTAGGTCAATATATGTCTTTAGTAAAAGGAGGGGAGGCAGGAATATGACATTTGTGCCCCTTTTGGCTCAGGGGGCAGTTTTGACCTCCTGACAGTCACTCCTAAGGAGCAGTAGGATCACTGGTAGGGTGCAGATTAGTGAAAGCTGATTGGCACCAAGCACCAACCCTTCCCATGTTTGTAGACGTGACCACTTACAGCTAATAAGCTTATAATAATTTCTGCTTAAGCACAGGTGGTGAAAGTAGCAGCGAAAAAAAAAAGGTAAGGAGCTTAAATACGGAGAAGGTGTGGGGTGAAGGGTGATGAAACATGTGCTGTGTGTGGTAATTGCCCCTTACCTTTGGCACGGTGGCTCGTGTTTATCCTGGTCCTCAGTGCTGATACTCCTGTTTACATGACAAATGTATGGTAGCAAAATTGGAGACTGAAATCCAAAAAGAAGCATTACTTATGTCTCTGTTACATTCAAATATTTTTGCAGTTAGGCATAAATATCAAGGCTTCAGAAGGTGTCTTGTAGATCTTGTGCAGGAAATTTTTGATGACCTGCGTGCATTTCGTTTTACTGTCTGAAGGACTTAATTTGTGCAGAGGAATATATTTTTTTTGGCCTTCAGAATGATTTTGCTTTTGAAAGCTTAAAAAATTCTCCTCTCTAAACCAGATTGCTTTTCTGTAGATGACTTGATTGGAAAATAGCATGTGCCTCCCTACCTACTTTGCATTTGGTACCTAAATGGAGTAAATTCAGCTTGGAGAGGCTTGGGAAGAAGAGAAGGATTTTAAAGTATTCCCCTTTAATTAATCTCAGGAAAATTCTGGCAGATCTGTCATTTCTTAGTGCATGCTGTATGTCTTTAAACTGCATTCTGATTGCATAGACAAGTCAGGTTGGGGATCCTCCCCCCAACAATACTTTGGTATGTCAGTAATAATGTTTTGGGTTTACCTCATTTTAGTACCTGATGGATAAGGACATGTGTGTTTTTTGTGACCTCTTTTTTCTTTTTAAAACCTAGTTTTCTGTAAAGCAAACATTTCAGGGGTGTTGTTAGTTAAATCTAGCTTTGAAATGCTGACCTTTTATGAAATAGTGTTTCGCTACCAATTGTTATAAGCCAGTGGTGATAATTTCTTCCTGATGTAAAATAAACATCATGTTACTTGAACAGAGTAATCTCCCTCTGTGGCAGATTATAGGAGCTTCTTTCTTTGGGGAAAAAGAAACAAACATAAGCAAAATGAAGAAACAACCCAAGGCGTGTATCTTTGTTATCTTGGCTAACCCATAAGGACCTTGGCTACTACTGCTCCTGCACTTCAGAGGGACCTTGGCTACTACTACTCCTGCACTTCAGAGGGCAGCTGAACAGATAATTTATGCAGGTTATATGCAAGGACTCCATCTTGAATAGTAAGAACATTCTGATCTTAATTCAAGAAAGCATTTACACATAATCTTTACAGTTAAAGCCATGAATGGAGCTCTGTACTTAATGTTAGGTAAGACAGTTCAGAGAATTGCAAGACTAAGTATTTAATCCAAAGCATTATGGCTGTGGTGTTAACTAACAAATAAACTGTCTTCCCAGTCCTGCATTCTCCTAAATGTTCTTATATTTACGTATCAATTTGGGATTGTTGATGAAACAGTTTTCTATACAAAGTTTTTTGCACATTTATTTTTTATTTAAAGTATTTTTCAGAATTTAAAGTGAAGTGTTAACACCAGGGGAAACACCACTTTTTTTAGCCCATGAAAATAAAAAAATAGTATCTCCTGGAATTTTTAATGTGGCTCAGTTCTGGTTTACATAACTTAAGTCCTGTTAGTGTATCTTCTTCTGGTAAAGTTGTGTCCAAGAACATCTCATTGTGGAAGAGGACAGCTTTGTTTTGATTCCTGTTTAGCAGATCGTGACAGCTCTGCCTGTAGATCCAGTGCCCCTTCCAGAGTGATTGCACAAGATTATTCTGGAGAATTTCTGTGCTGTCCTGCTACTACATACCTAGAGTTAGTAATTTTTTCTCCTTTTTCTCCCAGGAATATGTTTAGACTTCTGTATTTTTAAAGAGCTAGCATCCATCATGCTTTCTTGTGGGTACCATTGAATTTTAAGACAGTACCTGCCTGTTTTAGTAGTATGACTGTAAGTTGCAACCTGATTGAAAAAGGCAGCATGCCTGATACTAACCGCTTAAATACATGTGGTTTACTAAATGACCTTGAATAGGTTGTTTCATATCTCTGTTCATCCTGAAATCTATAAACTTCAGCTAATAAAACATATATCTACCTTTGCAAAAGCTCTTTGAAATCCATGAGTAAAAGGTATCCACTAAGGTCAAAATATGAATTATTTATTGCTACATGACATGCACAGCATGCAGACTGTAAGGTTATAGATATCTTGTCTGTTCCTTTTTCCCCTGAGAATAAAAGTCATGCCTTCAGAGCTCTACTTAAAAAAGAAGTATTCATTGTATGAAGTCTAATGTAATTTTATGTATATGAGTGTGGGATAATACTGAAACTTTGGTATATTCAAGGAATTGGTTTCAAGTGTCAATATCCAGCTTCCTATGACAAGTGCAAATGCAGTTTTCAAAATAATAAGAATTTTTAAAATAAAGAATGAGTATGAGAGGACCAAAAAGAATAGTCAGAGGTGGGGCAAAGATTGAGTTTTGAAGTAAACAAATCAGAATTTCATGGTATCAAAATCGTGGTAGAGTTACTACAGAGTAACAGATTACTTGACTTCCAATTGATTGCAAATACTTGTAACCATCATCTGTTTTCTAATATTTGACATGCCAGCAGTATAATTTAAAGAAACTGATTTGTCTTTTAGTATGTTTGCTGGGATTTGTTGTAGACCCTACTCGTCATCAAAAAAGTTGACGAGTTCTCTGCTTACTGTTTACATTATTTATTTTATTAATTTAGATATGTGTTATGTGTGTCTATATATATGGCTTATCTTGAATATGTATGTAGGTAGATACAGATATAAAACATACAGAAAGCCAGAATAGGTGTATGCAGGTCAGTTTGGCCTTTACTCTTCAACATGAACATTCTCAATTGTACTCGGAAATCAGTAGGCAACTAGCACAGATTTTGAAGGACTGCTATGCAATTTCTTGCAGACGTATGCTACTAATAATTGGATTTCTCTGTATCAGTTTTGGCCTCTGAAGGAGTGTAAAGAATGGTCTTGAGCAGAGCACACTTAAATTACCTAGCAATGAGATCTGTGACATTAGTGTAAATCTGAAGTGCTCGGCCTTTAATTCAAGTCTAAATATTATGTCAAATTTGTATCCAGCTAAATCCAAAAGAGCCTTTAACTATTTGGGATAGGCCCAGACTCTTTTCGTACTGACGACGGATGCAAGAGGGTTCTTGCACAGGTTTTAAAACTTCTCTGGGGATAAAAGATTCCTGGTTAGGTTTGGTTCTGTACTATTAGGTTTGGTTCTGCACTACTGGATGAAGGGCAGTGTTACAGCTGAAGTCATGTCCGGTTGAAAAGACTGAGGAGATGTTACTAGAAAACAAATTGTGATAGAGAAGGGAAGCAGTGGTATGCCCAAGTTAGACTTGATTTTTCAGAAATTTGTTCAAAGAAAAATTACCTCTGCATGTCAGTGCATTTGGTTTAGAAGACTGTAATTCAAGACCATATAAAAGTGACTTGTTAAAAGGAGCCATCTGCTTGGAAATATTTCCCGTTATGCTGCTTTTCATTTTGGTCCTCTTCCATTACACTTTAGGCATTGTTTTACATGTTCTTTGTATTTTTTGGATACTTTTATCTAGCCTTCTTCACAGCTGTAGAATCTGAGGTCTTGTCTCATTTTTCTTATCTATCCACTGCTCTGACTCTAAGAATGGCTGAGGTAGTGCAGGTTGTATATTAATAAAGGTAATTCACCTATATAAATTTACATATAGCATAGATATTAAGTGAGTGTGATGTATTAAAGGTTGCAGGGATTCTGTGTCATGGAAGCTTCCTAAGTACCTAAACCCTAAATGGCTACTTTATCACTTCCTCTTCTTTCTCCGTGTCCTTCTCAGTAATCTCCATTGCAAATACAAATGTTAGTGTCAATGTTACGTGGGGGGATACCTAGCTCAATATTTCCTTTGCTTTTTTTTTCCCCCTTGTATTATGCTATATGTAAAGTCATAAAATAATATTGCAACCACAGTTGTGTTTTGTTGGGTTTTTTTTGGTTTTTTTTTAAACCCTACTTTAGTAGAGAAGAACAGCATTGCAGCCAGGACTGTAATGTCCTATTGTCTGGTTCTCTAAAGCTGAGGCATTTTAACTGACCCTATTACTTAATTCCCATCACTCATTACTTCCGTTGAGGGCTCTCCACTGTTGACCCTCTCAAAAAGTGTTCTTACATATGCCCCTCAGTGCCAACTGTACATTCCTATATATAGTATTGTACAACCAGCATATTCAGAATTGCATTAAATCAAAAGTCGCCAGGCAGCAGGTAATTTAAGAAATTGCATCACTCTTGGCTGATAGGGACATAGATTTGCCATTCTTTATAGGTTTCTTTTCATAGTTTTTAAAATTTATTTTACTTTAGATATCTTTTCCTCTTTATCTGGAAGGGCTTACGTTTCTGGGTGGTCATCACTGTATGTTGCACCCCCTCCCATGTAAAATGAAAAAAAATGGAAAAGTTGGAGTTTTTTTCCAAAAACCTTTCAAGGAAAAAGAATTCCTTCAGCAGCCCACTAATACCTTAACTTTCTTTGAACAGTAACATCAGCAAGCACGTGCAATGTCAAATATGCTTATCAAGAGAATCACTCCAGTTTGAGAACAAAGCTCCCTTTAGTATTAACTAATGGCCTTGGTTCACTTAAATTATATTGTATCCACCCCTGTTAGGCTGTCTGGGAGAAAAGTGATTGTCACTGAACCTTGGCTGTGCTGAGTTAAGTTAAAACCATTTTCAGAAATATGACTGGCTGTCAGAGCGTCTGTTTAGCTATTCCAAAACAACGGTATCTAAACCCCACCACTCCCATGGAATCACAGAGTAGTTTTGGTTGGAAGGGACCTTACAGATCATCTCTTTCCAACCCCCCTGCATGGACAGGGCCACCTTCCACTAGACCAGATTGCTCAAAAGCCCCATCCAACCTGGCCTTGGACACTTCCAGGGATGGGGCATCCATAATCTCTCTGGGCCATTCCCTCTTGTCCTGTCAGTACATGTCCTTGTAAAGAGTCCCTCCTCAGCTTTCCAGTAAGCCCCCTTTAGGTACTGGAAAGTTCTGAAAGGCCTTCCTGGAGCCTTCTCCAGACTGATAACCCCAACTCTCTCAGTGTGTCTTTACAGGAGAGGTGCTCCAGGCCTCTGATCATCATGGTGTCCCTCCTCTGGACTCACTCCATCAGGTCCATGTCCTTCCTGTGTTGAAAGCTGCAGACCCTGAGGCAGCACTCCAGGTGGGGTCTCAGGAGTGCAGGGTAGAAGGGAAGAATCAGCTCTCTTGACCTGTTGGTCACGTATGCAGTAAAGAGAAAATCAGCCTTCCAGTGTCCATGACCCTACAAGGCTTTATCAGTCCAAGTTAACACTGAAATGTCATCTGTAAATCCGTAGATACAAATGCACATCATAGAACAAAGTTACAAGATGGTCTTGAAATATTTCTCAGCAAGTAAGGCTGAATTGCCTGTGGACAATAGTAGTGGCCATATACTTGCAGTTTAAGGTGGTCCTGTGGGGGGACATCCTGCTTCTCAGGTGGAAGTCTAGTTTGGAAACAGAGCACATCAGTTCTCTCACAGTTGCTTTGGTTGTCTGTTGGCATGTAGTCGAATTTCTGACTTTTGAAAGTAAAGTATGACTTTATGTCCAGATCATCTCTGTCTTCTTTTGCCATACTGATGTTAAAATTGCCAGCAAAATGTTCTCTTTGAGGCCTTTTTGTCTTAATGCCTGCCCTGCCTATTTTCTCTATAGTTCTGGGGAAGAAATTGCACAGCAGAAAGGACAGTTAATTTCAGGGATTGGGCTGATTTCTTCTTAAAAGGATATTTGCTTCACTCAAGGTAAATGGCTTATACAGTGTTATTTATTATTATATTATTAACTTGAAGCTTGGAAAATGTAGGTTCTTAAGAACCTGGGGGAGGCAATTTGTAAAAATCTAAATAACTCATAAATCTTGTATTAAGGGTTATTTGCTAATGGTTTTAAGAAATAGTTCTGTGAACTGTCAAGTACTGCTGTTTCAAGATGAGAGTTGTGACAGCCATGTTTTTGAAAGATAAAGATGGGAATCTCTTTGCCAAAAGAAAAGGAATGAAATAGCCACATATTCTTCCAAAATTGACTTTTCTCCCCATTTAACGGACCTTGTATCTTCTTGTGCTTCAGTATAACATGCTCAAGTGCAGTCTTTAAGAAAAGGAAAAGCATCACTCATATTGTTGGTATTTTTGTTAGATTAAAGTAATATTTTTGAGATTGCTTTTGTGGGAAATCTAAAGTTTGCAAACATGGTATGGGTCAATTTTACATTAAGGGAAGACCTGTCAGACCTGCTGTTTGCAGTTGGTAGCAGTTCTAATGTGTCTGTCATCTATTTTCAAGGATTGTATCTGACTTTTTCATATTGATGTACAGCATAACATCAATAAATGTGTGTAGGAGTTCTCAGGATGGGACAGGATTTGCTATATGTTCTATGTATTTCACATTAAAATGATTGAGCTGTATTCTGTTTCTGAACTTTTCCCTTCAGTCATACATATGCACCTACTTTGCAGTTCATTTTAGGAAAAATCTAGAACAAACTGAAGTTGTAAAATAGATTTCCATTTTGGAATTCAGTGTATTGAATGTTTTAAGGGGTTAGCAGTAGACCCAAGTCCTGACATGTTTCGTCTTATCATCGACTTCAATATTCAACACTAACCACACTGGGACTTATTTGAGCTTCTGTAGTGGTTCTGCTCAGAATTAGGTCTCTGTAAAAATGTGATGTCTTGTTTCTACTGCAAATATTTGCCTGCATACCTGAAATTTATTGTTTATTTAAATGAAATTAGTATTGTCTTTCATGTTTTATGGATGCCATTTGTTATTACTGCCACTTGTAGCAAACCTGCACTTTTGTCTGATGAGAAGTGAGCAAGTCTGGTTTCTGTTGAACACATGACTGTCATTATGTTAAATATTCCTTAATAGCATACATTCAGTAATTGCTGTTGAATTATCACAAAGGAGTTTTTCCCCTGTTTTATTCTCAGAAGTGAAATTTGAAGTTGTTGAGTTTTCGGAATACTTCAGTTAAATCCCAATTTTGTCACAGCTAAATCATTAGAAAAAGGAGCACAGACCAATTGTCCTAAAGCTCATTTTTATTTCATAGCAGAGCATGTAATTGTTTTATTGCAAGTCAAATTCCAAATTAATTCCAATGGCTTCTACTTTTCCTTTCACTTTTTGTTTTACTTGATAGGCTGCAATCTCTGGCTTTTGGTTTTCTCATCAAACAGTGACAGCCCTTGCAGGAGTACTTATGCTTGGGCTCAGTTAAACAGGGCTTTTTTCACGGTTCTAATACTGATAGAAACTACCACTCGAAAACTCTTAATAGAAAACCTGACTTTCTTCAGTTTCTCCTCTGTACCTCATATCATACGTTGATATTTGAATGTTTCATAATAACAAAATTTGGAACATGACCATGTGTACCACATTGTGAATGGTTAAGGCAAGAGGTCAGTACTTAGTGTTTGCTGTTATTGCCATTTACCACTCAGCATTTGCACTGACTTAATGCTGCTTAGGTGCTTTTCAGATTTGAGTGGATGATGCAACCTTAAATTAGCTTATTATTTATTCTCAAATTTTTAAAGAGTAACTGTCTCTGTGTTCCAGTTTCTCACATGTGACGCTAGTTGTAATCAGTAGCGTTTCCTTCCTTCAGTGAAGTCTTTTGGCGGGCTCTGAAAGCCCAGAATTTCAGGATCTGCAAGATACAGTCTCTTGTGTGTTTCCTCCTTGCTGCTGGTGGGAACCAGCTTTTCAAATGCAAGACAATGTCTGTAAGCCATTAGCAGTTAGAAGACAACTGCTGAACATTGACAAGACATGAGATTTTTATGACTTCCTAGGAAATGTTAGCTTTCTCTTCAAAACGAGGTCTAGGTGCAGAGACCCTCTTATTCATCACCAGGTATACCAGAGTAATTTGCTGTATCCTGAACTAAAGGTGGATACTAGAGGTCCCATTTGCACTAAACACATCTGCAGCTTTGTTTCAAGGGAAACAACAGGCAATTTATTAAATCTTCCTGAGTTCACACAGTGTTGCTGTTACAGCCAGATGGGGCATTATACTCTGTGCCGCCCTGCCTGGTTATCAGAAACCTTGAAATTACCAAATTATTTCTTTAATCCTCTACCTTGATTGAGTCATGGCGTTGTTTAGAAATACTTTATTTATAGCTAAAACTACATGAAAGAAAACCTACCTTCTCCTTGGATGAATGAGTGTGATTTTGTTCTTCTATTAATAATAAACAATTTCTTGTCTAACTTTTGTCTAGTTTAACCTCTTGTCTAATTCAGATCTCAGTCAT
The DNA here is from genome assembly GCF_003945725.1 of Corapipo altera. NCBI lineage: Eukaryota > Metazoa > Chordata > Aves > Passeriformes > Pipridae > Corapipo > Corapipo altera. The sequence continues at coordinate 15,915,982 of NW_020884879.1, read as the reverse complement.
TGAATCTTGCCAGCTGTTGGTCCACACATTTCGGGAACGTTTTATTATTAGAAGTCTTTTCCTGTATGAGTATTTCTGTTCTGAGTTGAGGTAAAAGAATGAGTTTGAGCTGATTTTAAAAATATATTCACTGGAAGGCATATTCAGTAGAACTGAAAGTAATTTATTTTTAAAAAATCCTGGATTCTTCATAATTTAGCTACATTCTATTAAAAATGCATGGTAGCACTCAATGTTATTATATTTATGTAATGTATTGTGTTAATACAACATTTGTTTTCAATACTGTAGTACTTCCAGTTTGATTCTGGTTTTCTCTGCTTGCTCACCTTCCTGTGCTGAGTTCCTCTCGTGGTCCGTCAGCACGGAGGGAAGCAACTCACTGTCTTGAACTTGTCTCTCTGTGGGTTAAGGCTCATTTCCACCAGAAAACATCTGTGTATAATCCCTAGAGAGCACCAGCAAGCACCCTGCACCAGAGGCTCTGAGCAGGGAACGTTACCCTTTTTTAGATTCCAGGAAGAGAAAGACCTGAGCCAGGAGCTGACCATTTCCAGGTTGCAATGAAAGAACCCCTTTTTCTTATCTTGTATCCCTTCTTAATGAAAGGCAACGGAGTGCAGCGGTAGAGATTAAAAACAAACAAACAAAAACAAACAACACCCCCCCCCAGTAAAAACCCAAAACACCAAACAAGAAAACCTCATCAACCATTACTCAAAAATCTCCATTAACCATCAAACTTGTCTTTAGAAAAGAAAGAGAACACAATTGTCAGTGGACATGCCCATACAGAACTTAATTGCTATATATAGCACACACCTCAGTATTGAATTATCCACTCAGGTATTGCAGAAACTTGCACACAGAGTGCTCTGAATGCATGGCTGGGTGCACGCTTATGAAGTTATGAGAGCCTTGGTGAGCTGTCTTCTGGAAGCATGGACATTTCTATACTACAGAGAGAAGTCAACAGTAATATCTGAAAGGTTCAGAGAGGAAGGAGTGTCTTTTCATTGCCCTCATATGGACAGAAGTCAGAAGGTATTTAGCACTGTAGGTATATGTACTGCTAATACAGAGACTGACTGTGAGAAATGCCAAGCGCTACAAATACTGGTGGAAGTACATTTGATATGATTCCTGTGCCCCTCAAGAGGAGATGCAAAGGTCAGAAAAACTAGATTTATCTACATTATCCTATTTATTTTTCCTCAGCTGGTAAAAAGAAAAAATCCTAGTTTGAAGTAGGAGTTCCTAAACTGATAAAAGGTTGATGTCATTGCCACATGCGTCAACAGGTTTCAGTTTTGACATGAAAACCCCAATGTTTTTGTTAGTGTTCAGATAGAGGAATTTAAAAAAACCCAACAAACTAATATTTGAGAACCATATGTTTTCTGCTACATTTATTGAAATATAACATATAAATCGCTGTGCTGTCTTCGTTCTTGACCTGAGCAGCTATATCCTTATTGTGCATTTTGGCAGCCAGTCCTAATAGTTTCTGGTTGTTGTTCTCTGTGCTGGTGTGGGCTTTGCCCTTCCAGTCTTTCTCACAAAGAGTACTTAATGCTGCTTAGTCAGCTTTCTTGAAAGTCAGTGACCTCTTGTCTTGAATAAAGCCTAGTGAGTCAGCTTTGTAATCTTTCAAACACAGTTTGAAGCGTCTTGCTATTTTGCCATGCAAACGAGGGCTGCCACTATGGCTGTCAATTAGGGTATCCCTTTGGGTACTCCGAACTGAGAGGATTGAAGGGATTATGAGGGTGGAATTGGATCCTCCTGAATATGGCATAGAGGGTGAGAGAAATCGTGTTCTGGGATTAAAAAGGTGTTTTGAGATTGTTTTGCCAGTCCTTGCCTCAGATATGGGTATGTTAGAAGAAGAGCAAACAACACCAGATTGTGCTGTGGTATGTCCTCTCTCTGCCCGATTCACTCTTTCTTAAGAAAAAGAAAGAAAGAAAGAGAAAACACAAATGTAAGAAAACTGTGAAGTGCATGCAATGAAAGCAGTGTTCTGTTTATCAGTTTTAATTATTTGATCATGTTAGAATATAAATTGTAAATGTTTTAGTGAAGGTGTAGCTTCCCTGTGTCTACTGTAATGCCACCTGTGGCTGGGCAAAAAAAAAAAAAGAAATATTAATGAAATATATTTCTTAGAGAAAACTTAGATGAACCTCTTCTGCTGTGTAAGTCTGTGTCTTATCCTAACATGAAAAAATCTCTAGTGCCAGAATTAGTTTTGAAGGTCACCTGCTCATCCCCAAATTATGTGTATGATTCCTATGAAACTGTTTGAAAGGAGACAACAACTCTGTCATTTCCACTGGAAGCATGTATTTGCAGCCTGATAAAACCAAAGAGCCTTTCCTTCTTTGCTGTTGCGTATTCTCTTATTTACATTCAGAGCAGTGTTTTCCATCAGGAATAATTTTTCACTCCTTTCTTCTTTACCTTTTTGTCTAGAATCAGACTGTACACTGCAGCGGGATAGTCCCTCTTTTCCCTTAGCTTTATCTGTACACTATTCTTCACTAAGCAATCTTTTTAACGACATCTGTGTACTTTTGCTCCTTTTTCAGCCTTCAACTCCTATTTTATAGCTACAATGACTCTTTTCTGTTACCTCCTTCTTATTTACACATAATTCTTTCCTTAACACTGTAATTATTGTGTTTGTGCTCACCATATTGTTTTGACTTTGAATTTATCATTTAATGATTCCTGTAAATATTAGCAGTACAGTTCTAGTTACGGTACCTGAGTGGGATGCTCCCATTTTTTATGTTTTCCTTAGACTAGTAAGTGAACACAAGTGAAGTGTTTTGTGTGTGTGTGTCCTTGTGAAAGCTCATTTGTCTTCTGGTGCTTGTCTGTTAATATATTTTCTTGAATATCGGAGATGCTCTCTGTAATCTTAAGTTTTTGTCGCATTTGTATCGTTTTCCAATTTCACCAGTATGCTTGGCGCATCTTCTTCAGCTAAGGAATTCATATGGAAGATGTAAGTGACAAAAAAGAAAGTTAAGATCACAAAGCAGTTCTTGTTCTGTTGGGCTTAGTTATGTGCAGCTCCAAATGATGTTCATTCTGCTTACCCTGTATAATGCAGTGCTTTGAGATGGAAGGACATTCACAAAAAAGACTGGGAAAAATAAACCGTGTCAATTTGGTGTGTATATGTTTTTCTGCTGAATATAGTCTCCTTGTGGAACCAGATTATTTCCTCCTGGACTGAGGATCCTTCTCATAGATTTTCTATAAAACATGGAAAAGGACAGAGTAGAAAAGAGGATTCATGCTGCTGCAGAAGGAGGCCCCATTCCCATTCCACTTTCAGCTTCTCTGCTGCAGAAACATTGTGCCTCAGCTTTGATGGTAGCGTTGGAGCAGGGTTTCCCCAGAGCCTTGGGCAGGGCTGCTTTCCTGAGTAGAGCTGTCCTTGGGGAGTGGTGTAAACAGAAAGGGTGACAGGGCAGTGTTGGCAAAGATGGTGTGTACAGGATAGTCACTATTTCCTCATGATTTCCATTTTATTTTCCTATAAGTGCAACCACAGTCTTTACACAAATCTTTTCAGTTTCTGGAGAAACCATAAGTTTATCATAAAGAGGAATGATGTAGTGTAATGAGAAAAGACGGAAATAGAAGGATAAAAGGAGATAATTCTGTTTCTTGATCACATTGGAAAGGAGCAGGTACAAAGCTGCAAAAGTTGTTCTGTGGGCTTGACAACTACTTAAAGGTGCTTCATCCACAGCTTTCTTAAACAGTTTGCGAATCCTGGTGCAGCCCACCTGCACTGCCCAGTGCTGTCAGAGGCAGGCAGAGCTGGGGGGAATAAATTGGATATCTTAATGCTGTGTGCTAAGGTAACAGGGAAATGGTGTGCTAGTGCAGAAGAGGAAAGGCTTGTTCTTTGAACTTGTTCTAAGAACTGCTTCAGTGAAGGCAGGAGAGAGCAGTGTGCATGTATGTGTACTTTGCCTTTTACAAGCAGGAAACCTAAATGCTGAGGTGCAAACCTTCCTGGGACTTGACATTCAGGAGGGAACTCTGAAGCTGCAGCTTAGGTAGGTTTCCCCACTGGGCAGTGGATTTAGAAAATGCTTAAGATGTTTGTCATAGTACTGAGTTAAAGTAAGATAAATAATGTCACTTAAAAAAAAAAGAGAGAAAAAAAGAGAGAATCATTGATACTGGAGTTTGTGGTGTGAATCATTTATTATTTGTGCTTTTTTGCATTTGGGGGAGAGTTGGGTGCTGGGAGGAGTTGAACCCTAGGGTGTTGCTGAGAGAAGAGTATTTATTGTAGTAGAAGTAAAATTACAGGCAAAAAATTAAAGTACTCTAGGATGAAAAGAATAATTTTAGCGTGCCAGATACTCAGTATTAAACATGCTTAATATTCAGTCTAGTCTCATATGACATGTCTATGACCAGTGTGTGTGCCCCAACAAAGGCACCGCCTAAAAATGTATTTGCTAATTGGTTTTGGTGCAAGAAGTAGAGAGAGCCCATCTGTGCCTCTTCTCCACCAACAGCACAATTTGCTTTTTGGTAGAAGAAGATGCAAAACGATTTCAAGTGTACCAGGTTTGGGTTTCTCCGGGAGTCATACCCTTTACATCAGCAGAAGGGAGGGAGGGGAGTTACTCTGTTATCATCAAGCTCTGCTAATGTAGCCCGGGCGCCACGTGACTGCAGAAAAGGCTATTATCTCAATGAAAAGGAAACTGCTTTTTAGAGCAGCAACAGAACAGAAGCAGGAGGAATTTTCGAGTACTCCACCATGCTGGATTGTCAAAGGGGGATCTCTCTGATCAGCAGTTAGGGAAGGATTAGCGTGGCCAGTTTGTCAGCTGTCATTAGAAGCAGATGACAGAGATGATAAGCTGCTGTGTGCGCACGTCCTCACTCAGCATGTGCTTTGGTTTACATCAAGACATAACACTGGTTTGGGATAATGGAGAGCTGATATTTTTAAGGCTGTAAATTTACTGGCAATTGTATCTTCCTCCCCCCTCCCGTTTTTAATAAAAAGCCAGTGTAATGGATGGGGGATTTATCTACATCTTGATCTGAAGACGCAGAAAAACTAGTAAGATCTGCCTTCAACTGCAAAGGCTGGAAGACGACAAGGTGTGTTTCTGAAGTGCCGTGACTTCATTGTTAATGCTTTCTTTTTGCATGTATGTGTGCTCCCATGTGTGCATCATAGGTGTCTGGATGTTGGGGGTGTAGGGGGGCAAGGAGGATGTTGGTTTGGGGGATTGGGAGGAAGAGCTTATTTCTGTTTGAGTAAGAGAGTTTAAAGATAATGTTTCTAAATAACAAATGCAAAGAAATAATGTGAATTTTATTCTCCATTTTCTGTTGTTTCCCCCCATTTTAGTGGCTACAGGTGTACTTGTGGTTGCCTGTGACAGTTTTATGGGTTTATGAGGCTAAATATATCTTAGTGCACAGGAAATATTTTTGTAAGCAAGTTTTCTGGCATTCAGAATAATACACAAACCCATCTGTATTTTCCCACTGTCAAGAGAAGGTGGAGCCTGAGAGTGTCTTTTTCATTGAAGTAATTACTATTCAGTATTCAGTAATTTCTATGCACATGAAAAAGTACAGAGTACCGAGACATTTTTGGAATAAAGCTTTCTCTTTCTGACCAAGAGCTTGAGTAGGCAAAACACATGGAAACATTGGTAGCTCTTATATAACTTTCTCTATTCTCTAATCTTAATAGTTTTCTTTACAAGTACATGATCCTGTAAACAGAATGACATTCGGTTAATCTTCAGACCTCATATTTATCTCATGGTTATGCATGCTGATGTCATTAAATATCTTGGCAGTATTTACCTTTCTTTTAACCTTGGGAGGACAGCATTTAATATTGCAGATTAATTAACTAATAATATCCTCTAAAAAAGGTTATAGGTAGTTACTCATAGTAAAGTGAATACAGTATGCTATCTCTCCTGCTTGGGAACTTATTGCAGGCTTGTTGACTTTACTTTCCTGTTGTACACAGCATTAAGCCCAGCATTGCTCTTTAGCTCACAGCAATAACACTAATCCTGGACCACAAAAAAAAAAAAAAAAAAGATAAAGTTAAGCGTTTGGATTTCTTTAGGAGTGCTGATTATCACTTCTTTAGAATTTTGCCTTCAGAGTTAAGGGCAGGATTGAGGAGATGCATATAATCAGTCATTGCTGCAGTGCACTAGCAGTTTGCTAGAAGTGTATTTTCCTGGATTCATATTGAAGTAGTAGTGGTGACTATCATGCTTAGAATCCGTTTAATAATTAACTAAATACATACAGGAAATGCCTTAGTTTATTTTATTTAGGACTTTGAAAAACTCATGCTACTTTGAGATAGGAGGGAGAAAGGAAAATATTATTGTTTTTCAAATTAATGTAGTTTGTGTTTGAAGAGACTTTATTTCATACTGTGAAGGCAGAGCCATAAATGTAAACAAGTTAGCACTATTTATTTGCTTGTTCTCTTTTGTCTCAGTTTGATTATTTTAGTTTCAGTATACCAACATTTTGGTACAGAGGCCTGGGGCAGGGGTGCTGTTGAATAGAGGCTTGAGAGCCTGTCACGTTCACGGCACCAAATGTCGAAACCACAAGAACAATGAAACTTCCTCTCTGCTTTTTGTGTTTTCTTCCTTTATTTCATTACAGAAGATCTAACAAGATAGTGGGGGCCAAGTACTGAAATGCTGGCACCTATGTTTTGTAGAAAAATAGATTTTAGCTGCTTGTACAGTATTTTTGATTTGCCTGATGCCTTTTAGGACATATTAAGGGGGGAAATTTGAATAAAATCAACCTTTTGTTTAGTCTGTGTTCTTCAGGTGACTCCATGTTCTCACAAAGCTCAAGTTGTGTTGTTCTCTTTCATAAGCATTTTTTTACATAAGTATGGTATCTAGCATATGTAAAACTTGAAGCACTATCTTTGACCAGAGTAATTTTTTTTTGCTCTCTTTTCAAAATTCTTTAGTCAACAAGCTTCTGTAGTCAACAAGGTTACACTGGTAATGTTCAAAAGCTGTTGCTCTCTTTTTTCCCCTTTTTTGTTGTCATCTCTGTAAGGGAAATTTCTTGTGCAAGGAAGGAGAGAAGGTGTCACTGCATTGCAAAATATACTGCATTTTAAGAAAAAAACCTGCATGGGAAAGTCTGAACTAGAGGTGTACTTTGAAACATTTCATTTCACTACAGAGTTCTTAGAATGATATTTAATAATAAATATCATTAAGAAGTCAACTGGCTGATTAGATTTTGTAGTGCCATTTAATTTATTTATTTAGTCTAGTAATGGAAAAGAATAAAAAGTATGAAAACAACCTTGATTCTCAGAATCTATTTTAATAAGTGGAATAAATTTGTTAGCACATTGCTGTATAATAGCACCATAATTGTAATAAGAAAGCTGAGGACTGGGTCTACAAGCCAAGCTGTTAGAGCTGAGTAAATGAGAAGGGTGTTTGTAAGTTGATAATCACTATACCTCTGAGGAAATCCTGACGGAGTCATCTTACTGCCTACGTTCCTCCTTAGCTTCTCTTACTGCTTACGTTCAGCTGTGGCAGACCTAGAAGGATGCCTGAATTGGACTAAAAATTATTATTAGCAGGTAAAGCTTTAGTTCTCTGAAGTTGAGGTGTAAGATGTGAAACCCTGTGTCTTTCAGAAGTGGGCTGTTCTCGGTACCTGGGTGCCTGGCTTATCCCTGCAGGTAGTTTTCCTGGCAGCTGAAGCTGGACAGTGAGGTTTTGGAAAGGGCTGACTGGGTTGTGAAGATACAGAGTAGAGTGTAAGGAACAGTGCAGGAATTGAAGAATCAACTCAAATGATAATACAAATGATAAATCCATTTAATTTTCAGTGTGTGTTGTACCTCAGTCTCCTCTTTGCTGTTCCCATTTAATTTTCTCCTATGTGCACTGTCCCCAGACAAACTTCATCAATATACTGTACTGGTCTGATTTTCAATTCCTGTTAGCATAGGCTGTTGTGATTAAACAACCATCTATCACAAGAGTCTCATGAAGAAACTTCTGCTAAAACTTCATGGAATAAAATTATTTCTGATCCTTTTCCTGAAGTTTTTCCAGCTGTTCAGTCTAAGTAGTTTTAAGTGTGTGTTATTTTTTATTTTGAGGCAGTGTATTACAGGCTTCTGGTCAACTCAGTCTATGAATGTAGTTGGTGTTCCTCTCTTTAATAATTATATTCCATTAAATCCAAAATTAAAAATACTTGGAATAGACACTGTTTCTTTCTTAGCACTTGTGATTCTTCTTTACCGTAAATGATTTCATTATTAACAAAAAATTACTTTCAGTTTATTTTTACAAAAAGAATAAAATGTCTCATGATGAACATTCAGCTTTAATAGTAGAGTTGTCTTGTTTTCCTTGGGCTACAGGATAAAAGCATAGTTTTTTCAGGCCCATGGGGTGATATATGTCTTACAAAAGAGACAAATAGCAGTTTGACATCTCTTTTAGTAGACTAGGAGGAAAATCGAAGCTTCAGTGAAGTCAGTGATAAAATTCTGATTTATTTCAGTTGAGTCATAACATCCTCTTAGAACTGCTCAATTTTTTTAGTCATTTCTACTGTGGGGAGCTTATAGGGAGCGGTATTAAAGCTTATAGGGTGTTGCCTGTAAGTGTTGTAGAGACCAAAGGTATATATGGATTTAAGAAGGAATTAGGCACCATTGCATATAGGGTCAGAGGGAGGAGTCACAGCAACACTGCAGCTAAGCTTGTACCACTGCTCGTCAGAGGTAAAGCAGGGAGATATTGGGGGAAGGATCATTTACAGCTGCCTTGTACCTTTTTCCAAGACATCTGCTATTAGCTTCCATGACAGACTAGTCACTAACTAAATATCTCTTTCATTTGACTCATATCACCATCTCTATGTAAGTTTTATTTGGTCACAGTTTGTATCCATATGTGTGTATGTATGTATATATATATATATATATATATGTATGTGTATATATATATATATATGGGGGAGGGGGGGGTACAAAGCTTGTTATTCCTTGGCAGTTGACTAAGTAAAGCAACAGCATTTTTATAGGTTGTGTTTTCCTTTTAAATGCCTTAAAATGGCAATTAAACTTTCATCTTCTTTTGTTATTGCTGATTGCAGTATTTTACTAAAGGAAATAAAATTAAGATGGACATAAAATTTGAAGTCATTAGTAATTGTTATTCATCTTCACAGATCAGTTTTTAAACTCGTGGATATATTAAGAACATCAAGTTTATCATACTTTATAAGTATTTGCAATACACTCATATGTGGCTCTGACATAATTTAATAGTTTTGGGTTTTTTGCTTAGTAACAATGTGTGTAGTTAGAACTCTCAATGGCTTTGCCCAGAGTTTATCATCCATCTAACATACATTTGTTTTAAGTATAAACTTGTAATTCTGCATGTTGGGAGGTGATACAAGTCTAATCTTTCATGATATAGGTCTCAAAAAGCACACTGCTCTTCCAATAAAATTTTTTCTACTTCCTAACTCTTACACTGCTCCTCCAGGATAAATGGATGATACTGGCATGTGTTTCAATATCAGCAGGAAGCACCTGCTGAGGGGACCTACCTGTTCATACAAATGCAGAATGGGAGTAGAGGCCAAACTCCATCTGGTCTCTCCCATAACACCCAGAAACATGTCTTGCCACTAGGCACCCTCTGGGACCAGGGCTGAGGCAAACCACTGTAGGCTGAGGAGGATGTTGAGTTTTCCAGGGCAGATTCTCTAAATGCGCTTCAGAGGCAGAGGGCAGGTAAGCTGTACTAAGCACCATACTCAGCAGTATGATTTTGGTATACAATTTCAGAAAGTGGTACAGCATTCCAGATCTGCTGAGGGAACCAGCTACATCCCTGACTGACAGAGTACATCAAAGTGAAGTCCAGTTCACCTCAGCTGTTAAAGTTACTATGACCTAGGCCATTTGTGGAGCTGAGTACTAGCATTTGTTTAACTTGAATAAAGCTATGTTTGACTTTAGACTATTGTTAACTTGCAACCTTCTGGAACAAAGCAGCTTGAATTCTTGGTTCTTAAATTGAAAGTTTGTTATTTTATAGTATTAAATGAAATGCATTGTTATGAGAGCATCTCATTAGTTTAGAAGGAAGTGTGGAGTATGTATCTTGTACATATGTGTGCGGTGGGTTATTTATTTGCCATGATAGCAATATGAAGGTGTGTAGAAATGTTATAGATGATGTTTAGGTATGTTTTCTGCAAATCAGTTTTAATTCAGTGCTTGGCATTTGAAAGAATGGCCTGAAGTTTCAACATGCTTTCTAGTAACGGGTAGCTGAGTAGAAAGTTAAAATAGACCATATTGGTGCCTCAGGTATGTGAAAATTGAAAACATGAGTTCAGTTTTTGATTGGGCACCAGAGAAGATACATAGAGTTGGACTTCCTGAAGTGCAGCAAAAATTTCAGTAAGTAGTATCTACTCTGGGACTGAAGGAACATTGTTTTGGTGGCCAGGTTAGAGATAGGAAACGTGGCATGCAACATAAGCATCTCTTGCTGAGGCTCCAGTGCAAGCTTGGGTTGCAAATCACATTGCACCTGAGCATTTAGACATGCTAAGTTGATCCTAGTGACCAGGAGGACCAACACCTCTCTAGCTGTATGAAGTCATTGAAACTCAGATTAATAAGTGATGGAGCTCAAATTCAAATATGATAGGTTCAATATATCTGTGTATGGGTCCTGTACACACCTGATGTGGAAACACACTGTTCTCTCTGGCTTGCCCTCCACTTTTTACTGATACACAATGCAGTTTCCTGAGCTTTTTATTAATGGAACATGTTTTATCTGAAGTAAACAGACTGGTGTTTGACAGGCAGTTAGCTGGAGTGAAATTCCAATGTAGGCCTGCCCACACCACAGAGATGTGTAAATGCCTTTGTTTATGTGATCTGTCATATTTTTCTCATTGCTAAGATAGGCATCTTGAAAATCACACCAAACTGTATAAGCTTATTCGTATTGTAAGCAAATATATACATTTGTGTCAGTTATGAGATTAGAAAATGTTCCTGGATGTGAGTTTTTCCACAGTGCCTTGTGCTTGTGAGAGGAGTTGTTCCGTTCTTCTGCTCTCTTAAGTCTGGTTTTCTCCTTGCTTTTTGGTGATTTCTGGGAAAGCAAGTTGGTGTGGGAATTAAAGTTGACAAATACCAGTTTTGAAATTGAGATTAGCAGAGAGGACTCAGGGGTGGTTAACATGCTTAACTCACTGTTTCAGAAGTACCATCAGCTGTTTAAATACAAAGTTTTCTATATTATCCTTTTTTGTGTTGTTAGATTTGCTTCATTTATCAGCTGTGCTATTCACAAAGTTTTATTTTATATCACAGTAGATTTGAAATACTAGGCTTTGAAATCAGTCTCATAAGTTGTTAATAATTTTGAACTATAAGAAAAAATATAGATTAAATAAACATCTTACATGGGAATTTAGATTCCTTTTCCAGTGAAAATGCTTTCAGGCTTCATATTTTTTGCAGCCATACTTTAATACTTATTAAATACATCATAGAAGGCTAAATGGGTTTAGAATAAGGGGTTGAGGTTTTGGTTGGTGGGTTGGGTTTGTTTTATTTTTTTAAACTTAGTTACCCACCTAATGCAAACAAAAGGATGTAAGAATGACTGGCATGTATACAAATATATACATATATTCCAGCATTATATTTTTGGTTTTATGTGGTGTTTTAAGGAAAGCTTTAGTGGTATTAAGCTGCATTTCTTTTGTCCTTGAATATTAAGAATCACAAACAGTTGTTGATAACTAGGGAGATAGAATCCCAAACGTGAAATTGCAGTACAGAGTTATGAAGTTTAGTTGTAAACAGATCTTTTCCTCTTTAAAAGTAGAAATTAAGCAAACAGGTTATATGTTATGGGTGAGAAGGGGGTATGGGGGGAAGGTACTTTCTTCTTCTGATATTTTTTTGCTGTTGTTTCATTAAAGCCTGGTTTTGCTATTCCTGGGCATATTAGAGGTGCTGACGTAACCTAATCCGTAAGCAGCTGAGTGAGTGGCTCTGTTAAGAGCCTTAGCCTATGGGAATACAGAAGGTAGGAGCCATCTTACAGTTCTGGGGTCAGTCTGGAGGGGTTTTGGCAGTCTCAAGCAGAACTGGGGGTTTCTCAAAGCTGTGGGTTTGCGTAGCTGAGAAAAACGTCTTTCTCCTTCAAGATGTGGATGGATTTTACAGAAAGTCATATAAAATACCAGTCTGTAACACTGAACATTAATGTTAGCCATTTATTTGACTGTTACAGCATGTGTTAAAGAGCTGCTGCCGCCCATTTGCAGCCTAATGTGTTTATTAGACGATCTTCCCAGTGGCATCTTGAAGTGTCTGTCAGGTAAAAAATTCATGAGCATTATTGGCTTTCAGGTTGCAAATGGAATATGTCGTCTTCTTACTGTCTAATACACCACTCTAAAGCCATTACACAGGAGTAAGGGAAAAGACTGAGGAAGGAGCCTTCAGCTCAAACATTTGTTTATAGTCTGTTACAGCATTTTGTAGACTGAGCAAAAATATGACTAGTAGGTGTTGGAGCCAGTTTTCAGTTCTTCGATACATGGGCTCAGTGGCATTTGCAAGTAAATTATGTTCCTTTTCTTAGTTCTAGTTTGTAGAGTTGAAGAATAAAATAAAGTCTAGTAAATATTACTGTAAATTTTGGTTTAATGTTACCTTTATTATGCTATTTCAAATAAAATTGTATTGTCTAAGTAAGAAGTGCTATTTTCAGATAAAAAAAGGCTACAGGTGTGTGTCAGATTTTAGTACAAGTCCTTTAAAGGTGACTAGAGTTTTTCATCTTGCTGCTACCACCTTCTTTGTAGAAACTCTGCTTTCTCTTTTTGCTTTATACTCTGTGACTGTTGTAGGGTGATAAAGATTTTGAGCAGTTTCACCTTTAGTAAAAGTGATAGTGCTGTTTGAAGAAAAAAGCATACCCTTAACTAAATTAGTTTATGTTTTTAATATCAGATTATCATCACCAACCAAGATTTGTCTTACATTGTTTTGTTTGGAGTATATCCCAATTCCAGGTGTTTGGTGATGGACCCATACAGTAAGTTGGTTGTAGAACATGTGGCTTACTTATACCAAGGATTCAGGAGGATTTATTTATCAGAGTTAATTTATCATTAGCTTTCTTTTTTCTGTCAAACTTTTTAGCAGTGGATCTCTTGCTTAAATTTAATTTTACCAGATAATGCAGCCTTTTTTTCCCCTACTCCTTCTATTTCATGTGATTTTCACCTCTTATTTCTTTATTCATTTCCGAGCATTTATTCACGTCTCTCTGGATTTGTCAAAATACCAGTGCAAGAGCAAGTCTGCGTGCAAAATGGCTGCGCTTTTCCAAGCACAGTGTGGTGTGGGGCAGGCAGGCTCAGCTCACTGATTGGGATTCTGACAGGTGCTACAATGAAATGTGCTGGGAGTTAAAGCAGCCCTTCCTCTGATCTAGTATCTTATTCCGCCTCTGACAGCAATTTCCTTTGGAGGCCTGGGAAAGTGGCTGGCAAGTATTGCCTTCTTCAAAAGAGTTGAAGATTGCAGTATGTACCAATATTAAATATTTTCTGATTCTGAAATGGAGCCAGTGAAAAAAGAATTCATAAGCAGGAAAAAATGTGAAGAATCAGAATTTGCGTGTCACTTCCAACTTTCCTCTGGCTTCTACCAGAATTAATGCTATGTGGAATACCTTTGTACTTCTGAAACCGAGACAAGAAAGGTTTTTAGTCATGACAACCTCACAGGAAAAAAGGGGTAACTATAATGTCTGCATGTTTGAGTAAACAATTAACCACAGAAGTATGAGCTGTTTTTATTTTTTAAATGAGAGAGAGAAAATTTTTGCCAAACTTTTCACTGACTGGTAGTATTTTTGGTCAGTAAACAGTATTTTTTGTGTTTGTTACTCAATAAAATACTGACTTTAATAAACTGTTTCTGTATGTATCAGTTGTATATACACTGCTTGTATGTGTTGATGGGATGGAAGCATGGCAGTATAGTACTGCTACCTGATTGTCCACTATATGGTACTTTACGTTTTGTTTGCTACTTTTCAGGTTGAAATAGCAGCTTTGAAGGTGTAATCCTCATTTATTCTTTAACTGCATTTGTTAGGCTTATAATAAATCTGACAGTTTAAAAGGCCTTGTTTGGAAGATGGCCTGCTCTGATAAGAGATAAAATGCACATTATCTTCTTCTACAGTGACTCTGGATGATTAGCTCAATTCACTGATGCTGAGAATCAGTGTTGGAAGGCTTACTCTGCATGCTGTGTTCCTTCATGGCGTTTGAGGAGTAGAAGAGATGTTACAGATTCACACAATTTGTGTGTGATATTTGTGCTGAATATTTTCTCATCTCCCACTTCAGGGGCCTCTCTTTTTCTTTCTCTTTTGAAAGATGAATGTTTACTATTGCTTTATAATTAGGTTAAGTCGCTCTGTGTACTTCAGCTTTGAGCAGTTGCTGGTGGAGGATGTAAAGGAGGATGTTCCATCACAAGAGCAGAGACTATTGTTTTATTACTGATAACAAAAAAATAATTTAAGCATGTTTCAGGCTCTATTGTTTCAGTCTCCCAACATCTGGTAAAAACTGGTTAGATGTCAATGAATGTAATTACTAACGTATACTATCCTAGAGTTTTTAAATTTAATTTTCCAGTGGTTTTGATTTACATTTAACAGTTAGAATAATGAGGCAGTGATTTTGTCTACAAGTATTTTGAATGCTTAGGCCTATGGCAGTGAAATGGAGAGAGAAGGAAAATACACCTCTGGTCCTAAATGTAAAGAGAAAGAAAGTATTAAGTTACCTGAGATGTCCTGTTGGAATGGGTCATCTGTTGGAGACTAAAATTAGTTCTTTAGGTATTTTTAGTAATAATAATTCTGCTCCTCTAATTATCTCCTTCCTTGTAGGAAAATGCTGCAGTGAGTATATTTATCTTTCCATTGCTCTCTTGCTCATTCATGCCCAGTGGAATTGAAGCTTGAGTAGCATCTGAGTCAGCATTAGAAGTTCAGCTCTTAGTTATTGTTGCAGTTTTATTAGTTTGTTTGGGGTTTTGGTTTGGTTTTTGGTTTGATTTTTTTGGGGGGGAGGGGGGAAGTGTGTGTGTTTTTTTTGGTTAAGAGAAATAGAAAAAATCTTAATATATGTTGAGAAGAAAAATCTGCTACCACCACTGAAGACAAAATACTAATTCTACAGTGGGACATTATGTTTGTATTTTGGAGTGCAGTACAGCTCTCAAACAATTTACACAATGAAAAAGGGAGTGCCTGGTCTTCCATGTGAGTTCACTCTGCAAGACGTGCATTCAAATTCAAGTTTGTAAGACATTTTCTTTCAAAATAAAATTGATTTAGTTCAGTATCTGACATATCATGATGCTATTTTTTTCATTATCAAACATTTTTTCTCTCTCTCCTCAAAAACAGTGATTACTGCTGGTTTTGTTTTTACTGATTCCCAATTTGGTTAATCCTTTTTTTTGTATCATGCTAAACAACCCTTACCTACATTTTTTGATTTTTGTATCAGAAGACATATGATAGAGCTGATACAACGCTTCCATTTCTTCTAAAGCATTAAATGGATTGAAATGTTCCATTTCTTTATCTTTCTTCTTTCTGAAAATTCCTACAGAGATGTATAAAAAGATCAGAGGAGCAGGATGTGTACTGCTTTCTAATCTACGGTAGTTCCCTTAAGGGGAAGTTTACTGGAGTAAAACTTTGAGTCTCTGACTTGTCATTTTACTTGCAGTGGCTTTAGTTTTGATTTGTAATGTTTCTTGGAAAAATTCAGACTTCAAATTTGGGAGTTTCATTTTTTGCTCTGAGAAATTATCTGAGTGGTTCAGGAACTTAAGAATATTTAGAACAACTTTAAAAGTTCCTCAATTATCCTTTTAAAATATTGATGTTATGAATTTTTGTGCATTACAAAACCGTAATAACCAAGAAATTCTAATACAGATAAATTATTGGGTACGGAGGGAGTTAGGGCAGAACCTAAAAAGCATTATATGCAGTTTAGCTGCTCCTGACCTGCAGATGTTTATTTCTCTGTCTAAAATTCATCTGTTAGTTCAATCAAAATCCATGAGATTTTTCACTTGTTGCTTGGAAGTTTCCTAGGATTCCTTGGTACTGTATGTGCCCGGAAGTACTTTCTTCTGAAAAACTTGGGTTTAGTTCCTTGCTTCTGCCACATTAATTTTGTAGAGGTACCTAAACCTTCTAGAGATCTTCATCTAGCAGTATGCATAGCTCTTCAATGTAAATTAGCTCATGGAAAAAAATCAAAACAGCTGCTTTCTTTTTAAAAGACATGAGGAAGCTGGGAGAGTGCTCACCTCTTTGACTCGACTTGTTAGAGTCATTGGTGAGAGAGGCTACACTCCTCAGCCTGAGGGGTTCAAACCTCAATCCCTGTATTTTAAGACAGTGTTTGAACTACTTACTTGTGAGTTTAGTGGTATGGCCTACACATCTAAATATTCCCACACTGCAAGAGTTAATCAACCTTGCCCTCTTTGCTTCATAAACATCCAGTTTTGGCAGGCAGATAGCCTACTACACACACAGGAGGCTGTCCCATGTGGTGATAAATATAGGCTTGAAAGCCCTCTATGAAGAGGGAACTGTATCTCCATCACCCAGTTTCTGGCTGCTTTAATTGGTAGATAGTATTGTTGAATAGTCTATCCACAGCTTCTAAAAGTTGATTCCTCCTCATTTCTCCTAACTTGGGAGTGGATTTCAGTTTCTGAATCCCAAGAGAATAGCAGAACTTGAACTATCCTGGTCAGCCCCTAAATTCTTAGAGAGACAGTTTGGGGGGCGCATCCTTTTAATTTTAGTACCTTGTACTAGATACAGGAAAGTGACTCGTAGCCTCTGAGATTTTGTAGATTGTTTAATATTGTCTGTCCAGCTCTCCAGTTTCCAAGACACCTAACTCTGGATTTTGCATTCTGCTCTGGAACACAGGCACCAACAGCACAGGAACTGCACAGCCTATACAGGTCTTTGAGGTATAGAACATGATTTTTAATTAAGACATAAGGGAGAATAGAGAGCAAACATGTTAGTAGGTGGTAGATTTCTGGAAATAAATCATGATGAGTGAAAGAGAAATGGGTAACTCATTCTAAGAACAAACTGATAATGCTGCTGAGACAAAGATGTAATGGCCTGTTTAGTGCAAAGAAAATAAAATAAATACATAAATTATTTGTTTAGAACCACTTACTGTGTTTAATAAGGACAGAAGAAGGTGCTAGTTTCATAATTATGATACCACTTTGGTTCCCTTCAATACAAAAAGGATGAAGTTTAGAGTTTATGGTGGGAGATGAGTTTTAATGTGTCCTGCAAAGGCTGATAACGTAGGCCTAGTGGAATTCCTACAGGGTAGCATCTAGTGTGAATGCAAGAAGAATTGAGCTATGCATTGGTAGAGCTACTGGTTAAACTTTGGTTTCTGCAAAAATACAACTTCCCTCTGAAGTAAACCTGACAGAGTAGGTGGGAAAGCTGTCAGTAACTGTTACTATATGCTTTCTTGGGGAGGAAGAGGAATTGGAGGGGGATGTCCACTCTAAATGTTTACCTTTGTACTACTTGGAGGGCAAGAGGGGTGAGATGATGTCAATTGAATGTTTGACAGGCTTTCATTAATTGTTGTGCTTGCTTTTCTCAAGAAAAATAGTTAGCTGATCTACATTTCTCAGGTATTACTTGGGAAGCATAAGAAATGAAGGGATTTCACAGCCTAATTGTTCTTCTGAACTTTAGATCACCATCTGAGTTTGGCTCGGAGATCAGATCTGGGAATATACAGCTTTCATCATGCTCTGGTCAGTGAGAAATTTACACACTGGAATAGAGCCCCGGGGACAGTTCCAGCTCTCCTTGGACAGAGACGTGGAAATGTGGTCTCCTCACAGCTTCTCTTTAATTATTGTCACAGTTTCCTTCAATAACATCTTGCTTCTTCCTTGAAGCTCTGCTTGTGATAGTTAGGAAATTGCATATTTTCAAGAAAGTGCTTAGCTCCTAGTAGATGAATGTGTATTTCTGCTCCTATACTTGGATAAATTACGATGTGAATGTCTGCTGGGTCTGGAAATTCTTGAAAATATGTAGTTCTTAAGGAACAGTCAGTGTCACAGACCACACTGGAGACTGTGGTAGATGTTTCATGCTCTGCAGTACGGTTGGCGTTGGTGTGGCTCTGTGAATGCCCTGATGAAGTCACTGAGAGTTCTCCAGCAAGTTCAGAATGATGGAGGTTATGATGGTACATCTTCCCTTTGAGAGTTCAGCTGTGCTCCACCACAGAACTAGAGCCTTCTTATAGTGGTTTCTTCTCAAAATGATGGCAGCATGTATGTATGCGTAGGTATACGTATGCTTATATAGACTCAATAGAGAAAAAGATAATTCAGATACTTTTTAAATAGAATCTTACACCATCCATGTCAAAGACCATCTGGAAGCTATACGTTTTAGGCATCAAACAGTCTTTTTCACGGAACTTGACCAGTATCTAGAAAAAGGAAAACTACTCCACTTTCTTCTCAAACTGGTTAAAAATGTATTTTCAGCACAAATTAATGGTTTTTAATTTTTGTTTTTAATTTAGGAAAAAGTTAGGTGGTGATCACTCCTGAATTTGAGATGGCTCCAAATCTTCATTTCCTTACTCAGATTTCAAAGAGTAGCCTTTCTCAGCATCCCTGCAGAACTGCTTGGACCTTAATGTCTGGACTGTTTCTGCCAATATCTGCAATATTTTCACTCAGTCGGTTCACTGGGAAAACTAAGATTTCCAGAGTGACCATCTGATTACCAACACATAAACTGTCTGTTAGATTTTAAAAAATGTCTAAAAGAAAAAAAGAAGGGGACTGCATCTTTAATCCCCAGCGCTTCCCTCATTAAGTTCAGTGCACAGCTGACCAGGCCAGCAGAGGGAAGGGAGCTGGTAGGACAGAAATGAAGATCTTGAAGCAGGTGGTGAACTCCCTTGTTTTGATATCTGATTTCCACTTTATGCCAGTGTGAAGTGGTTGTAGAATTACAGGATCCAGCTCATATTTTAGCATGGTATGAATCACCTCCTGGGTACACTCACGTCCTTCGTGGCCCTCATGTTTATTTTTCTGATAATCCTGACCTATACAGGAGCTCTCTGAAATGTCTGGCAACATCTCTCTGCCATCATCCTTTCAAAACCGGCAGCAACTAGGCAGATGGCGAGCTGGGACTACCCTGTCTTGCATGAGCTTTTTGATTGTTTACATCATCTCCCTTGTCCTTTGTAATGGTGTTTTCTGCCTCCAGAATATTGGTACTTATTAAGGAGTGTGTAACCTGAGGTAGGCGAGTTTCATGTGCTTCTAAACTGCATAGGGCGACAGACAACCAGGAGCAGGGCAGGACTTCCACAGGCTGTTTATTGCACAAATTATTGCACAAATTGTCAAGCTTGATAGCTTGACAAGTTATTCTCCTTATGAGGTAGATTATATGTACAAAATATTTATCAGTTCCTCAGTGGTTTCTAGTGTTGACAGATGTTCTGTTTCTCCAATTTTGTACATGTACATGTGCAAGCATTATCTTCTGGTTTTTAACTAAAGCCGCTTGTGGTACCTTTTTATGTAGCTGGGACACATTTTATTTGATGTATTTCAATTCTGTTGTGTTTTTCTTGTTGTGTGGCACTATGGCTTTTCCTTTGTCTTTCCTCATTCAACCTTGCAAATTTGCCATGAAAATTCAGCAGTCCTGGCACAATACGTACTTATCTGTTCTTACACAACTGGTAACAATCAAAGAGATGATGATGCTTTGCTTACCCATCACAAATTTTCTTCCAAAGGACTTTTATGTAGCATTTTCTGGAGTCATAAAGACAGTGTTTTTGTTGGTACCTTTCAAACAAACTCTATTTCCAATCATAGATTTGCCAAGTAAAATCTGAGTTGATCATGGAATTGGAATCTTGGAAATGTGAACAGAGAACTCAGGAGTTTTTCCACCATAACCTTTTCTTGCTCTTTCTTCCTTTTAGTTGCTGATATGTGTTCAAGATGAGTGGGATGGGAGAAAATACCTCTGACCCATCCAGACCAGAGTCAAGAAAGCGCAAGGATCCCGATCAGCTTGGACCCAGGTTAGACCATTTACTTCTGAAGATGCTGAGTGAGAAAGAGTTCAAAAAATGTTAGATTTGTGTATATTTTTCAGTTAGAAAATGATGAACAACATTCCTGCAAAGAGAAGTCAGTGCCAAACTACTTCTGGGATGGGGACTATTCTCTCTTAGTATTATTTGTTTGTTTATTTTGAATCCAGTGTCATGCCAAAATGCAAAATTTTGGTGACAATTTAGGAGATATGAAAAAATCTTTTTTGGCTAGTCAGTTCAGGGAGTCTTCAGTCACTCATTGGCAATCTGAGATATATTTTTTTTTTACTACCTCTCTTGTACATTATAATCAAGGCCTTGAAAAATATTATTCAGTTTTACAGAAGTTGTATTGCTAACACAAAAAATCGTCTTTTCTTATGACTGCTATAAATTAACTTGGATGTAGGTAGTATGGGTTTCCTTGGTTTAACTTTTTAAGCTGTTTTATTTTTTCATACACCATCACTATACAATAGTCCTTGGATTCTCAGTACCATGGAGGGAATAAGTGTAAGTGTTCAAATCCACCCTAACGTCCCAGTTAATCTTGTGTTTTGAATTTCAAATCCAAAGTCTCTTTTGAAACAAAAACATGACTGCTGCAAAAAAATACGTAATGTCCTTTCTAGTGTTCCTTTCCTTGTTCCAGAGGAAACCTTTTCTGATTGAGAAAAACTTGTAAGTTATATTTCTGTAGTGAGAGAGGGCAGTTTTGTCTCTGATTTTCTTAAACTACTGTCAAACCTTTTGAAATCATCTTTGAGCTGGCCAGAAGGCAGGCAAACTGACATTAAAGACAAGATTTTTGTAAACTCCTCTTTCAGCCCTAAAAGAAGCACTGAGAAACGCAATCGTGAGCAAGAGAATAAATATATAGAAGAACTTGCAGAGCTGATTTTTGCAAATTTTAATGATATTGACAACTTTCACTTTAAACCTGACAAATGTGCAATCTTGAAAGAAACTGTGAAGCAAATTCGTCAAATAAAAGAACAAGGTAAGAAGACTAATTACTTGACTTGGAATATTTTGTATTGATTATGATTTTATTTTTGGCAAACCTGATAGTCAATTCAGCTTTTCTTTAGCAGATTCCCCAGTTTTTCATTGATCAGTAACGAAAAATGCTGTAATGTCACGTGAACGGAATGTGTTAAGTGTCATATTCAGTATTTTAAAAATAAGCTTCACCGAAAATTGCTTAGAAAGAGAGAAAATTAATGTCTGATATGTGTATCTAATGGAATTGAAATAACCTGTGCTTTCACAAAAGTTAAACTAACAGATGGCTTTGGGGCAAATAAAAGACTACTTACATACTCAAACATGGATGATGAATCCATGGAGAAGAGGAATAATCTAGGAGAGTGGGGTATGTAAATGCTCTGCATACCCCTTTTTGCTTTTTTTTGTTGGTATGAATAGATATTGTGGACTAAATTATCTGCGTCCTTTAAATGATGACATCATATCCTTGACTACAATAGATTTGAAACTATTCTAATCTCTAGATAGGGTTCTGTTATAAATGTAAACCAGAGAACGTGACAGTTTTCTTCCTGTTCTTTGTCTAGAAGATTAGTTTTGTATTTCTTTTCTTTTGATATATTTCCTATTCAAAGAGAAAACCCAAATCTTCCAGAAGCTTTAAATTTTTGGAAGTGGGTTTTGTGGCACAGGTCTGTCTGGGCAGGCATGAATAGCACTGCAGGTGTTTGGGGCAGATTCAAATTCTTAAAGTGGGTGCATATAATTTTTCTTTTAATGTAGAAGGATCTCTTTGTGAACTGTGTTTAGAGCGATTCCTTTGGTTTTCAAACACTTTATACATCTTTCAGTTTTTCAGTATTCTCTGATTTCTGTGGTAAAATATTGCTTCCTTTTCCATGCTGTATGTATGAAGTTACAAAGCGGAGATTACATGTTGCATACATATTGATTTCTAAAACAAGTATATAAGTAAATTTCCAGTTTTAGACATTAGTCTATTCAAAGCTAAGTGGAAAGTGTCAAATTACGTCAGCTACCTCCAAAGTGGTTCTGATTAATCTTAGAGAGTGTTCCTATTTCTTAGCTTGTTCTCTTCTTATTCCTATTAGGTTGCTATGATTTTTAAAGTGGATATTCTAGTGATGTTGCCATGCCCCATAATAGAGGTATACTTATTAACCTGGGACAATGTCCATCGTTGTCTTGCACCTTGCTGGCTTTTGAGATACTCTTTTCCCCTAATTTTCTTCATCCTTTTCTCAAATTTATTTTTAAATTATTGTTTTGCTGTCGCCAAGAGACACGTACACCTTATCTTAGCCTGAGAAAGGGATAAGGACAAAAAAATTTGTTTTCTTGGGTAGTGGGTGCACAAATTAAAATCTGCTAGTCTACTTGATCATTCTGTTAGCAGTTCTTGAAAATCTAGTTTGAAAATCTGGCTCTAGGTAATCGTAACTTTGTCAAATCCAGGGTTTCGTTGTTCAGTTCAATATCATATTGTTATAAAATATTCACACTCGTCAGGCCAGGTTACATGTAAGTTATTGAAGTCATCATGGGTGAGAATTGTACCAAAGGTGAATGTGCACTTTAAGATCATAAAGTCTTATTGCAAAAGTGACTGAATATACAATTCTAAACACAGACTGAATGCTATGAATTTATTTCAAGAAGTAGAAGTAGTTTGCCATCCTTGAGCAATAAAGACACTAAATTACTCTTTATGATGTTGATTTGTTACACAAGGTTCTGCAGTTGATAATAGTTAGATGTTCTAGTAACTGTTTGGGTGTTTGCATGAAGGTTGTAGCTGGTACAGGTTGACTTTAAGCCTCTTTAGGGGCATTACGAAATACTGGGACCTTCAAGGTGGTCATTAATAGCATCTCAGGATCTAGATGCAAAGATGAGAATGCTTGAAATTATTCCTTTAAACTGATTAAAGGTTTGATACCTATTCCTACATAGAAGCTAATTCTGTTGTAAAAGCAAATTTTAAAGGCTTTTCCATTTAAGAAAAATTAAAATGACAGCATTCTCTGAAATGCAGTATTGTTTTGGAACAGGAATTTCATCAACAAATATGTTTCATATAGTAAACATCCAAACTGCATGAACAGTACAGTACACCTGTACTTTTGTTGAACACCACAAAAAACCTGACATAGTCAATGCAAACAGGTTGAAGACCTAGTGACACTATTACTATTGTTCTCTCAGGTTTTATAGGTAGTTTATCACCTCACATTAGGAATCCTGTACTTATATATATTCATCATTTAAATTATTAACTTTTAGGTTGCTCCAAATCTTTTCCACTGCCAAGACCTGTTAGAAGACCTTTACAATGGTCAAACACTTGTATTATGTATTTCTAAAACAAAAAATCATTAAAATAATACTATACTTGCACAAAGTACCATGAAACTCAGGTTAAAAATAATATTTTCTTACAGTTAAGATGTTTTTTTGATTTTTAGTGATATACACAATACCTGTAGGAGAATGAAAACTAAATGAATGTCCTGAAACTCTGGAGTGATTCTACACTAACATGGATAAATTAAGATGGCTCAGTTTTCGCACAGTGGGTTTGCTCTGCATTTCTTCCGAGGCATACTAGATTAAAACAGTGAAAACTTAATCTACAGTTTTATTATACTGAAGGTTTAGTAAAGAGTTTGGGCTTTTTAAAATAAATACTAAAAATTCTTCACTACTTTTCTTTTTTATCTATAAATAGAATTGCACATGAAGGTCTAATTACTTATGAAATCACAGTCTGTTATAAATACCTAGCAAAACCACAAGTTTTATAGCTGCTACTGAGATTTGACAACAAGACTTTATTCTAGATTCTAGGAAGGAAAACAAGGAAGGGTGAAATGCAGATTGATGTTCATTTCCCATGTCAAGCTTGCTGGGCTGGTAGCTGAAAAAAGTAATAGATTTTTGCTTTAATAATACTCTATAATTTAGTATAATGTTATCCTGAACTATTTGATATGCAAATGTATATTTGCAATACTTTATCTGTTATCTTAACATCATTTCTCACAGTATATACTTCAAAGATTCCTAAGTTGTGGTATGTTAGAGATTCAGTTTATTACAATTTGAAAGCAAGCTATAAATATATGCGTAGAGCTGAATTCATTAAAAGAATTAAAGATATTTGGTAGATGTAACCATTGCATGCAGTTTTAATCTGGGATTTGAAATGTTTCCTTTACAAAATTTTCTACTGAGGGCTTTAATCATATTGTCTTACACTGATTGGATAGAGATTTGAGAATGTCCAGAGGAGATGAAAAATTATGATTTTAGCATGAAGATGAAACAGAAGTTATATTCATGTAAATCTTAAGTGGATATTTCTAGTGGGGATTTGAGACTTGTGTTTCAAGCACTTTGGAAAACATTCAGTTTTTTATTTATAGTATAAAAGTGATATGAAATGGTGATTTTATGGTTGGGTTACATGGTCATGGAAGCATAAGCTCTCCTTTTATTTTCAATCTATGCTAAGTTACTTTAAAGGAGTAATAGCCATATATGTTGCAGGTGTGTTCATAATGTACACAGATGTGTACAAGCACAGAAGTTCTGATTTGCACGTGCTTAATTTAAAAAGCTTGCTTTAGGCAAGTCTGAAGACCACTGGGAATAAACATTCCTTTATATGCCAGACACCCAAGGAACTATAAAGCCATTTCATTGTAATTAAGAAGTAAGTTTAGTAAAATAGTATCTGATTGATTTTAGGATCCTGCCTTATTTTAAGAAGAAACTTCAGCACTTAAGACATTCATTTCACTTGTATAACTACTGTTAAAAATGTTTTCTCATATCTGAAGACAACAAAATCCTGATAGCAAATAAAAGAAATCTGAATTTTCTTCTTCCTTAGTTGACAATCAGTTGAACTGTTTGACATCAATCTCATTTGATTTTATTCCAACAGTAGTCCTTTTCCTTGTCATCTGCCTGACTCCTCTCATTACGTTAGTGGGTTTTTTTTGTCATTATTTTTTGATTTGTCTCTATTTTGCTTTCTTTTTTTTTTTTCCTTTTTTTTTCCCCTTTAGGGTATAGAGCAGGTTATAAAAATTAAATCCTTGCCCTTAGTTTAAAGCTTCTTTTATCTGTCATGCTAGCCTCTGTCTCGGCAGGTAAATAACTCACATTTTAAAGCAGACTATTTTTTACACTTCACTGTTTGAACATCTCCTGGTTCAGGCTTTGAGACTTCCTTTTCTTCATTATCTAGTTGTGCTTTTTCTCTGTTCTTTGAATATCAGCAATGCAGTAGGTACAGAGGGTACTGAAGATCACCTTGAGCTTTTCCAGCAGTTTCTCTAGCTAAGCAGTCTCCTCTGACCCCTTCAGTTGGAGTGCTGAAGAATGTGTCCTGACATCAAGTACAAGACATGTTTTGGGTTTTTTCTCAAGTCACCTGAGTACCTTTTATTAAACTCTAGGTCTCCATCTCTTATTTCTCTCCTTCTACTCTCCGTACCTGTATTCTGTAGCCTTTTTTAAGATGGCATCCACCTGTCTCATTTAGATTCACATATGGTGAGATATAACCTACAGTGCTAAAGTATCCTCAAATGTGATTTTGTGTCACTTCAGTTTTCCTGCAGAGTCCAGTTTTCATGTGTCACCGGTTTCTGAAGAGGTTTTATGTTCTGTAGATCAGCTTTTCAGTAGTTCAGGGAAGGAATATCAGGGTGGTGAATATCAGTCTAGCTATTAATGTACACTTTAGAGTTGACAGATCTAGTTTTCAGAATAGCCTTAAAAGACAGACCTTGGACAGAATGAATCACTATGTGAAAGCTAAATAATGTTGAGAGAAGAAGTACTTGATGAAGAGAGACATTCAGGAGCTGTGGAACCTGTATGAACTTTTAAAGAAGGCTTGTTGTTAATCATATTTGTCTTCTTTTTCTGGTTTCGCATTTGATAGCAAAACCAGTTTTTGCTTCCCTGTAGCAGTACTAAGTAATCACAGGGTCACTCCAGCAGATAGTCTATTGTTGCCTCCAGCACCAGTATGCAAGTAAAAGTGCTTGCTAAAGGAAAACAACCTGGCCTTAAAGCTGTAATGAGGTATTGCTTTGGCTGCTGCTACTTTGAATTTGTCAGATCTGAATTTAGATCTATATTTCACAAGGTATTTAAGCAACTGCCTAACTTTAAGCAGATGAGTAATCCCTGTTAAGTCAGTGGAACTACTTAAAGGTTTAAAATTATGTGCATAAATATCTTGCCAAATCAGGATATTAAAACAAGAGCATATGCAGATTTTTTGTTTGTTGGGTTTTGTTTTGCAAATATTTTACTGGGTCAATGTTACTGTAATTATATTTTTATATTAATCATGTTTGAGATGAACTATTTAAATTTTATACCAATTTTTAATTTATTTTTTCTAAGGAATTCTGCATGGCTATTATTATTTGTATATGCTGTACTTTCAGCCTGATAGGATTTTAAGACTGAATTAAGTGTCAGAGGAATTTGTGCTGTGAAGTCAAGGAATTTATGCAGAGTATTTACAAAAAAAAAAAAAATCTATTACTGAATTTGCTTTGCTCTCTCCCCTACCTACAGCTGAGAGTGATGCAGTGAGAGTGTCTTTGATCTTCCTCTGTACATGGTAAAGCTTTTTGGCTGAATATCCAGTTTATGTTGACTTTATTATTTGCATGCCTCCAGAGAGCTACTGATTCCCTGAAGAATTTAAACTTGTTTTAGATAGTGCGGACTATCACTTTCTTTTCTGACTCTGATGAAAAGTAGTTGTTAACCAGCAGACCCATCAACTGGGAAACTTTGTGGAGTTTGCTTATTTTACTGCAGTTGCGTATCATGCAGAATAGTTGGCTTAGACCTTATCTACACATAAGGCATTTTAACTATACTAATAGTTTCCTGTGGAAACAGTGTTATAATTTAATTAATATTACTTATGAAAGAAGTAGCTGAAGGTATCTTTACGACTTATAGCTGTGTCTGCACTGGGCTCAAACTATTAAGATTAAGGGATATTTCAGACTATAGTGGAGAAGGCTCTGGGGAGACCTTATTGCAGCCTTTCAATATATAAAGGGGACTTGGAAGAAAGATCAAGAGGGACTTTTTTCTGAGACCTGTGGTGCCAAGACAAGGGGCAATGGTTTTAAGCTAAAAGAAAGTAGATATAGCTTGGACATAAGGAAGGAATTTTTTACAATGAAGGTCAGTGAGGCACTGGAACAGGTTTCCCAGGGAAGTTGTAGATACACCATCCCTGGAAGTATTCAAGGCCAGGTTGAATACAGCTTTGAGCAACCTGGTCTAGTGAAAGATGTCCCTCCCCATGGCAGGAGGGGTGGACTAAGTGATCTTTAAATCCTCCTTTCAACCCAAATTAGTCTGTGATTCTATGATTCTCTTGCTTCAAGAAAACAGACAAAAATAATCGTCAAACTGATAATCAGAATTGTGAAACCAGTGTAAAGTCTAGGTACTTATACTTGAACTTTGCCGATGGTGGATGACTTCTGTTCTAGAGAAAATTTCCTTGAAGTTTTAGACCAGAAATGTCAGCTTCGACTCCAAGTTATGGCTCAAAGTTGAAGAGAAACTAAATGTTATTCTTAGCTGTTAAGATAGTGGCCTTTTTCAAGTAGAAATAGTCATTATTGGCAGGTGGTACAGGAAAACTTTCTTGTTTACTTTGCATCCTACTTGTATTCTGCTTTTCTTTGATCTTTATTTTGTTTTCTTTTGTAACTTCTAAATGACCAAGAGAAAAAATAGAATTCAAACTTGCAGAGCATGGTTGTTTACTTTATATTCTGTAGCTGCAAAAATGATTGTGGTGTAAGTGGTTGTGATCTATAATACCAATGCTGGGGAATGCTATAAAGGATTGAGCTGCTTCTCTTATATTTAACCTGATTTGGGGCGTGTGCATCAAGTGTTCCCTGTTTTTCTTCCCAGGAATATTTTCATTAAAGTTTTGGTTTAGTTACTTCAATATGTAATGATCACATAATGATCTATGTACTCCTGAGAGTGTAAAAAAATGCCTTGAATAAGAGGAATGGAGACATCACTTCTTGAAAACTGGAATTTTGAAAGCTGTCTTCTTTCAGATAAATGTATTGTTCTCAGACTTCATTTTAATTGTCACTGAACACTTTAAACCTCAAAGCTTTACAAGTTTGTTTTGGGTTTTTTTGCATTTTATCATGTAATCTCTTATTAACTGTAAACATCATAAATTCATTTAGAATTTTAATTTGAGGGAAAAATAAAATACAGAAATACAGACTGACAGCCAGCCCTCCACAATATGAACTAAGCACCTCTCTTTAGAGGTGCCTGGTCAGGAACAAATACTGAGTTTAGGTGCTAAAAAACAAATACTGAGCTTAGGTGTTAAGGAAGGATTAGAGCCTTCTGCTTCGAGTCTTAATGATTGTGTTTGTAGTCTCTTGCAGCTGGAACGTTTGCATCTAAAAGGTACTGGCTGTAGAACAGCACATCTTGCTATGTGATTTAGGTTAGTGAATGCAACATACTAATCTCAGCAGCATGTAAAGCAAGTAAAATTAATTCGCTGAGAGTAGCGATGATCCTTCAGTCAAGATCATCTATTATGGCTTTTGTTACATAGCTTTTACCCTTTCTTTTTAAAGACTGCAGTCTGAAAAGGAATAATCTAATATTTACACACAACAGGATGCAATGCCTTTCACACCATGTTTGAATCCTGAAAACCTGTGGATTCACAGCACATGGAAGAGGTATTGATGAAAGGCTCCTCTGTGTTCAAACTAAAATCAAGATAATTGCATCTGTTCTAAGTCATGCCTTTTGTTATTGCTGTAGAAGATTTCATGTATGGACGACTGGTTAGAAGTAGGGGGCCCTGAATGTGAAATCACCAAGAATATGAAAAATAATTGCTACTTCAGCTTTCAAATTTTTTGCGAAAACCCACAGTGGGCAACTGGGAAAAATCCCACAAACTGAAGATTGAAGGATGATGTGGCAAATGATCAGTTGCTTTCTCTGTCATGAACATTGCTGAGCTCCTAGTGAATGTTCTCAGACAGATAGTTAGAGATCCAAGACATACATACCTTCTGTTTCCTTTCATTGTTATAGTGTGTTGGCACATCTGTATGTATTTTACAAGACAAGGGGTACTCCAGTGTGTGCACTACACACATACTCTCCTTCCCTTCTTTAGCTCACACAAGATCAGAGCAAATGTCAGAAGGTGAAGACAGAAAAGAACATAAGTTTAGGTTCTGCTAAAGTAGATAATTCCATAAACCATAAATCCATAAAGTAGGTACTCCATAACTGGACATGCTCCAGATATTGCCATGTTATCTGAAATAGTATCCATATGCCCCTTTGGTTGAAGTAGCAGTGTGATACCTCTTTACACTGAGGCCCTAGTCATCTCAGAGCAGAAAGGCATGTCCCCTGTACCTTGCTTTGCTTACTGGCACAAAATGAAATGGAGCTACACAGTTTGCCTGCCACAGAGGACTTCCAACACACAAAAGCAGGATACAACCTAACAGTTGGAATTTGTGACCAAAGCCAGCTCATACATAAGGTGCAAATGGTTAGTGGAAAGTTAACTGAAATTTGGAGCAACTTAATGAAGAAGTTCATAGTTTCTATCAGCCCTCCCAAAGAGATTTGAATGTTCTTCAAACCATTCAGTGGAGGTTCTTGTCATGATACAGGAGTAGGTGAAACTAAACAGGTAGAATGGTCCCTTGTCGTCTTAAGATGTGTGAGCATGAAGAGCACTAGCCTTACAGTGGTACTTTTTCTCCTGAGGCACTCTTTCCTAGAAAGATTTGGAACAACCTGCAATTCCCATGATCCTTCTGGGGGAGATGTTTCCAGAGACAAGTTATTTTACATCAAATTAGGTCTGGGCCTATGTTCCACTTTGAAAAGGAAGTGTGTTTAAATATAACATTTCATTCACTTGGAAATTTAAAAAAAAAAAAAAAGAAGAGGAAGAGATATCAAGGTTGTAATTTCTAAATATAGATTGGAATACTCAGAGGAGCCCTCATTTAGATTTTTCCTAGTTTGTTTGTTTTGGTGTTTAGTGGAAAAATATGAAGGAGTTTTGTGCCAATAACATAAAATTCTTCCTGTCTTGCTTCTTCTGTACAAAACCTTTCACCATCTTGGGTTGGAGGAAATATTTAGATTTTTTTTTTTCTTCAGTTATTTCTTTGTATCCCCTTTGACTTTTCTGAATGCAATGCTCCCTGTCAATAACTATCAAAAGTGTTTTTTCATGTAGAATGGATTTTCTGTGTATTTCCATATTTCTCCCCTTGTTTTGAAGGGCTTCATTTTTAAGCCTTTGCTTTTTTCTCTTCTTCTCAATAACTGTCCTTTGGTTTGTTTTTCACTTCTTCCTCAGTTATGCTGTCTCTTGCCTTCAGTGTGGCTTTAGCCATAATTTTAGGACCAGTAACACCATACCTGTAACAGTTTTATTCCATTCGCTGTTGTCTCTCTGATACTGTTTTTACTCTTAGTTGCTGCAGTAAGAAATTATCAAATAGTTTAGGGGATGTGACAGAACTTACTAATGAATCGTTATGATGCTGAATATAAAGGATTATTGTGATTACTGTTGAGCTTGAAAGTTGAGCCACCATCTGTTTAGCTGCTACAGGTGCTGATTTTAAGTGAACATTGCAATACAAATTTGTCAAGCAATTGTACTTAATGTTCAAAATATAATTATGTGTTTGCAGTTGGCAATCTAAAATGTAAAGATGCCCAGTAAGCTTTTTTCCCCTTTTCTATATCAGCGATACAGACAGAGAAGCAAGTCTATAAAACCTTTATGGTACAAGAATATTCTTCCTTTCCTTGAGCTATATAGTAGTCATGGGCATTGCCATTCATTTTTTCTTTGAAGCTCAGACAAAGAGCATATATCCTTTGTTTCAACAGCTTAAACTCTTTCCAAAGGAGGGGGTATGGTTTCTTCTGTTGTTTTGGGGGGAGGGGGTTTGATTGCTTAGTTGGTTGGTTTATTTAGTAAGGACTTTGGCCCAGGTCTACAAATGGCTTAGAATTTAGAAGCAGCTCAAGACCCAGTATCCTGAAATGTTTATGCTGAGGTGGACCCATAATACTGTGGAAATAACAACTGTTACTTAAAAAGTCTCGTCTATTGGTTCTCTAATGGGTGAAATGAGGAGCAGAGGCACCCATGTTCTTTTTACAAGCAAATAAGTAAATTGCAGACTGAAGGAAAAGGTTTTGGATTATCACTTCTGATCAGATGCACGGGCCTGGTTGCAGACCTGCGTTACCAGCCTTTGTGCTGAGGAGGGCTATGGCTGGGGACAGAGCATTGTCTTCAACATTTTCTGGTTAAAGAAACACCTAATTAATTAAGTTTTAAGTATGTTTTGGTCTGTTGAAGGGAGCCCATTTGTACCTATCAGTTCTATTAGCAGGCATTTTAAAATGTCTGCTAATTAATGTGTGACAGAACAAATTAATGCAATTGAGGTTAAAAGTGACTTTGTCTGGATGTAAATCTTAGCAACAAGATAAGCAAAGATTTTCGAGGGTAATGAATAAAGATCTTTTAATTTTAGAGAATATCTTAAACAATGCATGTTAATAATCATTACCATCCTTCCAACAACCAACTGTATTCATAATGTACCAACTGTATTCATAATGTAACTACTATTGAAATATATGAAATTAATATATTAATATAATTAATATATTAATATAATTAATCTAAAACACAGTTTTGTAAAGGATTTGAATTTTAAAAATCCCTTTAAATAATAATATGCAGAAGTAAACAGTTTCTTTTGAGAAGCTTTTGTTTTTCTTAGTGCTTTTCTTGCAGTAATAGAAATGTTTCTGTTTCTAAATTGACTTAAAAGTTTGGCGAGGCTTGTGATGGTACAAGAAGAGAGGCCCAAGCTTTTATTTCTGAACACTGGGCTATTATAGAAAAAAAATTTACTTGTCCTTAATGATTTAGAGCTTTCTAGTAAAAGATTTATCTACTATAGTCTGTACTATTAAAAGCAGTAGGAGCCCTGTTATCCACGTTAGCATGGGCACATTAAATTAAACCTGTTTCTGTTCTTCCTTAGCTGTCTTCAATTATCTGTGCTCCGTTTTGGCCTACACTTTATTATGGAAACTTCTTTTTGTGGGCTCATAGGGAGCCCATGATCCATCTTATTTCTTTTTGGTGTACCATATTAGGTCTCTTGAAAACTTTTGCAGTCGTCAATGGCAGTGTATAAAAGCAAAAAGATCTTTGCCTGTTGTTGTGAATGATCTGATGTGTCACAAAGATTTATCATCAGCATCCCAAAATAAGACAGTTATTTTGTAATCATAGCGATGTGACATTCGAATAAAGGGTGTCATCTGTTTCCTTTTAACAGCTGGTTGACTACATAAGAGTAAGGCTTCAAGAAACAGAGTCTGGCTAGATTAATATTCCTTTCCAGTATGTTATTTTGGCCTAAGTTTTGAAAACCTGTAACTTTAATTAGCTTGGCAATTAGATCTACAGATTCTAGTCTAAAGAGTGTTAACCTTTGTATCTCTATTTTCAAAATCTTGCCTATGTTTTTACATGTCAAAGAACCAATTGGAGAGCTATTAACATTTGTAAAAGCAATATATTATTTCTGAGACCGTGGTGGAGCCCTGTTTTGTACAAAATTATCAGATCTTGCCATGTTTCTTGTCTGTGAAAACATTATCTCAGCCAAAATGTTAAAGAACATTGGGCTCCCACCATTTAGACATTCATATTAATACTGTTTTGAGAGATGAATTATCAAAATAAGATGAGGTTACTCATTGAGCAAATATCTAACACTTACAAAATTGCAAATGCCAAAAAATACAGTAAAATTTTCTATTCTAATTCAGTACATACCAAAGAAAATAATTACTTTGTTAACTGAGCGATGCCAAATATTTGTATCTAGTATTTCAGTGCAGAGGTCAGTTAGCTTGGCTCTTTCTTTTGAAATTCAGCCATATAGACATAACAGATTTGAAGTCAATGCTGATGGATGCCTGGTGTTTGTTATCATGTACAGTTAAGTAGTTTACGTGACTGTTTTGAAATCATCTAAGTAGCAACAGATGCAAAACTATTTCATAGTTAAGTGTTTGTCTACAGCTACATATATTTGAGTCTGTTTATCTGATTTTAGCATAGAATAATAAGTGACAGATTAAATTGAGGATATTTTTGGATAAGGAACTGATAGCCAGTGTACTTAATCAATCATATGTACTCTTTTGCTGTTTCAGTACTGTATTTTAGGCACTTACTAAATACTCTAAATTACACTACAGTCAGTCAGAGATTTGTGATTATGGTGGTTACTAGACATTCTTAGGAAGTGTAAATGCAAAAAAAACCCCCAACCCCCTAGCATTTTAAACCAGTGAAAATTATAAATTCTCAGTGTCATCCTGGATTTTGGCCTTTGATAAGGAAGTCTCCTGGGCAGTCAGCACCTTTGATGATTAATTAATTTATGCTCTCTCTCTAATCAGTCAGTATACACCGGAAAAATAGTGTTGGTGGTCTTTTTGGAGAAAAGAGAAAGAATATAGCTGTAAAACATAGGAATATATACATGCACATTTGATTTTTCAGTTTGCAAGTTAAGCACACTTTTTCATTTTATATAAAAGCTTATGTTGAATATTATCAAATATTTTAGTAATCTAAGGCCTGTCTAAAAATTCAGCAGGAGTAAAACTACCCAGTTATATTCGTTTCCACTTTTTTGAAAACTTAGTGGAAAGGGTTAATGTTGCAGCATGTCCAGGGATTCAGCAGGTGATGGTCATGATGGAAGCTTAATTCCATGTTCAAGAGATGAAAAACAGCTTCCCACTGACTATGTGGTAGTTTGATGTATCCTCTCAGTTGAAGATCAGGTATGGAGTGAGAAAAAGTTTCAGGATTCAAGGTTCCTTTTAGTCTTAGTTTAGATTTCACTTAAAGAGTAGTATGACAGTTGTTCTTCTGTGTCTTTACTGATAAATAAAAATACTAGAAATAATATCAGCAAAGAAATTATTTTAATTGCTGTGTTGCTTCATATTTTTATTGTGTGCTTGGGATGGATCAAGCCATTGAGGATTTGGGGTCCCAGATAGGATGCTTTATTCTTCACAGAAGAAGCAGCAGCAAGAGGGTTGTTATTCTGGATTTTACTTCAGTCCCCAGTCCTTAATTTATCAGAAAATAGTGACCTTCTGAGGTAATCTCAGGTGAGAATAATCACTGCCACTGCATTAAGTAGATAAATCTGGGAATAGTAGGTACAAATTTCTGTAAGTAACATCACTTTCAGCTGGTGCTGTTAAACCCAAGATTTAGCAATCTTCAGAGAAGTTATTTAAGTGCATTTATAGAGGGTGAAATTCTGCCTTGGTGCTCTGAATGAGGCCATGTGCCGGGAATGCAGTGCTGTGAGACCCCAGTTCATGGGGCTTGGAGCCAACTGGCTCCTGGGGTGAGTGGAGGAAGGAGTGGACGCTTTGCTGCTGCTGCCTGTCTTCTCCTTCACTTTCAAGAAGTAAGCCATTGAGTTTTGTGATAATGAGAAGAAAAAGAGGTCATAGATGTGATGACAGAAAAGACAGGCAAAATGAGAGGGGGGAAGAGAAGAAACCAAGAAAAAGGTAGTAAAATGACTATTAAAGTATTAACGAAAAAATACATACAGAGATAGATAATAGGCTTCTTTCTCTCCAGCAGTTAAATATTATTCTTGGTAAGTTAAATTTCACGAATTTTGTCCTTGTTCCAGTTTAACTGAGCTGGGGGCAATTATTTCTCAGGCAGTACTTCTTACAGAAGTTGTATTGAGTGACAAAAATGCTGACTTTACAAGAAAAGAATGATGGCGAAATGTGAAAATTATTAAGAAACGTAAAACTAGTATTAATTTTAGATATTATTGCTTCCATTTGTTGCTATTCCTAAATCCATCATGGGTTTTCAGTGCTTGTTTTACTTTCAGTGTCCATGAAAATTTTATACGCTGGCTACTGTTACTGAATTTTCTAAGAGCGGACTTCACTCAAAGCTTGAAGAGCTCCATGAAAGTTTATCTGTATTCAGTGGTATTGTGAGAATGCAAAGCTTTTTGTAGAGCTAGTGCCTTACTGATGCTTCTTTATGGTGGGAAAGTGGGGCAGGTATGTGTGGGGTGGGAGAGCAGCTGTGCCAGTTAGAAGTTGAAAACACTAGAAAAGAGAAATCAGTGTTGTAAGTGCTGTTACTCCTGAGCGAGTAATTGAGCTTACAGCTTTCCAAGGGCTTTTAGCTTAAGCCCTGGGGTCGTTTACCATTTAAGTGTGCTTCTACCAGCAGTAGTAAATATGAAGCTAAACCATGTGGGTGTGATGAGTTGAGCTGAGCTGAGCAGAGCATGGGGAGATGAGCTGGGCAGGCGAGCATGCAGTGGGAATGCAGCCCTTTCCAACCAAAGGGGAGCCGGGCTGACAAGAGGGCTGTGTGTCAGGGAGGTGGGCAAATCTGAGCTCTTAGATTACTCTCAGTGAATAAACGTGCTGAGAAAAAGTGCAGCTGTGCTTTTTTAATATGCACTGCAGGAGATTTCAGCAGCCTGATGATATATCATGCATTAATGTTGAAAAGATAAACACATTTGGAGAGCACAGGAAGGCCTTGTGTTTTTATGTTAGCAGAATGCTTCCTAATGAATAAGAACGTGCTGCTGGCTTCACAGAGCCATATGGCAGCTTTTCTAATTTTAGTTCGGTGCAGATGCATAATTCTCCCTTGTTTTACCTCCTAAAACCTTCCTGAGATACTGCATAGTTTTTCCCGTAAGACTTGATCTATAGTTTCTGGGGGAAAATATGTATCCAAGAGTCTAATAGCTTCTTTGCTCTGGACAGATGTGTGCTGTGTGATGAAAGAGCAACCTCACTACATAATCAGTTCCCTAAAATAGTAGCTAACTTTATTCACAGGGATGGGATAAGCTGGTCTTAAATTGATTGCTGACATAGTTGCTGTTTCTTATGCACTGGTGTTTTGAAAAATTACTTGCTTTCAGGAAATAAAAGCAACTTGTGTTGAGGCAATGGGAACTGGGTAAGAATGTGCATTTGGATATCAAGTTCCATGTGAGCCATGCATCGTAGTGCTTTGAATTACACAGCTACAAGGCAGAGCTGCTTTCCCTGTGGTTAGCAAACCATCAAAAGAACTTACACGTTCTTCACTGCTTTACTTCATCATGTGCTGTGATCCAAAACTACTCAATTTACCAAATACAAGCTTTTTTCCCCCTTTTTTCATTTTTTTCTGTTCTTATTCAATTTGATAAACTTGAAGGCACTTTCTCTACAGCCCTATTCATGTTAAAAACCTCCTGTCCATTACCACAGTCAATATAGTTACTTAGCAATAGTCACACAGAGATATTATTACATCTAATAATTGAAATGTTATTTAATCTAATATTCAGAACTGTAAGGTCAGCTAAAATGTAGCCTTTTGCTAAGTATACTTTCTATTATATGTTAGCATTAGTTTGTAATACTGTGTCTACAGTTACATACTTCTGCTGTTTCCTTGAATGTTTGGATGTTGGTTTTGCACAGTATAGTGGGTTGACCCTGGCTGGATGCCAGGTACCCGCTAAAGCCACTCTCTCACTCCCCTCTGCAACTGGACAGAGGAGAGAAAAAGAAAAAGCGAAGGATTCATGAGTTAAGAGCTGGGAGAGGTCAGTTACTGATCACCATCACGAGCAAAACAGACTCAAACTGGGGATATTAGTTAAATTGATTACTAACAGGATCAGAGCAAAAGAGTGAGAAATAAAATAATCTTAAAAACACCTTCCCTCCTCCCCTCCTTCCTTCCAAAGCCTACCTCTTCCCCCACAGCAGTGCAGGGAGACGGGGAATGCGGTTTACGGTCAGTTATTGTTTCTGCCACTGCTCAGGGAGAGGAGTCCTTCCCCTGCTCCCGTGAGGTCCCTCCCATGGGAGACAATCCTTCATGAACCTCTCCAGAGTGAGTCCATCCCACAGGCAACAGTTCTTCCCAAACTGCTGTCCCGTGGATCTCTTCTCCATGGGGTGCAGTCCTTCACGAATGAGCTGTACTGATGTGGGTCCCCCACAGGTGCCACAAGTCCTACCAGGGAAAACCTGCTCCAGCATGGGCTTCCCTCTCCATGGGCTGCAGGTCTCCGGCAGGACCCTGCTCCATCCTGGGACTCCCACGGGGTCACAGCCTCCTTCATGCATCCACCTGCTCCAGCATGGGCTCCTCCATGGGCTGCAGGTGGGTCTGCTCCCCGATGTTCCTCCATGGGCTGCAGGGGCACAGCTGCTCCACCATGGTCTGCACCACGGGCTGCAGGGGCCTCAGCTCCGGCACCTGGAGCACCTCCTGCCTCTCCTTCTGCACTGACCTTGGTGTCTCCGTTGTTATTCCCATGTTCTCACTCCACTATTCACTGGCTGGATTTTTCATCTGAGCAATAACTTTCCATTCTTAAATGTGTTATCAGAGGCACTACTATCATTCCTAATTGGCTTAGCCTTGGCCAGTGGCAGGAAGCCCATCCTGGAGCTGGCTGGCTTTGGCTCCACAGAGAGGGAAATTTTCTAGCATCTTTTAACAGAAGCCACCCCTTTTGCCCCCCCAGCTACCAAAACCTAGCCACAGAAACCCACTATGCTCAGCAATTTAGAAGGATCATACATGGCAAATTTACAAATATGAATGAGGCAAGACAAAAGTAGTTGGCTAATGCATACAAAAAATGGAGAAGATAAGTTGTTTTCAGGATAGTTCAGTGTAAAAATTAATTGCATGTTTAAACTTTGTATAGCATTTATATTCCCTTTCAAGTAATGTTACCGTTATTGTTACAAGGATCTTGATTTGTATGATTTTTTCGAATGTGCAGAGTTGAGCTTTCTAATATTGCTTGTAATAAATCTCTTAGCTTATTTTTTTACCTATTATACAAATGAGAATATGTGATTTGAGATGGGTGTGGCATTTCAATAGCAATTTCAGAAAATTATGAGAAGTAGGAATTATATACAGGGCACTTGAGAAAACCTATTTTAAACAATATTAGATAATAAATTTGATTTTTCCTGTTACAGGGTTTTTTTTGCTTCCCCTCTTTCTTCAGAAGTTTTTAAGAGTATTGGTACTGCCCTGTTGAGGATTTCACCGGCATCTCTTTTTTGCTCTTCTTGTTCTGTGAAGAACCCTAAGTGTTTCTCCTATGAAAAATAAACTAAATGTGTGTTGATGTAAATTTTCTCTTTAAAATTATTCTTCACCTTTTTGAAATTTCTGCAGAGGCTACAGTTTTGTTCTTCAGTTCAAAAATGCTTCTTGGTTTTCCGGAGAGCATCAAGGGGGAAATATTTTTGTAGCAGGTTTCCTTAAGGAATCTGGAGCAGAGCTTAAATACAGACAAAGACAGCCTTTTAGGTGTTTCAGCTGGTCCTGCTTGTCCACATGTAGGAAAGTAGGGTTTAAATTACAACCAAGAGAAGGTGATGCCCATCAGTAGCACTTCTGAGTCTGCTGTCAGAAATCCAGAGAGCACCGACATAGCTTGAGTTGGGAGGATGGAAAACCAGGAAGGCTTCCTAAGTTAAAATGTAGCAGGAGACTTCCAGCTATTGCTTTTGGCTTCTCTTTCTCTGACTTACAAATTTCTGTTAAACTAATGTGATTTCACAAAGGTTTGCTTTCAGAATCTGGAATGAGCTTCAAATAAAGCTTGAGGCTTTCCCACTCATAAATTTGTCAGAAAATACTTTTGAGGGCTTTTTTTCCTTCTTTATTCTGCATGTTAAATGTAGAAAAGTAAATACAGTTAATGATCACTAAGAAGATGCTCAATTGAAAATATTCATAGGTATTTTAATATATTACTGCTTATGCAATTGTAAACATACCCACAGTTTAAAGTCGAAATTACACACATCACGAAATACTACATAATTGGATGTATATATTCTTTATAGTATCTCTCTCAGGAGTACTTCTATTTTATTTAAATTTTTCACTCTCTGTAGGCTAATCTCTTAATTGAGCAGAGATAATAATAATTTCATGTGCGTGAAGTTTATTCCACTATAATTTAGATAAAATATGCTTGATCCCTGGTAGCCATATGCATAAGGATGGGACCAGTTTCTAATTTAACACTCCTTCTCCAGTGGAGAATCGATGAAGCCATGGGAAGCCCCTTTCCATCCAGCTCGCTTCCTCCACCAACACAAGGCTATATTTCTCTTTCCACACTAGATCTGGGCTCTGCTTTGGCCACTGTGCCGGTAGCATGCCTGGTAACACTTTGCTGACATTTGAACAGGGATGTCGCTGTTCCAGGAGGCAGCACCACTGGAAGGTGTGAGATCAGGGAACCAGCTCCTGCCCCCCGTGTGAGTGGCTGCAGTGGAAAAATCTAGCAGCTGTGGTTAATCACCTGCAATTCCCATGGGGCTGGAAAAAAGGCTTCTGAGAGGCTTTGTGAGGTTGGGCCTCTGCAGATATTTTCCTAACCCCTAACTTTCAGAAATCATTAATCTAGTGTGGAAATTATAAAATTTTTGGTTTGTTTGCAGGGCCCCCAGTGAACCTAGAAAAGATAGGAGAAGTAAAAAAGGGAAAGTAAACTTTACATTTTTTGCACCATTACTTAGTACCATAAGCTGGAACTGTTAAGAAAAATGAAAAATACTGACTTGGGATGCCAGCATTCGATATTTGTGTATCAGTCATTGTTTTTTTCCAACCTTCCTGCAACAAATTTTCATTGTTAATTGGCCCCATGTGCTGTACTGCTGAAGGAAAGATTTGCTTTTCAAGACATTCCCCTTGACTGACTGTCGGGACAACACTGCTGACAGGATTTGGACTTACTTTTCCTGTATGTGCTGATAGAGTTTTCATGAGGGCTTTGTAGTTTAGTCAAAAATGGACAATTCATTGCACAGTTGAACATTATCAGTAGCTTCAGTTTATAACAATGACCTAAGTTACAGCTGGTCCTACTCAGAGGCTGTCTGAGGCCACGGTTTCCTATACAATGCCACTTAAATAAGTGTGGCTTGTGGCCTGAATGTGTAACCTCTTCTAAGCTCTCCAGTTACTTGAATTCTTACACAATTAAGTTACAGATCCAATTATGAAGTCCATAATTTTGGAGCACTTGTGATTTATAATGCTTTTCAGAATGCCTCGCCAAATGTCATCAGTAGTGTAGTGTACATTGTCAGTATCTTGGGGAGAGGTGGACAGGTAACATTTGTGTCTAAATAGCATTTTAGACATAATAGCATATTTTCTCCGTTCGTTACACTTTTTCCTTGAGCAAGCACTTTGTTTATTGAGCCCTCTGAGGAAAACAGTGTCAAAAGGAAAAGAAAATGGAGAGGTCAAATGGTTGTGAGAGACAGCTAGTGATAAAACAGGCAGTTAGGATTGAAAGAGTCAAAGTGGAGAAATGGGGAAGCAGAGAGAAAAGCAGCCACTCAGGAACTGGATGTGAGGTTTGAGAGATCCTTGATGTGACCTGGTATTTCAGATTTTGTGTTGACTACCATTATAGTAATTAGAAACATTCTCTTTTTCGTTTGTATAAAACCCTACTAGTGTGCATAAAAGACAACAATTGCTTCTACAGATGTTATTGGTGGTTTGTATGAACTCCATGGCTGTAAGAGTGAAAAAGAATCACAGCAAATATTTTGTATTATGTGAAAAACAATCGGTAAAAGTAGTCTCTGTAAACTGGTGCCAGTTACCTGCTGGAAACAGCATGTAATTAATGTGCTTGCACACCATTGCTGGACCATCTCTGCAGCCCCTCCATTTCTGGTATATAGAGAATAATCCCATGTCCTCCCATAGACAAAATGATCTCAATGGCTGAAGCAGCGTGAGGGGATGAGAGCAGGAAGCTGGTATCCCTATCCATTATAACATTTTACAGTGTGAAACTAGAGATCACTTTATGCTACCAGGAACAGATGGGAAACAGATATCACCACTGACTTTATTAAAAGCTCAGCTCTATTTTTAGAATTCTTTTAGAATTTTTAGAACATGTTTTCGGTTTTGTATCATCATATGGTGCCAATTCTGCTGTATTGTAGTATGGGAAGGATTGTTCAATTGTTTTTCTGTTACATCTAATTTCTACTTTTTGCCAAAAGAAGAAAGGTAAGGAAAAAAAAATATTTGTAAAATCTCACTGTAGTCCCTAGTCTAATCCAAAAATACTAATTTTGTATCCTGATGAATTTAAGTTGTAGAGGAAATGTTAATAGTTATTTCTACTGTGTTTATTTCTAACAGATTATGCTAATAAGAGTGATTTAAAATTAGTCCATTAGTTGCAACAATCTATCTTCAGAGCAATTTTGTTTCATCATTATTCACAGTGGTGTTATATAGTGTAAGAACATACCCTAAGAAGACAGCTAAGATTTTCATGAATCTTTTCATGAAAGCAAGAAACTGCAGAATTCTAGGATGAGACAGCCCAAGTGACCAAAGCCTTATTGCCAGTGGGTGATCACTGATAGGAGAACACCCAGGGGTTCTCAGAAGCAATTTCTTTACTGTATGTCTTAGCAGCATATATTCACACTGACTGTATAACCTTTGCCAAGGAAGGTTCAGAGGAACTTTGGCTGCAGTATTGCAGATCTACAGATAGCAGAAAATACTGTACATTTGGATACATTTTGATTTCTATGACTGATGCTTTAATTTTCACTAGAGATGATTTTCCAGAGGCCCTTTGTACCATCAATACATTGTACTTTCAGTAATTCCTAAATTAATCTTCTGGTTTATTGTTGTAGAAGGCATAATTTCTTGTTCTTGTAATTTCAGTGTGCTTGTGTGTTTGTTAAAATAATCTAAAAATCATACTAAAAATAAGAAATCCTTAACTATTGTTAATATTCTAGATTGCAGGGTGGCATTACTTTTACATAGCTGCTGCTTGAAAAATAATAAAAGAATGTTTTGAGTATAGAACTAGCAACAAAAAGTTACTAATTTCAATTTGCTATGTATAATATGTAATACTAGAATAGGTATTTTGTATAGTATTTTTATTACTTCTATTACTTCACCCTTAAACACCGGAATCATTCTTGGAGTAGAAAAATTAATACAGTCCATTACTTGATATGAACTATAAACCCACTAGATTTGAAAGTTCTGTGAGCATCCCATACATTTGGAGCTGGGTGTGATCTGTGATGCTGTACGTAACACATTGTAATGTCTGGCATTATGTTCCAGAAACCTTAAATCATTATTTTCTTGCCTGTAATTTTCAAATACAGCACTTGAAATTGTATGTAGTTCTAATAACATATTGGCAAATAAGGTGGTATGAAAATTGTGTGATAGTAAGAATGTGGGTGGAGGCATGGGAACAGAACTGAGATGGCTGTTTCTCAGTACTGAAACGGAGATTTGTGGACTTCTGTTTTTCCTTCTAAATATAGCTATTGTGGAAAAGTTGTGCAGCTGTAAGCTTTGCATGCTGTTTTAGATCAGTCTTTTCATACACCTTGATCCTGGCTTTTGCTCACTGCATCTTAATGTAAGGCCCTTGTCTTTGCCCAGTGTTAGGTTTTGTAGTTCAGTAAAATGTCTAGCAGAGAAATGGCAGAAATTATTTCAATAGTGTTATAAAACCTGAAAACCGAGAAGGAAATAGGCTGGTTATGTTTCCGTTGAATCATTATGGAAGACTGTTTAATCTCATTTTCAGAACTGTTGCACTATAACTGTTTCATAGCTGTTCTCAATTCTCTGTGGGCTCTTGGTGTATCTCTGAGGGATCACTGCTCTGTCATTTAAGACATAGTTTTCTTTATTGCAGAAAAAGCAGCAGCAGCTAATGAAGATGA
Source organism: Corapipo altera (assembly GCF_003945725.1). Lineage (NCBI taxonomy): Eukaryota > Metazoa > Chordata > Aves > Passeriformes > Pipridae > Corapipo > Corapipo altera. The sequence goes on along the minus strand of NW_020884879.1, from coordinate 15,872,596 downwards.
AGTGCAAAAAGCAGATGTATCATCTACGGGTCAGAGTGTCATCGACAAGGATGCACTTGGACCAATGATGCTTGAGGTAAAGAGCACAAAATTCCTTTATTTAAGGTAGTTTTGCTCCTCCTAGGATGAATTAAATTAAAAGGTGTAGTCAGAGGTCGCCATAAAGGAATGGTCAAGAGAGATAAGCCATCTTGACTTCTTGAGATTGTCATTTAAGAGCAGACAGCCTATTTCAGTTGGATTCAGTGATGAAACTCTCTTTAACTGGGGGTAGGGAGAGGCAGAAAAAGAGAGTTCTGCTTCTTTGGAATATAGACAACTTGAGGGGCTTCAGCTGGTAGGAGATCTTGGGTGTCTGCATGTGCCTGTTTTATTTGTTCTAAACCACAACAGCTGTGGAAGACCTGTTCTACCTAAACATTAACTTATATATACAGTAATATACAAGTGAATAATGCTTTCTCTGGAATTGCATGTTATTGCTATACTGTTTTAATTTTTTGGCATTACAGCAGGACTCTCCCCTCTAGAATATAAAAGTAATCTAGAGAGCTTTTCAAAATGTGCATTTCAGTTTATTCAGTTAAGATTTCTGTTTGATTTTAGCTTTTATTTTGATCCTCCAAAAGGCTGTGTGGGTAAAACCTAGCTTCCAAATGTATTAATAATAATGTTGGGTAGGGATGTTGTCTGGGATCCTAATGTCATATGCTACTGTCCTTTGGCACTACTGCTTCATCTGCTTAAGCTCACTTGCAAACTGTTTATTCCTGTTCTGGCTGTGGACTTTATCTGTAAGGAAGAATAAATGTTACTTTAGATAACATAAAAAACAAACTCTGAATGAGGCTAAAGGAACCAGCTTTGGCAAAAGCATAATTATTGATCATTTCTAAATGCATTTATAACAGCTTTAACTATTTGAGAACACTTTGCCAATTTGCCAGTTATTTTTCATAATTTGTTAAATGAACACATAGTTTTCTATACTGCATATGAAATAAGGGCTCCAAATACAGAGTACTAAACATAAGAAAGATTAGACAGGTTGGAGGAAAAATATTGTTCTTTGAGAAGTAGGGCTAACAAATTAATTATTTATTATGCATACTCACTGAATTGAATGTTGTTGGTTTTGCTATCAAACAAGGTTAAACATTCATCTCTTACATTGCTATGCTAAAATTTATCTGTAAATTTTCTGTTAATTTAATTGGAATGACCTGTTTTAATCACAGGGAAAATAAGAATAAGGCAGTATTTTTCCTGGCTTATCTTGCATGATTGGCTATTGCAGCAAACATGACGTGTAAAATCACCTGTCTGTTTCATTATTCCATTTAATTTAGTTTTTCTTTGCATTGAAACCATTGCATATTAACAATGAAAGATTGTGGAACTCAATTAATGAACCATGGTCCTTTTGCACCAAGAAACTTAAAAAGGACTGAAAGTTGTTACGTGTTTGCTGTGAAAAGACTACAGATACTTTCTTTGTGTCTTTATCACCTTAAGGAAATGCAATTAAGTTATTTCATCTTTACAAAACCCCTTTATACAACCTCTTCAAAAAACCTACCCTTTTTCATTGCCAAATAAAAATAGCAATGATGATGAACAGTTTATTAGTTGATTTGGTTTAGAAATTTGATCTGTTTTTGCTAAAAAGTGAAACCAAAGAATCCTCAAAATAGTGAGTGTTTCCAGCTGAAGAAAGTGAGTAAAATTCATCAAGCAGCTCCCTCTTTGGAATATTTTAACATATATCTTGGTTCAAACATAAAGTAGGTAGCATGAAAGTGTGGAAAAATAGCCAAGAGAGAACTGACAACACCTCAAAGAATACAAATGTATTTTCCATTCCAATATATCATCTAAAATAATATCTGTTTTCTTGGTTTCCCTTCCATCATGTTGCCCATTATTTGTTAACCCTTTGTCCCAGTAGCTCTGAAGAAAAGTTATTGATTGTGGTGGCTCACATCTGGACACAGAATTAAGAAATTATTACAAAGGTGAAAGCTTCTAGAATATTTAACTTGGTGCACTTGCTCAAAAGCCTGCTGCTGCTTATCTGCAAGATTATTTTATTAATAGAATAGAAAGAAATGAGAGACTGAAATATAAAGCCTTTTGTTATTCTAGGCCCAAAAGACCACTTCTGTGGTCAACCCAAGAAGCAGCTGTGAGGAAACAGCACAGAGCACTTCCTTGGGCAAAGAAGTTGCCACACTAGGAAAGAGTAGAGAAAACTGAAAATTATTGTGGGATGCCAGTAACTCTCAAAATCTCTTGCTTGCCATCTTCACCTTTGAAAATTTTCTCATTAGGACTGCAGTAAACATCTGTGATGGCTTTGGTTTTCCAATCCCTTTGAATTGATGTGTGGACAGCTAGCAAGTAGAATGGTTTAGCCAAACCCATACCCTTCTGCCAGCTCTAAACACCATGTGGTTCCATGGTGAACCAGTTCAGGAGACTGATGTGGCTAGCGTCTTTTTTTTTCTTCAATTAGTTTTCAACCAACTCAGTTCTTTGATCCAGCTCTTCATATCCTCGCACAGTACAGGGTGCTGTCATGATGTGGAAAGGACTAAATCAAAGAGGTCATGCTTACACTGGTTTCAAATGGTGGTGAAATGCAGTCTAAGATCCTAATCCATAGCAGAGGTGCTAACAGAAAATCATATTAGAGCCTCAATTTATTAATAATTGTAAATCATTGCTAGTTTAAATAGTATTCAGCAGGAAAATGTAATGAATGTTAAGAAAGCACATAGAAGGGAGGGAGCTCTCCAAAGAAAGTAAATTAACAGGAGAAACCAAGAATTATCAGAAACAAGAAGGCAATGATAAAAAAAGAAAAGTTAGAGATTAAAATTTATGACAACAGGAGGAAAAAAGACTTGGTTTATCTTAATTTAGAGGCAGTCAGGAAAACTATACACTTGTGCATTTATTTATGGGGTTTATTATGTTGTAATATAAAATAGAATGAAGAAAGTGTGTGTCAACCATTGCCTCAGCTGCTCTGCTTGAGCATTGTGCTTTAACTATCCCTCCGCTGGAACAGAATGATTATCTAACTTAGTTTGGGAAGAACCTCTGAAGCCTGTGTATTCCAACCTCCCAGTGCAAGCTGGTCCAAGTACAACAGGTGGCCCAGATCCAAGTCCAGCCAAGGTTTGAACAGCTCTGGGGAGGGCAGTTTCACAACCTCTTCCCATATCTGACCACCTTCATAGTGAATTTTTTTTCCTTGTATCTCCATGAAGTTTCCAGTCTTCCAATGCATGTCTGTTGTGTCTTATCCTTCCCTTGTGAACCTCTGACTAGAGCCTGGCTCTGTCTTCTCTTTAGCCTTGTGCTAGGTGGCTGAAGACAGAAGTAAATTCCATCCTAAGACTTCTCTTTTGCTGTCTGGATTTGCTAATTGTTCAGTAGTGTACAGCATTTTTAACATCTCTGTAATCAGAGGACTTGAGAACTGCCTGCTAAGACCAACGCACAAGTTGTACAGTGTACAAATGCGGCCGTATCAAATATGCCACATGCTTGCTATGGCAGCTCCTGTGTTCAGGTTTAGTATGGATCCACTTGGTTTTGACCCATAATGAATCATGAGTTGCGTGCTTTTCTGATTTCTTTCTGTCTCTGGAGATACAATAACTCACAACTCTTCTAGTGATTTCCTGCCAATCCTTAGAGAGGTGAATGAATCAGGCAAAGCTGAAGAAGTCTGTGTAGGATGTTAGTGGAATGCTTTGGTGCTTTAAGTTTAAATGTATCCCCCTTTATCTGCTCTTATGAGATAAAGTTAGATGAATGTATTCTGACATTTCTACCGTCCACAATCATGCTGACATCTTAAGAAAAATAAAGTTTACATGAGAATTTCTTACCAATACTCAAATTTTTACTTTATCCTCATTGGGTAGAAGTGATGTAGTATTTGGCTTAGGCTTCAGATAACGCAGGGGAGATATCTTGGAAAGAATGCTGCAGCGAGGTTGTTACTGTCACAAGAGATAAGGGGGGAAACTATTCAGCAGAAAATACTAATGTAGACACTTCCTCACAGAAACTTTAAGTCCTTTGGAAAACCGTGAAGCTGAGCTGAAGAGGTGAAAGTCTGGTTCCTGTTCTCTGGATCATGTGTGGATTGAATTAAACTGGTGTCAAATTAAAAAAAAATTAAAGCACTCCTGGCAGTAGAGACTAAAGCTCTCCCATCCTTACTGCTCACTGCCTGCTCTGAGCTCCCTTTGCCCTTCTCTGCTGTTAATCTCTCGCATTCCTGGCTGCGTGAAGATCCACTTCTGGGGATGGGGAGAGAGTCTTTCTCTTTCTTTCTGCTTGTGTTTTCCTTGCCTTGTAACAGCATGTCCTGTGGTGTTTTCCTGGGATCAGTCTTCCTGTACTACATAGAGGAGTGAACAGGCTGTAGGTTTAGCAGAACCATCTTCTGATAAATAGCAACCTCTTCCATTATTTATGTTTGTTTGTTTGGGGTGGGAGATTTGGTTTTTTTGATGGATGGATTTCATTATTTTGCAAAGTGTGCACCTTTCTGTGCTTTTACACTAGTTTGATATAAGTAAGATTAGATGCTCAATCTGAAATGTGTCCATTGCTATTACAGACAATAATATAAGAACTGGGGTTGATGTGGAAAGATTCTGCTGTGTCTTCTGGGTGGAGTATTTATTTTCTGGGCATCTTGTTAATCTGATTGTTTGGTATTGTGTTTCTCTCTCTCTGCTTTTCTTTTTTTCCCTCTATAGGCCCTAGATGGGTTCTTCTTTGTAGTGAACCCAGAAGGTAATGTCGTGTTTGTTTCTGAGAATGTGACACAGTACCTGAGGTACAACCAAGAAGAGCTGATGAACACAAGCATATATAGCATCCTGCATGTAGGGGACCACAATGAATTTGTCAAAATCCTGCTGCCAAAATCTTTAGGTATATAACTTTTCCTCATATCATATCATTACTTATTTAACTTTGATTTTATAAGTCAGTGTTTCAATAACTGAAGTTAATGTCCTTCTATTACTTACAGTTTCATCGTATACACTCTATATTTTTAATGTATATATAGACTATGAATGATTAATATTATTCTCAAAAGCATCCTCCACTCTTTTCAAATTTTTCTTTGTTAAAATTGCTCTTAGTAACTCATGTTAGCTGATATTTTTTAATGGATCTCCAGGGTGAATCACTAAAAGACAGCATTAGCTATGTGAACTCTGTTAGTTCTCTGTCTAGGCTGGTTTTTCCAAGAATGGCCCAGGAAAGGGGGAATATGAAAGAAAAACCGGCAACCTCCTTATACTAGGATTTTTATTTCAATGTTTTAATTCTTACGCTTATTTTTCAAAACCTGTTTTTGTTAGTTGCAGCCATTTTTTGATTCATATTGATATTAGTTTTAATGTGATTGTATTTTGGAGGAGGTGAAAAGAAGGAGAAAGTCAATACCGGGTGCCTCACTTACCTACAGCAGTTTTTAAAGTGTTATGCAATTCACTGTAGCATTTTATTAGTGTACTTATATACCCTGAAGAAGCAAAAATGTAAATGGCTAAACTCAATATATTACTGCCTTTATTGCATTTTATGACTCAAGAGGGCAAGGGAAGAGTATTTTAAATATGACCCTGCTATTTCCTTATGTCATGCTGCATTAATTCGCTCCGACTAATGTCCAGTACCTATATTTGTGCATCTAAGGATTTTGTTTCTTTTTTTACTTGTCTTAAACACTGTGTTAGGCCTTTATTTTATCCATCACTCCACCCAGGTCATTCTCATCCCTCCAGTCTTTCCCATTGTAGCTGAGACTGCGTGTTTCAGTATATTCCCTATTGTATTGCTTCCTGGTTTTATAAATACATATTAGTTCCTTTTCTTTCCCTTTCTAATCTGGACACAGATTTTTGTACAGTGTAGACATCTCTTTTGTATTAATAACTTTCAAGTTCACTGGAAAGATCCTACATACTGCCTTATTTTTTCCAGACTTACAAATTAACTTGATCTACACAGTACTGTATAATTTTTACATGCACCAATATTTGGACTTTTATCCTGCTTTTCTACTATGTCATTTTAAGTCATTTGAAAAAAGCATGATAGCTGAACAAATTAGCAGTGCTCTTAAAATCTGATAATTTTGTAAATCACTTTGTTATGTACTGGTTTGGGCTTTAATATTAAAATTAGATTGTTGTTGTTAAATGAACTTGTTTCTCGACCAGTTTGCAAAGCACCTTGATTAATTTCCTGTGGATAAGCAGCAGAAATGCCTGCTACCAGGTTTATCTCACTATGTGATCTTTGCTTTTGCTCAGTGAATGGGGGATCTTGGTCTGGTGACACTCCTAGGCGTAATAGCCATACCTTTACTTGTCGGATGCTGGTAAAACCTCTTGCTGATTCTGAAGAAGGCCATGATAACCAGGAAGCACATCAGAAATATGAAACTATGCAGTGCTTTGCTGTTTCTCAACCAAATTCCTTCAAGGAGGACGGTGAAGGTAATTACCACTTCATATTTGTGTTGTTGAAGTTTTGGGGCAATTGATAAAGTGAGCTCTAAGTCCTGAAAAAATGGAAAAATTATAAGTTTTTTTCCTTTTTCATTTAACTGTAGAAAGATACTTTCATCTTGGCTATGAGTGTATACACTTGCATGCACCTATTTGTTAAACCAGTATAGTTGAAATTGAGAGAAACCGTTTACCTGAAGGAGATATCCTAGTTTTACATTGCTTCAGTTGTAAGAAGAATGTAGCTGACTGGGAAGAAAGTTTTGAAGGGCAATTTTTTGAATTCTTAGAATTTGAAGACAATTGTGGTTTACCATTTCCTTTACCATTTACTACTTCAGCAGGTAAATTTCCTCAGATTGTTTTATAAGTATTCAGGTAAGTACAAATGGTTATTTTGAAGCTGCTTTCTCAGAGACAGCAGGCATTTGGGGCATGTTTAAGAAATGTGGTTTAGAAGGTACGAAATGGTGAGTGTTGAAGAAATGTGCTCTTTGTGCCTGTAGTGTATTCTTGTTCATTAATTATCTCCGGAATGGTTGAGCTACTACAGGTATATGCAAAACATGTGCCAATACTTATCAGTTGTGCTGGAGTCCTTGATAATTATTCTTCAAAAAGAGAAAACAAACCCACCTTTTTTGTTTTGTTCAGTGTTGTAGGAAATAATGAAGATATAAACTCACTGAGTTTTGTATATCTTTTTATTGGTACAAGACCTATTTTTTGGTTCAAATAGATTTAAGGAACTTTTTAAAAATATTTTTGAAGTCTTTGTGTAAACAAAAGTCTTCCCCTTCTATAAAAAATAAAGTAACATTTTTCTTTCAGATTTGCAGTCTTGCTTGATTTGTGTTGCAAGAAGAGCGCCAATGAAGGAAAGACCACTTCTTCATTCATCAGAGAGCTTTACTACACGCCAGGATCTACAAGGTATTGTGAAACACGAGTAGGAGTTTTTAATTTCTTTTCCTCAATGGGGAAATTGCTGTAACAAGTGTTTTCTAATGTATCTAATACCAGGCAAAATAACTTCACTGGACACAAGTACCATGCGAGCAGCCATGAAACCTGGCTGGGAGGATTTGGTGAGAAGATGCATTCAGAGGTTCCATTTACAGCACGAGGGAGAAATATCTTTTGCCAAGAGGCATCACCAGGAAGGTTAGGTTTCATATTTTTAGCACTTTCTATATTTAAACTGTTTGTCATTTATATCTCTTGGTTGTTGTTCTCTTTGTTATGTTTACATGGAACAATCGAGGACTAGTGACAGTCCCCTTCTCAAGCTGATTTACCTAACACACTGATGGCTCTCTGTACAGGTGTTGCACCTTTCACCCTATTTGCTTTAACCTGCTTGTTATAACTGTGCCACCTTGGAATGTGCTTTAAAGCTTCAAAATGTCAGTTATTTTGGAATGAAAGACCCTTGCATGTTGCCCAGTGAAATATTCACTGCCCATCATTCTTCAGAACCTCAACTCACACATTGCAGGTCATTGACCTATATTCCTTTTCTCTACAAAAATGGACATTTACTGCCACGTTTCCCTGTGAGAAACACTCAGTGTGAATTGCCAAAGCTGCAGCGCTTGTGCTGTTTGCAAACCTGCATTGTTGCACTGTATCTAGCTGATAAGTGTTATAGAATATAGCACAAGCACATCTACTTAGTCAAGATTACGGCAGGTAAGATGTAGGAGAATACTGCGCTGTGAAAGGTTCCCCATGAGGTTTCTGTGGCAGTGACTGGATGGGGATTTTTGGTAAAACCCTTATACTGCTAATTCTAGTAACATAGATCCAAATTAGTAAAAACAAATGACCCTTTCTAGTCCATGGGAAAGTAATTTCAAAACCAGTGGGGAACAACTGGAACGTTTCCAGTGCAGGAGCATCATTCTTTGGGTTCATGTTTGTAGAACAGGGTTTACAGCCAGCCTGTAACAAATAGTTACTATGGTCATTAAGCAGCAGGCATGCTGTCTTGGAACCAAATTGTAACTGAAATATCAAATTATTCCACCAAATACACACAAAAAAAGAGCTTTAGTCATGAGGCATTAGTTAAATAGTCTTTAATATGTTCTGCTTTCATGAAACTTTAAGGTGGCGTTTTAGGAATGTGGAGGCGCAGAAATACTGTGGTATCTTAGATAGCAGTTTTTGGGGTATATACAGTAGAAGTGCTAAGAGTTCACAGCTGTGATTTCAGACAGAACTGAAGAGGGTAGTATGCAGTTAAAGTTACACCAGGGGTTTAGAGAGCAGTTTCAGGTAAGAACCCACCTGTACCGAAGGTCATCTAGGCGTATCTCTTATGACATCCCACTACTTGTTACTTCAGTCCTCTTCAAGTTATTCCTGACCAAATTAGCAGCTCCTATACCTAGTGCCAAGGTTTGAATGAGTCCTCTCTAAGCTATCTGTGAAGTGATGAAAATATATGTGCTTTGGAGTTTACACTGTATCGTTTTGCAGGAGAGGCTTAGGGTCGTGGTATAAGCTGTGCAATTAGTCTAAATGAGAAGGCTCTTCTCTTGTGGAAGTGAAGAGAGTGAGTGACAAGAGGAGGAGGAAAAACCTCTGGAATTGCTTTATTGCAAAGGATACAGCACTGGGAAGGACTAATGGCTGAAATGTTTCCCTCCCCTGCCCTGCAGCGTAGAAAAGAAAAACAAGGCATATCTTGGGCCATAGCATCTTTGTGCTTGACTGAGAAACCCTTTGCATTTTTTAAGTCGTTATGGTTTGAGAACAGAAGTGAAGAAGGTAATGGTCTCCTGCAAGTAATCCAGTGTTACAATGTGAAAAAAAAATGCAGAATTAGCTTGATAAACAATAAAAAAACATGCTTTGAAATTAAATATCAGTATAAAATGCAGAATATATGGTAAGTTTTTATTGGCCACAGTCAGAAAAACAGCATTTCCTCAGGAGGAATACGGAAACATTCTTGTTTGCTTAAAGAATTGGTTTGGAAAATGATTTAAGTAGAGATTTCACTTGTATCCTGTTGGCATTGAGTACTGGAATTTCCTGATGTGGTATATGCTAAAGTTAAGAGCTTTGGACCTTCTGGTGCCCAAAGGTTAAACTGAAACAATGACATACCTAACAGTGAAATTTTGCTTTGTATTGTTTCACAGTTGTAGGTTTTTGTTTTTCTTTACGTTTTTACTCTGAAAGAAACTCTTCTGGTTGTTTAAATTGTGCTTCCTGTTTTCTCAGTGCCTAAATAATACTTTGAAACCTTGCAGAACAATATATAACAGTGGGGGACAGGGAAGGAAAGCAATCATACCCAGTCTTGCAAGGCTGAAAATGTGATAGCTCTGTAGACGAGACAAATAAAGGCCACCCTTGGAAAACCATGTAATTTCATTACAACAGGAAATACTGAAAGACAAGTAATGAAATGAATATCAGATTATACTGTTAATTAAAAAAAAAAAAATTTAAAAAAACACAGAAAATGTATATGTATGAAAAAAATAGGAAATTAAAATTATTTGTAGAGGTTGAATTTCTTGAAGTTCAGATGTACACTGAAAACTTAAAGAGCTGCAGAATATGTACAGTGAAGTAAACACCAAACCTGAAATGCAGTCAACACTGGGAAAGGGTAACACAGCCCAAATTTTAGCTTAGGTAATTGTATTTGTCATTTTTTTGAGTTGTATATCTTTGTTATTTGTTCTTTAGAAAGTAAAACTTTCTCATTTCAGTTGTTCTTATTTCCAGTTGTTCCCATGTAAGAGATTTATGTACTTTTTAAATTAAAGATGTATTTAAAGTAACTGTTACAAGACAGTTTAGGCAGGCAATATGGAGGAAAAGATACAGGCTGTTGGAAACATGATCTAAAAACTAAAGACATTTGTATTAATCATCACGGTATAGATGATACAGATGAAAAAAAGTATGAGGAACAAAAGGAATTAGACACATATTTGATAAAGAGTGAAATGGATATCAAGAACTTCCTGTTTACTCCTGAAATACACTGTGTTTCATAGTAACTTCCTGTTATTGCTGTCACTCCATATAGATTTTCTTTTAATCACCCTACAATATGTGGGATCCTTTATTTTATGTGCATTTCAACTATTTATTTTCCAAAGTGAGGAGTTTTCTCCTTATTTAAGTAGCACAGTATCTGTGATATCAGTGCTGATTGGATTTAGAGCATCAGATGCTGAGCAGCTAAACTACCTGTACTACAGTTTCTCATTAATTTAACTCTTTTTGCTTGCTTGCAGTGCTGAGGCAGGGACTAGCTTTTAGTCCTGTTTATCGGTTTTCCTTGTCGGATGGCACTATCGCTTCTGCCCAAACGAAGAGCAAGCTCATCCGTTCTCAGACGACTAATGAACCTCAGCTTGTAGTCTCCTTTCATATGCTTCACAGGTAATCCTGGCCACTCTGCTACATCCACACTCTGCAAAGAGACATGGAAAGTACAAGGTTGCATAAGATTTTGAAATCAATGCTTGCAGCAGGAAAAGGCTCTAAGATTATTTCAGGATTTAAAAATGGCATGCTAGATTTTCACATTAAGATCTTCCATTAAACATACATAATTTCCTTTAATGTCGGGTTCTTAATTTCAGTATTTTAATTTCCTATATTTTGCATTAATAGACACAAGAAACTTCAAATATAATTAAATCTAGAAAGCTTTGAAGGATTAAATTTCTGTAGTTCACAGTCTGTCATACATTGGTGCTGGGTCTTCTTAAAAGTACACGTTATAATTACTATGACCTCACTTTGGGCAAATTGCACGTTTTATTCCTTGATTCTCTTCACTCCTTTTCTGGTGCTTGGAGCAGTGGCTTTCACATGTCCAATCCTGAGAAATGCCACCATTATTAGTTTTGAGTTTTTTTAAAAAGCACAGTCAATAATATGTTAAAGTCAAGGATGAGTATCAGAGCTTCAGCATACAATTTTTATTAAGTCACTGTGTGTCCTGTGTGTGTTAGATGTGTTGGCTGATTATAGTTACAATGCTGTTTTCCTTGAATCCTCAGTATCTTTTTTTTTTTTTTTTGTGAGAAGAATAAAACAGTACTTTTACAGAAATTGTAGACTAGCAAATTGACATGACCAAAAGCTGTCTGAATTTTTTTTTTCTTTGGATTGCTGAATGTACCTAGTATTTCATGAAGTACTAAATTTTAAATTTAAGAAAGGACCATTAAGTTAAAAATGGAACTTTCATATATTCTTGCCTTTTTTTTTTTTTTGGCAGAATGCTGGTACTATTGTATTTGTAATAAGGTTTTAAAAATCCTCCTCTCTTTTTATAGTTCATGTTGTTCACCTTTGCCTTTATATGTAACAAATACAGAATAACAAGGGTCACTACTCTGTGTTCTTCAGTTATTTCACTTCTCATGCTTTATCAAAATGTGAATGTTTATCTGCACTTACTTAATCTGTGCAAGTAGGAGTGGTTTTCGTCTCATGGAAAATGCATATTAGGAATGTTCCCTGAGTATGTGTTTTTAGAAGTTCAGAGTTGATTTGGCTTTTGTCAGAACCTCTTTTTTTCTTCCTTATCTACTTGACTCTGTCTCTTCCGTCGCTTTTAGTATTTGAGAATGTGTTCTGATTTTTCTGAATTAGGTTTTAACACAGAAGTAAAAAGTATATTGCATCTTCCTATAAACTAATTAAAATCTACTGAGGAAAAGGGAAGTGACCTTCAGGTGTTCTCACAAGAACTTTTTCTCGGGGGGGGAGGAGGTCTCTCTCTCCGCTGTTTCCTCTGTCTTACAGCCTGTGTTTAAAATGAGTTTCAGCTCACGTGTGTGTGGTTTGGCTTTTTTTTCCTTCTTCTCTTTTCCTAAATGCCTGTGCAAGACTAGATTGCTAACAGACTGTTCTCATTCTAAAGCAGTATCCAGTAGTTCCCTTGGCTCACATGCTGTTTTGGAGCAGTATTGAAATACTCTGGCAGTGTAGAAATGTGACTTTTTCAACTTTCTTTTCACTGTGAACTTGGTGGGCAAATAGCCCACTCTAGCCTTGTGGTGGGACTATCACACAGAAATTCAAAACTCTCCAGCAAACAGCTGTCCACAGCTGTCTTGTAAAACATGTATTTGTTGGGTCATATGTTTCAGATGAGATTTCTGTCGGTTCTAGAAGTTAGCTCTTGTCAAATTGTAGAGGAAAGATACATTAAAGGGAGAGGGTTTGAAATTGTAACCTATCTGCATTTCTAGTGACTGTCATTTAAGTGAAGTATAATTTTGTTTTTCTTCTCTTCCACTGATTTGTTAGTGAGGTTCTGAAAAAACATACTGTTAATGTTCTGCCATGTTAAGAGTTGCATATCACTTTTGTCAAATTGTTGATTTGGTTTTGATTGTAGGGGTTTGGTGTTATTTTAAATCAAGATTTGGGGTTTTGCTTTTTTTTCTGTAAAGTAATTGCAGCTTGGCCAGTGTCATTTTAGCTAACAGGCCGTTTTTCTTCCCCTTGCCACACAGAGAGCAGAATGTCTGTGGAATGAATCAGGATTTAACTGGACAAGGAATGGGGAAGATATTGAACCCAATTAGTTCCAGCAGCCCTGCCCATCAGGCCATGTGCAGTGGGAACCCAGGTCAGGATATGACCATCAGTAGCAATATAAATTTTGCCATAAATGGCCCAAAGGAACAAATGGGCATGCCAGCAGGCAGGTTTGGTGGTTCAGGGGGAATGAACCATGTGTCAAGCATACAAGCATCCACTCCTCAGGGTAGTAACTATGCACTAAAAATGAATAGCCCCTCACAAAGCAGCCCTGGCATGAACCCAGGGCAGCCAAACTCTATGCTTTCCCCAAGGCATCGTGTGAGCCCTGGAGTGGCAGGAAGTCCTCGCATCCCACCCAGTCAGTTCTCCCCTGCAGGAAGCTTACATTCACCTGTGGGAGTCTGCAGCAGCACAGGAAATAGCCATAACTACACCAACAGTTCCCTGAACGCACTTCAGGCCCTCAGCGAGGGCCATGGCGTTTCTCTAGGATCGTCGTTGGCTTCACCTGACCTAAAAATGGGAAATTTACAAAATTCCCCTGTGAATATGAATCCTCCGCAGCTGAGCAAGATGGGAAGCCTGGACTCTAAAGACTGCTTTGGAATATATGGGGAGCAATCAGAAGGTACAACTGGACAAGCAGAGAGCAGCTGCCATTCAGGAGAACAGAAAGATAACAGCGATAGCAACATGCCACCGGTTGTCAGTGGCGAGAGACCTGATGGACAAAATAAACTGCACGACGGAAAAAGCCAGACAAAGCTCTTACAATTGCTGACCACCAAATCAGATCAGATGGAGCCTTCACCTTTGTCCAGTACCATGGGAGACATTAGCAAGGACTCCACAGGAGGGTTACCTGGGTCTGGTTCAGCACATGGAACCTCGCTCAAGGAGAAGCATAAAATTTTGCACAGACTATTGCAGGACAGTAGTTCTCCTGTAGATTTGGCCAAGCTCACAGCAGAGGCCACAGGCAAAGAACTGAATCAGGAGTCCAGTAGCACAGCTCCTGGTTCAGAGGTGACTGTTAAACAGGAACCAGCGAGTCCTAAGAAGAATAATAATGCACTACTTCGCTACTTGCTAGATAAAGATGATACTAAAGATATTGGTTTACCAGACATACCCCCAAAACTGGAGCGGTTGGACAGTAAGACAGACCCTTCCGGTAGCACAAAGTTAATAGCTATGAGGACGGAAAAAGAAGAGATAAGCTTTGAGCCTAATGAACAGGTAAGATAATCTTTGCATTACATGTGAATGACATGTTCTAGACCTGCATTTCTACCATCTAACTTCTTCTAAGAGTAGTATCTTGGCACTTCAGGAAACTATTATCTGTCTTTTGAAATCCAGTCTTCACTCAGTTTTCCAATTGGTGTTACTAGGTTGTGATCATCACTCTGTCTAAAAGCACAGACTCTGCCTGGGAGGAGATGGATAACACAGGCAACCTTTCCCAAATGGTAGTCAGGCAAAGAGAAAATACACATGACTGTTGGTTAGTGTTCACTAATTGACAGCTTTTCCCACAGGCTGATGTTGAACTGCTGTGTGCTAAGTAGGTCCTTGACCTGGCCCAGCATAGCAGCTACACTCCTCCTATGGAAAACAGGTTTGTGCTCAAGAATAGGACTGATATCAACTTTGCATTACTGGTCTTTGTGCTATACTTGACCTGCAAATTAAAATCAGAGCAAATAGACTTCTGTGCCAATTGGGAGGATTTGTTCTCTTTTTTTTTTCCTTAAAAATTCTTTATATTCAACCCAAGTTCCTGTGGATGATTAATCGTTCAGTGTAGAGATCACGTCTCCCTGTGCAAGGTTACCTGCATTTATTTTGCTTTCAGAATTTCTTCACATTCTATGCAAGATTACTTGTTGCTCTACTGCCCAACCTACTAATAAACTGTATGTTGTTAGGACCTATGCTAAAAAGTGTTATTTCACTGGCTTTCATGCAGAATTCACTTTTAAAAAGCACCAGGTTCACATCACCCAGAATGCTCCAGTTTTCAGAGCTTTGCAAGAAAAGGGACACAGCAAAAGCAATTTGCTACTCCAATATGTTTATTTTATTTATAAAATGGGTAATTACAATATCAATTTTAATATAAGGCATTTTCTGGGGAGGTTATAACTAACTGGAGTTAATGATCCTTAGATTTGTCCTACACTATCAACTCTCACAGCTGGTCATTAATCCCTAGGCAGCCCTGTGCATGAAGCCTTAGTTTGTAAATCATGATCAGATCATACACTGTGCAAACATTCATGGTTCTCATTCACAGTCATATCCTTCATTATTAAAATATTGGATTTTAAAATATTGCATATTTTTAATGTGCGGACTAGGTTTGAAAAGTTTGTTTTTATGAATCTGTTGTAGTTATTTATTGTATGTCTATATAGACATCATTTTTTATATTTTCTATATTGTATTTTGAGGCTGAGGAGGGATAGACAACATGTTCTTAGCCCTAAGTCACAGCATTGGTTATTATTTTTTATTTGCCCTTTCGGCAGTCTGTAACTAGTAGACAGTTCTTTCAGCAGTGGTTATAAACACAAAACATAGAGACCAAACACACCACTACAGTGTGGATGCAGCATTGTTTAAATGTCAGTTATCCAGGCTATTCCTAAGGTTGCTTGTTCTGTTTCAACAGAATTTGACAACTATTGCCATTATGTATGAGCAGTTGTGGTTTTTCAATCCTTCCCATGCTTTAGGGGAAACCAAGCCAAATTACACTAATTTCTACAGGGATTTATCCTCAAGCCTGGATGTTAGTTTAGTTTTGAAAGAAAGCTGCTATTTTGTAGTGTCTGTAGAGGTGGGGCTTAGATTCTCTCTGAGAACTTATGCTTCATTAGGCTAGAAAAACACAAATATCAAGAAATTCACAGCTAAACTGACAAAAATTGACTATTTTAAAAGTATCTGATAGATTTCAATTTTTAGTTCGGATCCTTAACACTGACTGCATTGAAGGCAGAGATCTTCAGTCCTTCGTATTAGGTACTGGACAAGAATGTAGAATTTGGTAATCACCAAAAAATTTATGTCCATCATCCACAGATCAAAATCATGGTCTCTAGATGGTTTATTAATAAGAATTAAATTTCTAAAAGAATATAAATATTCTCTTTTATGATCTCTATGGAGTGCACAGTGAACATCTTAGCTTGTGAACCCATTCCGAGAGAGCAAGTTTTGTCCCCTCTAGAAATTAGCTGTCTACTCCAAGGTGGTCCTACGAGTTCCTTTTATCGTTGATGGAAAAATAGAAAGGTATTCCACAATTTTTTTATCTTATCTTAATGTGTGTCTAAAATAGAGAAGGTAAACTGCCCCTCAGTGATACTGCCATTGACAAGTGGTAGCACAGATGAAGAGTTTAAACGAGCTGCCTTACTTTCTGGTGACTACAGATACGAAGTTGTCTCACCCTAAATGTAAACATGTAACTAATTATAAGACCAACTTTACAGAAAGAATCTTTACAGTGTCTACAAGCACTACCAAGCAGTTGAAAATCAGGTTCTCCAGAGTTATGAACTTCATGAAGTGAATAGTCTATTCATTCTTTTATTTTTAGATTTAATATTCCTGAGGTCAGGGAGCAATTTGAGGAGGTTGAAGTATGGACTATAAGTGTATTGCCTTTTCTTAAAATTTGAAGACAGAGTTTGTCTCCCAGGACAGGGGAACCAGAGGTACAGAAAAGGTCCAGGAGTTGGGTTTATTCAGAAAGCCATGAAGCTGTGCAGGAATTGTGATAAAGTGGTAAGGCCTTCCTCAACCCCAAGGCAGAGAGGAGCCAGTCCCATCTCTGTGAGGGAAGACTGCTGGATAGTGACAGAAGGGCTTTTATTGCTCCCGTTGGTTGTAAACAGAGTTTTAAAACCTACTTAAAATGCAGTGAAACCTGGAGCTGAATAAACAGAAGTCCAGAGTGGAGCAGGAGAGGAAATGGTGGGGAATATAGAATAATCTAAGTGTTTAACTGTCTGAAGGCCAGGCCTTTAAACAAATAACCACTTTACTCCAATTATGATATCACTGAAAATATTTAGCATCAAAAACTCTTCAGCTTTGGAAGATGGTCTCCTACAGGAAGTGACCATTGCCTAAATTTAGATCAAAGCTGGAACTATTTAGTACAAGACCAGAACACAGATTCTTGTGCTAAATTCTTCCATCCTCCTGTATCCTTCCCCCTCCTTCTTCCTTCCATATGTAAAAATTAGCCATGTGCTTGTGTTACCTATTTTGCAGGTTTATTTAAAACTTCTCCTCCCTGAGGAATGTTGTATTTTTAAGTAATTAGTCATTGGGGTGTGCAGTTTCTTTGGAAACAGCAGTAGACCAGCAGTGGGGTGGCCTCTGCAAGGGAGATGGGTGTGTTGGGAGGCAGCAGAGCCATTGCATTTTCTCCTTTTACTTTTGGTGTGACTTTCTGAGCAGGAAATGCTTTGAAGTGCACCACTGTACTAAAAATAGCAGTCTTCTAGGTAGTGTGTTTAAACATACACTTCTGCAGGGAGCAGCAACTGACAGGAAGCCTTTCTCAAATGGCAGAGAATATTTCCAGCACTGCCGTACCTTTTTCCCTTCCTTGGTGGGATAGTGGTTAACAAGCTTTATTAGGCTGATTCTTATTCAAGTTACAGCAGCTGTAGGGAAGAGTATGAAAGAGACCTGCTGCGGGACGCTCAGTGGAGTTTTTCCTCCAGCACCAACTGTAGCAGCGCTGTTGCTGTTGAGCACAAGTGCTCATACCACTGTTAAAAAGGGAAGAGTGTGTCCTTCAGCAGTAAGCCTGCCTTCTCTCACTCTCCCTGACAGCCCACTGGCTACTGTGTGGCTGCAAGGTGGGACTTTACCCTGCACCTTCCCTATACACCACTGCTCGGGGTGTCCTTCTTTGTGCTTCTGGCTGCAGCCAGCACATGCTGTGGTCATGAGATGGTCAAGACCGGCTGACAACTTCGAGGGGAAGGAGGGTGAAAGTAAGGGGACGTCAGAGAAACATGATGAACAGTGTCAGATATTGCCTTGCTAAAGTAGTTTATTCTCTGAGAAATCACTTGGGATAGTGTGAAATAAAATCCTAATCTTCACAAGTGTACTCTCCTCTTTTTTAGCCAGTAGACAATATAGACAGCCTGTTTGACAGGGACTTCACAAGGAACAGTCTCCAGCAGTGCTGTTCCAGAAATTATCTTAAGCATATACATTTTTTTCCTAAAACTCAGAAACTGTTCTGGAGTTCCTCACATACTTTATCAACTCTGCTTTATGTGGAAACCATTATCTTCCCAAGGCTAGCATATTTTCTTTACACATGCCACTCATCTTCCAAAAACCTATTTCTGGTTTAATAGTCCAAAATCCATTAAGTTGATGAGGAACATTGGTTTCTTCCTGAAATTCTATCAAAACCTTAGAATAGGGATTCCATTTTCTGAATGTCTTTCAATTAGATTTCTGTTTTCAAAAGTTAGTCATAGAGTAGCCTGATAATATAATAGGATTTCTAGCCAATTTCATCTTTATTGCAGTTACCACAGAGAAAAATACCATATTGATTTCACTTCTAATTTCCTTTTCCCTTCTTTTTATAATCCTTTAATTTATCACTGGTTTGGATCAGGAATTTGGTTATGTTTACCTCTTGTGGTCAACTGCTCTGCCCACGCTTCAGAGGTAGCAGATGAGCTAACTTCTGATTTATGTAAGGAAGGTATAGTTTGAAGTTGTGTCCCCACCAGAAGACATCCTGTTGTAAGTCCTTAGAATACAGGGTCTTGCCCATGGCAGGAAGGAGATTTCCAGAAAGTTGAGAATATTATCCAGTCCTTTACTATCCATGGAAGCTAGACTTTGACATAGTAACTTCTTGTAAACCAGACTTCATGTTGAGGTGTAGCTGCCTTTCAGTAGGGCTAAAAAAATTCTGTAAGCACTTAACTTTATTCTGTATTTCTCTACATGACGGTATAAAACAAGTACATTTTCAAATGCAAAAATATTTCTAAGAATAATTTGTCTTATGCTTCCTGGTATTTGGTGTCCAAGTTCTGTGGAGATTGTAGTAATTGCATTGCTTAGAGATATGAAAATTCATACACAAAAACTTTCTTGTGATGCTTAACACCTTATCAGGCTTTTTTTTTCCCCCCCCCCAATTTATGACAAATAATTGTTTTGCAGGGAGGTTAGGGTGTGCCTTCTATTTACATAAAGTTCAATTTAGACCATTAACAAAATAAATATAGAATATAAATAAAGGAAAAATCCCATGAAACTAACCAAGTAAATATTTTAATACTAGTTTCTTCACATATGGTGCCCTTTGAGGGTGACTCTGGAAAGACTTAGGCTAATGTCCTAGCTTGGTCTTACTTCTAAACCTATCTGGGAACTTCTGTGGCAGTTGAGAACCCTCATAAAAAATAATATTGATTATGTTATGCAAAAAAAAAGGGGAAGGTTATGTATTTATGTTGTTGAAATACATCTGTTGCATTTGGCCTTTCTTTGCCACTTCCTGAAAGGAATTAAAAGCATCTTAGGGAGTGCTGTTTTCTGACACATTTGTATCAATATGTTCCATTGTTTTGGGTTTGGTTTGGGGTTGTTATTATTTTAACACCTAATGTTTAAACAACAAATTGCAGTAGCCAGAATGTTAAAAGAGAGGACAACACAAAATCTCTCACAAAACCAACCAAAAAAAACCCCTTACAACATATAAAACTTCCCTTCACTATTGTCTCAGATACGTTTAATGAAGGCCATATGTCTTAATTCCCCCAAAGAGTACTGAATCATCCTTCTATAATTTATGATACTCAATATCGGTCTCTTCTACTGGCTCTTGCAGTCTTCTTGTACCAGATCTCCCATCACTCAAACTGCAGCTCCTATAAACATCACTCATGGCTGTCTCTTGGAGCACTGTTTTGAATCTGCTTATCACCTGTCCGTGCCATGATTTAGGCTTCATAGAATCACACTTGATTCCTCCTGGCTCAGCCTTTTTTGTCAGTGTACTGTGTCCATCCAGCTGCTTGTAATTGCCTGGAAGGTAGTGGGATTTGTCAAAAACAGGTAATGTTGGACCAACCCTTTTTTCTTTGGCAGGAGGGTAGCGAGCTTGTTGACATAAGAGAAGCAGTGTGTGCCATGTGCCTGGGTTTGAGTGAGGCTCTTTGGCCCTTTTACTTCTAGCACTCTGATAAGCAGGTTAGAGATGCATGATCAAGATGAATCTGCTGTGAGTGGGCAGGAAGCTGTTTGGAAATCCTTACACACACAGTAGTTATTGATGGATTCACTGTCAGAATGGAGATTCTGCAGGAGCTTGTGCAGCATCTAGAGCTTTTCTGTGTTTTAGTTATCCTGAATGACCTGATGGGAGAATAGAGCGTATCCTTGGTAAAGATGTGTGTGGTACTTGAATATTTGCAAGCGCACTGGAGGGCAGAATTCAAATTCAGCTGCAACAAAGAGATATAGAGAAAATATGTTAGAACATTCAGGGTGAATAAATGCTATTTATTATCAATAGTCAAGGATAAGGTTACAGATTTTTTTTTAAAAAGGAGGGGACAACTGACTAGATAGGACTTTTTCAGAACTGTGTCTAGGAATCATGATGAGTTTGAGTCAGTAATGTCACGTAATTAAAAAAATTACAGCTTTTCTGGAATATGCCATCAAAGCATATCATGTGTAGAGTAAATTTTCTGCTTTACTCAGCAGCTGTAAGTCCTTCATTTTAAGTCCTGTTCCAGATATGGCTTCAGCCAAAGTGTGGGTCAGCTGAAGGCAATCTGCAGGAGTAACAAGACTAATAAGCGGTCTAGAAAACAGTTTATATGCTGAAGAAGATTCACAAATTGAAGTTGTTTATTTATTTCAGCTTAAGATCAAAAGGGCATGTATTTTCAAATACAGAAAAATAAGAAAAAGAAAGGGGAGCACAGTGTGTTTTCCAGCTTCAAAATACAATTGGAAGGAAAGGCCTCCATTTCAGTGAGAGAGATTTTGCATTGAGACTGAGAAAAAACCCACAAGAATAGTAAGGATGGCAGAGTGCTGAAACCAATTCCCCAGGGAAGCTGTGGATTTTTTGTCACTGGATGTTTTTAACAAGTTGCTGTATGAACTTCTGTAAGGAATGCCATACGCTGATCTTGCCTTCAGGTTTTAAATTTCCTCCAGTCCTCTAATTCTGTGATTTCCTACCATTTTGCCAATTACACCAGCCTCCAGATCACCCACATGATGCCTTTTAATGGAGTAAACTCCCTCCTTTTGCATCATATACTCCAATCTGTAAGACTAGGAGATGATGTAGAAGGAGTAAAGGAGTAAATACCATGCTTATTTGCAGCCAGTCACCCAAAAAAGGCATGTAGCAGTGTAACCTTGGGGCATTTTAGCTACCTTTGAATAAAATAGCTGAGCTTCCCAGGGGCAGGTTAGATGTGGCAGCAGGAGTTTTGTGCATACTGTACAATGTGCAGTGCTTCCTAGCTAGCCTGCTAGAGCCTCTGTAGTTAATTTAAAACTATCTCTGCATTATCCTGCGATCTGTGCTGTGAGCTTGCTATCAATAAGTCAGAAGTTCATGATATGGGGAAGGACAAAAACCCAGGAAGAATTGTATTTCAGTTGTGCATGTTTGTGGTGTTATTTCTCAGTTCCCTGTCCTTCACAGCTAGCTGTTCACTCTGCCTCTCTTCCATCATTGCACATTTCCTAATGAAGATGCTGATTTTGAGTAGATATTTGTTATAAATACTGTCATAATATGTTTCCTGTGCAGCTTGGTGGTAAGTGAGTCTGGACTCTCTGTTGTTAATTATTACCCAAGTTTTATCCTATTCAAGGGTTTAGGGTTGGAGAATATAGTTGTGATGACTTCCACATTTCAGTCATAAAAATATTCTAATTCTTAGAGTTTACAGACAGAGAAGCTACCAGAAAAATACTTACAAAAATCAACATTTTTAAGAAAAACAAGCAGGTCAGTATTTATGTTAGTATAGGATGAACTTAATTTTTCTTCCATCTTTATTTCATGATAATTTTCTAGTGAATTAAGTGTAACTAGATTTCTCTTTTCTTACTCCAGAGAAGTTTTTTTCAGTTATTTCGGAAGTTGTGAGCTAAATCAATTCCTAATTCTAGTAACTAGTTCTCAGGTTTTAATTTATTGAACTTCATTGAAACGTGTATTTCTTGCTAGTTAACTTATATAGAGTTATTCAGTGTTCAAGTTTTGAATGTGACAAAGAAAAAGCATATGGGTAATTGTTTTAGCCATGAAGCAACTTTTCCATCATATGCTTTTAATCAAGTCATAAAGAGACTAGAAATATGACTGTGCTGAAAGGAATATTAGTTATACCTATGTAAACCTCCATCTTCAGCACTGTTGGATCTCTTCTCCTGCCAAAATTATTCCTGCTGTCAGCACCGATCACCGAGTGCACAGGGAGAGTCTCCCTGTTGCCTGAGGTATGAACCATGTTGAATCATACATCTTGATGCTGAGCTTTTGAAGGGGTGCCAGTGCCACACTGGTCTCCCCACAAGCAAGGCAGACGAGCCCTGGGAAGCCTGCACAGTCCCCTTACAACAGCTTTGTGAGCTTCCTCCACATCGGGCATCTTGGCAGATGCATCCAAAACCGGTGCGGGTGTAAGAGTTGCAGGCTGCCTGGCTTGGTGTGAGCAGGATGCCAATAGCAGGCGAACAGCTATGCGTACTGTGGGTTTGTGCTTTTTTTGTTGCAGCCAGGCAGTGAATTGGATAACTTGGAAGAGATTCTGGATGACCTGCAGAACAGCCAGTTACCACAGCTTTTCCCAGATAGCCGCCCAGGCGTGCCAGCGGGCTCGGTCGACAAGCAAGCCATCATCAATGACCTCATGCAGCTCACCAGTGACAGCAGCCCTGGCGTGGCGGTGGCCACCCAGAAACCAGCAATGAGGATTTCACAGAGCAGTGAGTCCACTCTGCCTTCGACACACGTGTACACTAAGCTTGTGAACCCCCAGAGCAGGGGGGTCGAGGTGTCCCTGGGTCGGCTGGGGAGGAACCGGGTAGCTCCTTGTCTGGGGTTGCATGATGACACAGCGCCACCTGCGGTCGTCCCATTTCAAAACACACGTGGAGGTTAAGTCTAATTCACACCAAGTTCACCCTGGAAGTCTGTGTCCTCTGAGGAATTCTAAGGGGTACCCTCAAAATAAAGCAAATGTCCCCTGTTGCGGTTGTATCTGATGCTGCTGTTGTGAGGGCTTTGGCATGGAGAGTGGTTTTTTGTGATGCAGATCACTCCTTTCTGGCAGCTCTTGCAATAAAAGGGACAAGAGATGAATGAAGGAGAATCTTCTTCTAAAACCACAAGATTAATAGAAGGACAGAAGATAAAGAGGAATGTCCAAGTTTAATTTGAAATTGTGGCTTTTAATTGTGTCCCTTCCAGCTGACAGTTTTCCTTAATTTTATTAATTAGCTTACAAATCAGCATTGAAATGTTGGTTTACCACCATAGAATAATGGAAAGCAAGCAAGACAGAAGTCTTATCAACTAATGTTGAATAAAGTAGCATAAAAAGCCACTACTTCATTTTTTACTCCTGTTGGCTAGGGTGGCAGCATCTATTTACTTCCTTAGATGTAAACTGATTTCTTTTTTTGTAAAACTTTTTAGATAATAATTTTAGATATTCTGATAATATTAAAAAAACACCGGGCCACTTTCAAAGTAACCCAAATTACTTAGAAATGTTCAAATAAATATTAATATTCTGTTGGTAAATATTAGTGTTTAAATTCGTATTAAAGCCACTTCAGATCCTTAAATAATCACTTGTTATCAATGTTGCTCAGAGTAAGATGCTTGGATTTAAATGTACTCAGTTTTATAAGTATGGGTGTACTAACAGCAGCAGCACGAAAGTCAGAAGAAAATCTCTGTGCATGTAGGATATTCTTTTTGAAGCAAGGTTTGTTGGTTCCTTCCAATGGAGCCTTTTGACTTTCTAGAGTTAACCTAGCTTTAAATCTGCTTTCAAAGCTACTGACAGTACAGTAACAGTATGATTGTACATGAGAGTGACTTGGTGGTTAGCAGCAGTTCTGTAAAAGCAGCATCCTGTTTCCCATCTATATTAAAAGCCTAAAACCTTTTCCTCTGGCTCAGTCTTGTGTCTGTGCCTGATTTCCCTAGGAACTTCTGCTTTGTTTTCAGTAGAAAAACATACAGAAAACAGGTGCACAGAAATAGTGAGGGGCTTCTCATATGCTCACAGAAAACCAATGTAGAATGATTGTCAAATCATATACAATTCCAAAAGGGGTTTGGGGTTTTTTAATTATTTTTTGTTTTCTGAAGAAATAACCAGCTTTCATGTTACAGGTTTTACATGAAAATACTTAAAATATTTTTATCTGTTAAAAGAAAAAACTGCTAGATTTGCCAAATTTCTTGAGTCTGTTACACGGGAACAAGGAGCCTCCTTCAGTCCCATCCTGACCACGAGGAGAATATGTGATCTAATCACCATCACAGTTCATCAGCTGTGTTCTTATTTTGTGCTGCATTTCCAGCTTTCCTTTTGTAAGATCAGGAGGTGCTGGCAAAACCACACATATAACAACTCGCTCATCTATGTGATTTTTCAAACTTTTGGAACAAACTACTCTGAAATTGTCACTTAAGTTCATTTTTGGTTCAATCCTTAAACTTGATGATGCCCCTAATCTTGAGAAGGTAATTTTTGTTTCATGAGTAAGTTTTGTTTACTTGTTTGAACAGACAGACAAGACAAAATTTTGATCTCATGGTTAAGAATTAGGCGTATGTGATGTGATGTTTTTCCTGTACATACATGTAGGCAAATTCACCTGCCAGAGAACTTAACACTAAAAAAAGGAATAAATATAATGAGTTCCTGCAATCTGGTTTTATAAAATAAGAACAAAAGTCAGAGACCTTTGGAATAGAATGTTTCTGTGCTTTTTAATAAGCTTACTAAACCCCATATAAGTTTCCAAATTCAAAAGTAGCACTACTTCAATCTAAAATAAGAAAGAAGTTTTTTAACGTCTTTGTAATGTGGTAAAATGCAGAAGTCGCTTTAAGGATGCTGTTAAATCAGAACCTCTACTAGGGGAAGCTATCAGGAAGTACTGCAAATAATAATTTCACAAAAGTGTGTAATTTACTTGTATGTATTTCGTGAGTATGATTGGAAATGGAATCATAGCTACAAGGTCAGTGTTTGATTCATGTTTGAGAACTAGTTGTGCACATACGAGATGCTTTTTGCATTGGAACATTGCCCAAAGACTAGCTGAGCCAGATGCTTGCCAATCATAATCTGAAACTCGCTTTTCTGAGGCAGTCTTCTTCACAGAGGGTGATTTTAAAAGCACAAACTAGAAGAAAATAGTTACATAAAGATGACAGTAACCATCAAGGATGGTTCTGTTTTACCAGAATATTATTGTGGCACAGCTCTAATTCTGGACCAGTTATTTATTGTTGCTGAATCATGGAAGTATTTATTTTTATTAATGAAAAAAATTTAAAAAAAATAATTAAAAGGGACATGTAGAAATGGGGCTATGGGATCCAATATAGACTCAATCTGCCCTTAATTTTGATAACTTCTTCGGGGCACAGCTTGTGCTGGAAAACACTCAAAACTGAGATAATTCCTAACAATCTGCCTCAGGATGAGATCTGCATGCAATTACAGTCCTACTAGGTATAAGATTATTTGGCAGTAGCATGCACATCACATAGGGGTGTATTTTGCTGTAGTGGCTCTTCTGTCAGTTAAATTGCATCATTTAAAGTTTTTTAAAATATACATCATATCTGGTTTGTGTCAGAATGTTCCATTTTGAAATTTACGTTAAAATGTCAAGAAGGGATGTTTCTCAGACGGATAAGAGTGGGTAAATTAAGCAGCATTAAATAGCTCAGCCCAAGAGCTTTAATTGTGTCTGGGTTCTTTTTTTTTTCTTTTTAACCTGTAAAGTTTCCATTTTGTAACTTTGCTTTTTTTCTTTGCTCCTCCTGTCTAGCTTTTAATAACCCACGAGCAGGGCAACTGGGCAGGTTATTACCAAACCAGAATTTACCACTTGACATCACACTGCAGAACCCAACAGGTGCAGGAACTTTCCCACCCATAAGAACGAGTAGCCCTTACTCAGTGATACCTCAGCCGGGTCTGATGGGCAGGAATGAAGGGATAATAGGAAGTCAAGGAACTTTAGGCAGCAGTAGCACAGGTAAGATGACTTCCTTTTCTTTTTTTTTCTTTTTTAATATACTTGAGTGACAGGCTATAGCATGTGTAGCTTAACGTTGGGGTTATTACAAGTACAGGTTATTACTTTCCAAGAAGTCTGGGAAAATCATGTTTCGTGGGATGATATGTATTGGCATATTTATTTTGAATTTCTGTGTCTGCGTATTTTTAGTCCTGCCCCTGTGCAGTGCTTGTCACCTACCAGAAAACTTCTAGATGAACACAGTGTAATGGCAATTAGAGTCTGTTCACATAAATATTACAGATTCAGCTGAGGCTTAAATAGGTAAAAATCTAATCTTTCTGCCTCACAAAAACAAATGAACCACTAGTCTATGGAGATGGGTCTTTCAAAACAAAATTGTGGGCAATACTGCTGCCCTTACAATGTGTGTCTCTACAGAACTTGATTTTGCCATCAATTATCCTGTATTTAGTAGCCTTTGTTCTCATTTTAAATGAAAGAAATGCTAATGTTTTCATCATTTTCTGGCACATAACCTTTTTGAGAACCATTGGATGTTGCGGTTACAACACATTAACTTAATAATGTACAGAGGTGTTGTAGCGTGTTTGGCAAGAACAGTCTGGCTGGTGGACTTACTTCAACTAATGCACAGTCTGAGACTGTGGAAGTGTGTGACAACAGCTATAAGAGCTCTGAGTAAATAAATGGGCATTGTAAGTCCTTTCAGATGGCTATTCAGTGTCAAATTTTTATATTTAGTTCGCATCAGTATTAAAAAAGGAATTCTGCTGCATAATAATGAAATAGCCCATTTAAGCAGTTCAACTTGTATTCTTTTAAGTGTCCTATTTCTTTCATATTCTGTATACATATTAGAGGATTTCATTCATCTTATGTATACAAATTAGAGAGTATTATTGTGTTCCTACCTTGCTCTAGCACAACAGCTCATAGAATATGTACACAAATAGAACAAACCTGAGGATGTAACACTAAAGCAAATTTTGTCAGCACACAAAACAAAGACCCTCTTCAACCAGTTTTTCTCTTTGGTTATTTGTCACCAAGTAATTGAACTGATGAGTAATAATTATTTGTGTGGCTTTTAGTATTCATTTAAGGATATTGCAAAATGCAACTGGAGAAACAAATCTGAACCAATAGTCCAATCTGAAATTAGTGTTTTACCTGCTCTTTTGACTGATTAAAATTGAAATGTGTAAATACTATGAACGCCCATCTTCGGATTTTAGGGGTTTTTTGTGTTGGAGTTTGGCTGAGGTTTTTTGGCTACTGTCAGAGTGTAGTATTCTATATATTCCAAGTGTAAATAAACTGTATCAGTTGTTTACAGTAGATGTGGGAGGACTTCCCCTACAATAACGGTAATGAACTTCAGCATCTATCGGAAAGTTCCTGCGAGTAATTTCCCTGCACTGTACATCGGTGCGAGATTATCTGGGTGAACCTTGAAGCTAAGAAGGCTCTAGGTTCCAGATGAAGGAAGTCACCAAAAGATGTTTGCAGAATGTGAATTTATATACAATCCTTCTAATTTGTAAGCATGTTTACATTAACACGTTGTTACTCAAGTCTCCATTCTCACTTAGCACTTGGAAAGTAAAGCAGTGACATACAAATCAGCAAACGTGATTCATTTCCTGAGGAAGGAAGTTAAGGCTATCCACACACCCTCAGCACCTGTTGCAGACTACATATGGGAACACTTACTCTGAACAGCATTTTGGAAATGATAAAGGGATCTTCCTCTTGTAAAATGTATAACAATCTCCAGTCCCTTGACTAAGTAGCATAAGGCATTGTTCTGTAGCTTGGCACGTCTGGATGGGCAGTTGTGGTACAATGTGATTTGAGTGAAATCAGTGCACTTTTGTTGCTGAAAATGCAGCTCATCAGGCAGCAGTAGTGCTAAAGATGTTCTGAATCATGTGCTGGTACCTAAGTCTGTTTGGCTTTTGTGCAGGAATGATCGGTGGCAATGCCCCTCGACCTGCCATGACTTCTGGAGACTGGGGAAGCCAGGCTGCTGCTGTGAGGGTGAGCTGTGCACCCACAGCCAGCGCCATGAACAGGCCGGTGCAAGCAGGCATGATCCGCAACCCCACGGCCAGCATCCCCTTGAGACCCAGCAACCAGGCTGGCCCGAGGCAGATGCTTCCATCTCAGGTCATGAATATGGGTAAGTCAGGGCGTGCGTGGAGTTGTTTCTTTTGGCATATGCTGGGTTGTTAAAGATGAAGCAGAGAAAAAAAAAAAAGAAAAAAAATACTTCAATTATAGGTTTGATGAGAACCATATTTCACAGTGAAAATTTCTTGTGGACGTGGGAAGGAAGGTGTCTAAAACACTACATTTTAATGCACGTGTTGAGATGGACAGTTCCTGCTACTCTATGGCTCCACAGTGGTGTGGCAAAAGAAAGAGCATAAGAAGTAGCTCTTGTTTAGTAAAGACTGTAGAGATTTTTTTAAAGGAAATGCTGTGAACATTATAAGTGTTTCTGGTCACTTTTAAAGCAAGTACATTACGATACTGACACTGTATGCTGTCTTTTTTTATGCTTGTCTTATTAAGTTTTGCATCTATGATGTTGTATCTGCTATTTTATAATTTTGAGCCACTTTCAGAGTTCTCATGTTTTCTCAAATTTTAAAAGCAAACTTTAACAAAAAAATAATGATGCTTCTAAGTGTAATGTTACTGAAGTCTTAATGTTTTTATTTGCTTTTACCATAACATAGATAATTCAATGGAAACATGAAAATAGCTTCTTTTCAGAAGAGTTATATGGTTATTTTTTCTTGACTAGGGCCATCCGAATTGGAGATGAACATAGGAGGACCTCAGTATAGCCAACAACAGGCACCTCCAAATCAGACTGCACCATGGCCAGACAGCATCTTGCCTATAGAACAGGCAACTTTTGGTAATCAGAACAGGTGAGTCTTGGTGTCACATCAGAACACAGAGATTTTTTACAGGCCTATATTTTATACACCACCTGGAAACAAAATTCTGCATAAAATATTCACCAAATGTACATCAATTTAATGCTTATAGTATTTTATGCTCATGAAACGTATGCGTGTTCCAGTAATACTTATAAATGCTCTCTTTGCCCTTTAATGTGTTGAAAGAATTGAAAGCTCTGTGTCACAGTGAATGCTGCCAGCACTTCAGATAGTTGCACCACTTTTGAGTTCTGGAGCATTAGCGTGGGCATGATTAATATTAATAATTATTAATAATTATACTGAACACTAAAGTGGAAAAATGCCAGTACTAGTAGCCATAACTGTGTAGTTACAAGATACCTGTTTCTTCCCACAGTGGGGTAGCATTTTAAGTGATGCAGGACGTGGTTAATTATGGTTTGTTTGGGGTTTTTTTAATTGACCTAAATTCTGTAAAAGATGAGTAAGGAAAGTGAAAGAAAGGCTGCCTCTTCCCTGAAGTTAGCTCCTTCTCAGGTAACCAGAACTACAGTTTGAGCACAACTCTAACTCATGTGTAATGTGTTAACTTTTTTCATTATTAAGACTTTTTAAATAATGGCAAAACTATAATAGGTGGTTTACACTTCTTAAAAAAGAGCTGTATCTTCTACAAAGGTTTGCAGGTTACTTTATAGAATATATATATATATATGGACTGTCTGAGTCCATATATATATCCATGCAAAATGGACAAGCAAGTGCAAAATGGTAACTTATAAAGCAAGTACATTATGATACTGACTCTGTATACTGTCTTTTTTTATGCTTGTCTTATTGAAAAATACTAAATATTTTCAACCACTTAAGCTGGGATATGGAGGGATCAATAAAAAGAAAAGGAAGTGGAAACAATTGGAAAGAAGTATGTTTGAAAAAATGTTAATCTTCTGGCTACATTCTCTTAATTTTCGTTAGGATGTCCGAAAATACTATCCATAAATATATGTGGCATTTTCTTCATTAGTTTCTGTGCTTTTCAATAAATTTTTCTTATCATGGGTGTTCATGCCCATTTGCAATTTCAGGGAGGTTTGTTTTGCTAGCCTCATCAATTGTTTTTCCACATTGTAGATCCCTTCTTATAGGTCATCTTCAAGTTTGCAAACAGTTTGAATCAGAGGATATTTTTTTTATTGTTCTTTCCCTTTCCTGATTTATAATTCCATCTGTGACAGTTACAGAAACTTATGTATTTGAGATTGATTCGTACTTTGCAATGTTTTAAGGGTATGTAATATATATCCTCTTATTTGTTTTACTGTCTGGGATCTAATTAAAAAGAATACATTTTGGTTAGTTTTCCTGCTTGCCATCCTTTGGGTTTTTTCAGTGTATAACCTGATGATGCAGCTCTTCTGCTTAGCTTTGACATAGAGATTAGACTTCCATGGCAACCATATGTCTCATTATGGAAACTAAATACACAAACATGTTTCTTTGTTTTTCTAAACAGACATGTAAAAAGGGTTCACATATAGTGCTTTTCCTCCCTCTATGTATGACAGCTTTTGTTGTATCTGAGTAATTATCTGGGATGAGATTCTTCTATGATGCGCATATTGTAGCTGCCCTTCCTTGCAGAATGCTTTGCTCTTTATATTTTCTATTGTAGTCTTGTAGTTACGTGCATGAAGCAGAGCAGGTGTGTGAACTGCAAAACAAAAATGTGTTATTTGCCTGCAGATAAGGTGTTATTTCAGATTTAGTTTGTTTCTTAGGAAGTTTTGTCCTTTGGGTTTAGAATAAACCCTTATTCTGCCTTTGTAACTGTGAGTGTGCTTTGCATACAAATTCAGGAGTGAGGTAAGCACGATTTATAGAGCCACTACACTCTGCCTGACAGTATCCAAATTCTTGCTGATGTCCCTCCAAGGTACATAACCAAGTTATGTGGATTTTATGTGGTATAAACTGGTACCCAAGTGTGCAGTTGGGGTGAGCTGATGATGGGGCGTGCAGATGGGGTGAGCTGATGCAGTGTTTTGCTGCAAACAAAAAGGATAATGTCCTTTTCTCCCTACTCCCTCATGCTTCTGCCCAGCTCTTCCAGATGTTCAGTTTTGCAAGCTCAGACAATCCATGGCCCTCTGTGGCCTCTTCAACTTGCTTAGCCTGATAGAAAACCAGCTAAGAGGAGAGTCTACTTGTGATAGTATACTTTATCTGACATCTGAAATTCAAAGTTACAATTAGTTTTAAAACCACAATTATTTAGCCTTCTGCCTTCATTGACTATATTCTGTACTGACTTCTCTGTTCCACTGTTGACCCTGTAATATAAAATCAACACTAGGGCGTAACTTTGGTGTGCTTTCTTGCTTGTCAGATACACCGTGCTTGTAGGGTCTTGACAGGCATTAATCACACTGTTTAGTTACTTCTTTGGGTAGCATAACTTTCATCCAGTATAATTTTCTAAACAAAATTGGCAGTGATTAAAAGAATTCTGTCTCCACTTGTTAGTTCAATTTGAGTACTAATCCTCTGATATTATTTCTTGTTTTTCAGCAGCTGTTTACCAACGCTGTGTTCATGTTTTCACAGGCAACCATTTGGCAGCTCACCAGATGATCTCTTGTGTAATCATCCTTCATCAGAGTCACCAAGTGATGAGGGTGCTCTTCTGGATCAGCTTTACATGGCATTAAGGAATTTTGATGGTTTAGAAGAAATCGACAGGGCTCTAGGAATACCAGAACTAGTGAGCCAGGTATACAGTGTGGGACATGGCATTTTGCATATAGTAGTTGCTTTTAAAACATATGTTGTCAAGGTGGAACTGAAAAACAGGATTATAAAACACTTCCTGCAAACTAGGATGGAGTTATATCTTTTGGTGGAAGTCTATCTAATGTGTCAGTGTCACCTGAAAAGCTTCCTTCAGGTTTAGCCTTCCCTCCTCTCCCCTGCCACCCTCATCTAGATCTCCTTTTTCTGACCTGCTTTTTATGCAAGTAAACTGACCAAAAGAAAAAAGTGGTGGTCAGAATAACACCTGTAGGGGAGAAAGGTAAGATCACAGCCAACAACAGAGCATAGGAAAGAGGAAAATAGGAATATGAAAACCTAGGAGCAGGATCAAGCCTTTTGTGAGATGGGGGCAGCGATCTTTTGGATTAGCAAACCTGTAATGTTTCATTTCACCTGCAGGTTTTGCCTGAGTTGATTAATATGTGTTAAGAGATGAGTTTCATCTGAAGCAGCTGATTTCGTTCCAAGCACTTAAACTGTAATATTTTTTTTTTTAATTATGAGCATGCTTCCTAAACTTTGTAGCATGAAATTGTTCTGTGCTTTTTTATCCATTTTGCCCACAGTTAGTTTTGGTGGGTTCCACTTAGTTCTTGTCCATTTAAGTCTTACATGGTGAAAAAAAAATGTGGTAAAAATTAAAATATTCAGGGGAAAAGTTAGTTCCTGATGTTTCTAGCATAAAAATTGTATTTCCAAAATCAGCTGTACATGTTTATATGATGATTTAATATTCTCAGAGGAAGCTAGAATACCCATTTCATTTCCCAGCACTCATCAGCACCCTAAGCATAACTTCTGAACTACCTCTGCGTTTTAGATATGAAATAGGACCAATGAAATTCTGCTTTGAACATGAGAAAGCTATCTCCAAGTCTATTTGGTACAACACAGAACTCAGTGAGGTGTTAAGCTGGAGATACAATTTATTGGTGAACTTCAATTTTGCTGTGTGAAACTTTCATGCAATGTTACGTAGGTTTTGGAATACCACTACCAGAAAATATGAATAATAGTTTATTTCAAACTAAGTGGTAAATACATTTCTATTTAATTAATACCTCAGTGGAAGCAGTTGAAGAATTTTGCAGATAAGAAAACGGTCTCATTTTAAAACATATTTTTTTTAAATAACCATTGATCATTTTATGGCAGCTTAAAGACTTTCTTTCATGAGGGCACTGAAATTTAGATTAACTTCATTTTCAAGGTCAGTGTGGAATAAGCTATAAAATTATTCTGGCTAGGGCAAATATTAAGGGCATATCTAAAATGGAGTTTAGAATTGTGTTACCGTATTTATGCTAATGGATAATCAGTTAGTGGAAAAGTGCCCTGAAAGAATTAGGCACTCTGTTTGCATTAACTTCTGTAATAGTTTCAGGCATCTTTATTTGAGGTCATTATTTTGTTTAAGGATACTGATAAAAATCTACTTATTCATTTGTAATGTCTTTGAATTTATCTCAGATTCAATGGCAAAAATATGCTGCCATCACTTAATTTACAGATTTTGATCTAACATTTGTCATTTCAGGTTTCTTTCATTAGTAGAGTGATACAGCGGTTGTGTTAAGAACATGAGAAAGATTGTGGGTATTTGTGTAAAAAAAAAAAAATAAAGAAAAAAGAGAGGAGGAATTGGTCTCCATGAACATGTTTTGATACTCAAAAATACAGTTATGTTTTATATTGAGGTAAAGCAAATGTATGTAATTTTCTGTTTAAAAACATTCACATCCCAAAAGGTTGTTTTTGCAGGCTGTCTGTATTAGTCTCATATAATCCTCTGAAAAACTGTGTCCCACCAACTGTTTCTATTGTTCACATATTTCTGCAGAGCCAAGCTGTCGACCCCGAGTCCTTCCCCAGCCAGGAGTCCAGCATCCTGATGGAGCAGAAGGCTCCAGTGTTCTCCCAGCAGTACGCGGCACAGGCTCAGATGGCGCAGGGCAGCTACGCGCCCATGCAGGACCCGAGCTTCCATGCCATGGGGCAGCGCCCAGGATACACTGCCCTGCGCATGCAGCCCCGGCCCGGCCTCCGGCCTGCTGGCATCGTGCAGAACCAGCCAAACCAGCTGCGGCTCCAGCTGCAGCACAGGCTCCAGGCACAGCAGGTACGTCCCTGTCATACCTGCTTCCACGCTGGTGCAGGCACCTCTTATACGCAACATGTATTGTCGGCTTGCTCCAAATAAACCAGATCTTGCTGAATTCCCCTTTTAAACTAAAAGCAGTAGCCACAATGAGTTTTGACAAGACAGTGCTTTGTACATTCTCATTTATGATTTTTTTTGGCATCTTTACATTATTCTTTCTATAATACCATGCAAGAACATGACTAGTATTTAAGCCTAGGTCTCACTAAGTCTTTGAGCAAGGTTACAGTGGTGCTTTTTGTTACACAAGTCGTTTTCTATTTGTTGTATCTTGAGTCTTCCACCAATCTAACTGCTTTTATTGCTACCTGTTACCTACATCCTTTTTTTTCCTGTTGACTTTGGTCAACTTTTGGGGATTGTTTTAAGTTGTTGTTTCTTGTTTCATTTTTAAATATATCGGTTCATAGTACTATAAGCGAGATATCAATGCTTTTTCTGTTGAAGGAGGAAAGATCATCTGTGCCTTCAAACATCAGGATAAGGTCTAATTTGGAGTAAACCTCAACAGTCCAGTCCCAAACTGAAAATGGACAGGAACTGTGAAGGAAGTTTGGTATAAACAGCTTAGTGCCTGTGTTAATATTTCTCTGGTGTATTATCTCCTTAAGAAACAGCATTCTGTGCGTGATAATAGGACTTGAGGAGGAAAATTAGTCCCTGCTTGAATATGTAAAACTAGGTCTACAGACCAACCACTTGGGGAAGTAGATGTGTATAACTCTCTATGTAACACCTGCCTTTTTCCCTTTCCTTCTAAAAACTTTTGGGTTTTGTTGTTGGGGTGATTTGTGTTTTTTTCTTTAGAATCGGCAGCCACTGATAAATCAAATCAGCAGCGTCTCCAACATGAATCTGTCTTTGAGACCTGGAGTGCCAACACAGGTGAGAGAAATACCTTTTAAAAAAAAAAAGTCACTTTCTTTTTTTTCTTTCTTCCTCTAATATAATATAGTAGTAATGCTATACAACAAATACATTTTCAATACAAATAATGCAGTCTGCATGATAGGAAATATTTTACTGTTTTATTTTTGAGAGTTTTTCCCATATTTACATGGGACAGGTAGTTGTTTACTAAAGATAATACTCCATTTTTAACCAAGCTTCTAATTTCCTAAAGATGCTGGTTTTTTAATGAGCTGCTCTATTTGCAATTACAAATTACTGCAACCTTAAACATGCCAGTATTAATTCATTTAGTGACTCTTGCCCTGTTGGAAGTCTTTCCTGACAGAAGTATTAATAGGATTATTTTCTCCTGCTTTATATTATTGTTAGTTGTGTGATGGGGGGAAAAAAGCTGGAATCTTCCAGATTGCTCTAGTGGAGATGCCTCCATCAGTGAGGTTGCCTTGGAAGGGGTTGTTGATGGGTGGCAATGGTTTTCCCCGCAGGGCCCTATCAACGCGCAGATGCTGGCACAGAGGCAGCGGGAGATCCTGAGCCAACACCTGCGGCAGCGGCAGATGCAGCAGCAGCAGCAGCAGGTGCAGCAGCGGACACTGATGATGCGAGGGCAAGGCTTGAGCATGACCCCCAGCATGGTGGCCACCGGTGGCATACCAGCAACCATGAGCAACCCGCGGATCCCGCAGGCCAATGCACAGCAGTTTCCATTTCCTCCAAACTACGGTACTGGTCCCACCCCATCTCAGAGCATTTTGGCAGTCCTTAACTCCCCCGTGCTCCCCAGTGCTGGATCCAAGCCCTCCTCCCACAAGCTCTTGCCTAGCTTCGTGGGAACAGTGTGAAGCATGGGGGTTTGGACCCCTTGGGAGTCCTTAAATGCAATATAGTGCCTTTCCACTTTCCTAGCCCTAGTACCACTTATTCTCCAAGCATCACTCTTTTTTTTGAGCAATAGTAGAAGTGTGTGATGTGTATGTTTGTTTATATATAGATACATACAGCTAAAAGTGGGTGTGCACATACAGACCCATATATATATATATGTATTTGCTTGATGGACTCTGGATTTTGACTGAATTAAACAAACCAGTATATCTGATAAAAGTGCAAATGAAGAAAAAGATGTGAATAGGTATTGATGAAAACCATAAAGTAACCTGAACCAAAGCCGTATGTAATTTTTTAAATTTTGTTAATGAGCTATTGCTTAAATACTAGACATATTTTTCCAAAAAAGAAATAAGTTCTTCATGCGTACATTATAATGTAAAATTAACAACTAATTATTGAATTTAAATAATATAAATTAGTTTTAGATAAGACATTCCACTCCCTGTCCTTAAACCTGTGTAAATATACTAATTAATACCATTTTCTTCGTATGTTTCACAAAGCTGTGTACTACTTTGTTCTGGGGGTGCATGGGGCAGTTACCTCCATACGGTTATTGTTATACAGCTTCTTTATTCATACCTATTGCATAAGTTATACTGTAATTATATTACATAGTATGTTATGTGAAAGTTCTGCTGCTATAACCAATTATGCCCATCCAGTTCTAAATTTGGTATCTACTCTTAGTGATCTGTTATCCTTTATGCCAGTTTCTAAAAGTAACAATATTTCATAGTAGTACTTTCACTCCATCTATTTGTAACTGCTTGATGAAAATGAAGAGATGTTATTGTTGCCATTTTCTGATATACCAAAAATACAGAGAAGTTAAGTCACACCAATGAATATAAGAATAATTTCATAATACCTTATTCTTACCCCCTCATTGAGCAGCTTGTTTATGTTCAGTATGCTATTTATAATGAACTTAAACAAGA
Organism: Corapipo altera; assembly: GCF_003945725.1. Taxonomy (NCBI): domain Eukaryota; kingdom Metazoa; phylum Chordata; class Aves; order Passeriformes; family Pipridae; genus Corapipo; species Corapipo altera. The sequence goes on along the minus strand of NW_020884879.1, from coordinate 15,835,503 downwards.
CTAAAGTGACTTGGTTTATAACAGAATTTCTGCACACAATTGGCATTTTACAGCCTTAATTAGATTTTCTTTGCATCTAGATGATTTTTTGATTTTACAGAATCATTAAATGCTTGCACAAAATGGCACTGCCTGTTTTTGCAGGGACACAGAAACAGAGATTCTGAGGTTTTAGGAGTTTTAGAAAAAATTGGAAATTATAGCCTAACTGTTAAAAGGTGGTACCATGCAGTCAACGGGTCATGCATAACCTTCACCAAAATGGATTTACAGATGAAAGCAATATGTTTTATTTGTTGTTCTGAATGCAGTTGTGGGGAAGTGGGGTGGGGAGTCACCAGTGTTTTTCTTTCAGTCTGTAGAGAGGAGAGACCACTTGTGTGACTGAGACAGGCAGGTAGCCAACATGCCTACACAAAACAATTTTTTTAAGGTTATACATATAGTATTAGTTGATGATGTTTTGCTTTAAATTTAAATCCCACATTAAGATACAAGGTTATAGGTTCCAGATGATATAAATAGGACTGTGTAAAGACATGTCAACAGGTATGAGCTCTTGGCATGTTTTAACTCTGAATGTACAGTGGGTAAATTTCTTGTTTTCTTCTTCAGGTATAAGTCAGCAGCCCGATCCAGGCTTCACAGGGGCCACCACTCCTCAGAGTCCACTAATGTCACCAAGACTGGCTCACTCTCAAAGCCCCATGATTCAGCAGTCTCAGGCTAATCCTGCCTATCAGTCCTCTACGGAGATGAATGGGTGGGCACAAGGGAATATGGGTGGTAACAGGTAAATCCAGAACAAAACCAAAATGAACACACAGAGTAATGGGGTCATTTAAAGTCTACACTTATTTATGGGCTTGTTTTATGTAATAGTTATTGTATTTGTTGTTAACTATCTATCCTAAAAGAGATTTCTTTTCAATTTGGCTTGACAAATTGGTTTAAATTCTGCCTTTTCCTACAAGGCGAAGTGAGTGCATAGCTAAAAGACCTATATCCATGCAATGCATTGCTTCGTCTGTGATAACTGATCAAACACTGTGTGTCCTTAAGCACCTCTGCTGCACAGTGAACTCCATCCCCTAGCGTTTGTGTGGATGCATTTCTTCTGCATACAGTTTTCATGTTCTGTTCCCACACTGCTTTCCACATGGCTGCGTCAGCTGGGCCAGAGCCTGTGCGTTCCCTACTGCTCTGGAATTGCAGTGACTGGATTATCACCTCCCACTTTAAATGCTGGAGTGTAACTAGGTTCAACCCATTAGTGCTTGCACATACTGGAGGTCAGCATATAATTTAATTCCCTGACAGCATCATAGCATGCCTCATGCATGCAGTCACCTTTGCAGTTGAGGCCCTCGCCCCAGTTGGTATAGCTCTAACAATCAGTCCGTCCAAATCTAATGGGCTGGATGTTGTAGACTGTCAGTAGGCAGCAGTGAGCTCTCAGATGGCAGTGATCTTTGCCTTTCATTGGAAGGCGGAAGGAAGTATCAGGTACAACCTGTATCACTTAACACTGGGGTGCACACAGCTGTCTCTAGCACAGTGCTTTTGTCATCCTGAAGTTCTCAGGCTGTTCTTATTGTCCTAGCCCAGTGACAAATCTTTTCCCCACTGGTTGACAAAGATTTAATAAACCCAAAACACCAGTATTTTGTTGATGAGGCTGATCAAAATGAAGTACCCCTTAAAGCAGCTGATATATCTCTTATCCTCATCCTTGTCAATGCCCCATCCTCACTGTCTTCCTGAAGCATCTGCAGGAGGCACAGCTGCCACTGTCATGGCTTCTGCCAAAAATGGCACAGGGGCAGCTTGATAAGACTAGTGGTTGGCTTTGTTAAACTGCAGCTCTACAGCAGAGGCATGTCAAATGTGTTTACACAAGCCACTGAGTATTCACAATGATCTGTAGTGTACTATTTCAGCCATCCAGATAACAACTTTAAAATGGGGTTAGGTGGCCTGAAAAGACATGGAATTGGAAGGAAGAGAATGGTGGGATTTTCAGAGTTTGGTCCTGTGCCCGGAATGCTGTTGCACTCTACCAAGTCTCACAGTTCACAGCAATAGCCTAATGGAGTACCCAAGTGCAAGGTTGAGTGTTAACCCTGAAAGATTTCCTCAGCTGTAGGAGCTGTGGGAGCAGTGCTTCATGGGGCAGTAAAAGTTAACCATGGATACAGAGGTGGTTACCATGTGCCATCTGACGCACAGCAGCCCTTCCACAGTCTTTCAGGCTAATGCAGATCCTCTAAACTGACACATTGTCAGTAATAATTCCTTCATTGACTGTTGGATTATGCTTGAAGAGTAGAAAAGACTGGTATGTAAACAGTGAAGTGCGTTTTAGGAAATGTAAAGAAGCCTCTAATATAACTTCCAACATAACGAGAAGGAAGATACTATCCAGAAGGCACTTGACTGAATAAAATGTGGAATGAGATCTTCCGCAGTTACTCCTCCTTAAGTTGTTCAGAAAGGCCTTAAAGGAACACAGAGGATAATTGTCTTAGACTTTATGTTGTTTCTTTACGGTGCCACATTTTCAAAATCCGATGCTAAGATTTATAAATTTCTGCACAATCGCATGTCTGTATTTGTGAGCCCACTTCCCCATAATTGTATGTGCAAATCTGGTATTCATATATGCAAACAGATTATTTTGCAAAAAAGAATGTTTATTAGACTAGCTCTAATTTCAGCTCAACAGTCCTGTCCTGTGCTAACAGTGGAGGGAAAAAAAGCTGTTTTCCTTTCCCTCCAAAAATTACTTTAAAATACAGACAAAGCACATTTAGACAGCTAATTGGCTGTTACTGCATGTGCATAACAGATTTGTACTCTGCCATAGTTTCACACGCAAAGGCATGCATTTTTGTGCACAGACATGGGACCTTAAAGTTTGAAAATCTATTCCATAGACATTAATGCAGCTGCGAACTACTTTTTCCTTTGAAGTTGGAATAAATGGCAGTATATACAAATTCTAGCTTAAAATATATTAAAAAGAAAAGAGTTTCTTAGTGGCTTCAGCATTCTAAGTCTGACACATTGCTTTTTCCATTCCTTGCTGTAGCATGTTTTCACAACAGTCCCCACCACATTTTGGGCAGCAAGCAAGCACCAGCATGTACAACAATAACATGAACATCAGTGTATCCATGGCAACCAACACAAGTGGTATGAACAACATGAACCAGATGACAGGGCAGATCAGCATGACCTCAGCGACCTCTGTGCCTACATCAGGGTTGTCCTCCATGGGTCCTGAGCAGGTGAGAATTTAAGGATGTGAGATGACAGCTAGAGGATTTGCTTTGATTTTTGGTAGTTTTTCAGGTCCACTGTGTTTGGCTGTGACTGCTGTAAGCCATTATGTTTCTTTTACTAGTTTTCTTGAGAAATTACGATGTTAAAAGGGCTTTGGTTTTAGCTCTGCACTCGAATAATCAAGGTGACCAATGAGGTAGAGAGCACTTTTTGCATCTAAATTTCCTATTTTGACCTAGCACCACTGTAGCCAACATATGTAGTTGCTCCCAAACTTCTGCGGAAAGTGCCTGCTGATCTAGCTCCTGTTCTTGGTAGGTAAGTTTCCATAGCACAATTGCAGTTGCTTGTTTTCCCAGCAGTGGAGGCTAGCACTGAATGGCAGGCAGCTGTTTCCTAGAGAAAAAAGTGAAAGATGCTGTCATGGGCAGGGTGTGGAAGATGCTTCAACTGCCACAGTGTAGTACCAGACAATAAATAGGCAATCAGCTTCAAGAACTAACTGTCTGGCAACTTCACAAATACAAAATCTACATTTTTGGTAATGTGGTGCATATAAAATAGGTTGCTGACTCAATAGGTAAGTAACCTGTTCTTTTCTGCCAAGAGAATGTTTACAGACTCACTGTTATTTGAGACTGCTACTCAGGGTATCTGAAATAAGAAAAAATAACATTTCTGTTTGTTGATCTGCAATTAAGCTCACACAGTACATTAATAAGTATTTGACAAACAAATCCTCTTAACTAACAGGTTCATATGTTTGTTTCAAAGCTGAACTCCAGTTTGTTCAAAACACAGTCTTGAAATTATGGAATTTTCTTAGAAATATTGGCAGGAAAGTACCTCTTGTGTCTTCGGGCAGCATCTCCTGCTATGGCAGACAATATCATAAACCTTTTTACTGATACCATAACGTTCCAGTTTAAAGCTGATTATATTAATGGGTTGTTAATGTATGTCCTTTTTCCAGCCTAAATTTGATAACAGACTATTTACTTTTCCAGTATTGTCCTTTACCTTAAATAGCTCTTTTCTTGTATTTTAGAAAGATTCTATCAGCATAATTGGGGGTTTTTTGGTTGATTGGAGATAGCTGGATTATTTTGGTTTGAGTTTCTTGGGATTTTTCTTGCAAACCAAAAAAGCCACAGTTTTTCAGTCTATTAGACTTTAAATTTCCTTTCCTTTTCTGCACCTGTTCTGGTTTGAATCAGTCTTTCCTAAGCACCAGAGCCATGTGCATAACACTAGTTGTTCCTCGTTTCTCTTGGAGTACTCTGACAGATATAGCTGCAGATCACATTTGTCTTTTACAGCTGTTACATACTGGTGACTGAAAGTCATTTTGATACTCCCAAATCTGTCACCTTCTCTGATATTCCCAGTTGCTAAGCCCAGTTGTAGCAGACTTTTTTTATTATTATTAGTTCCCAAGTGCATAGGGTTGCACAAATTTAATGTAGTAAAACAATAGTAAAATCAAAAAAAGAAAAGAGTGGAGATTTAAAAGTGATGACCCCTTCTGATTTCTCAGGATACCTATGCGGCATAATTTTTCCTAAGAACCTGAATTGAGAAACTGCATCGTAAAAAGAGATCTGGTTTTATTTTGAAAATTTCCATGCAGGCTACTGTTTCCACGGGCACAGCTGTCACACTGCTTTTCCTTCCTGTTACACTACAAGATCTTGTTTCAAGATAACATTTATCTAACTTCCAGTAAGCTGAATAGGCTGAGGGGATTTTATCCATCTTAACATTTGTTTTCAGCCCATCAGTCCCTTTTGTGGATCTACTTTAAACTCCATTGTCGTAACCTCCTTCTAGAAGTATGAACAGAGTAACCAGAGACAGTTTGTAATCCAATCCATGAGTTGCCTTGGTTCTGTTGGTGACAATGTCACACTGAAGCTCTTATGATATCCCCAAATTCTCCTCAGCACATCCTACATAGATGAAACCTCTGTTCTTTGTTCCCAAATGCATTGCCTCCCTTTTGTCTCCATGAAATTGCATTTCTTAGAGTTCATTTAAGCAAAGTGCCATGGCTCGTACTGTAACAGTAACCTGTTTTCCTTCTGATTTACCACCCCAGCACTGTGTCATCTGCAGGCAAATGTTTTATGCTTCATCTAGGTCAGAGGTGGCCAACTGACAGCTGAGGGGCCACTTCTGGGCCATGAGACAGTACTTTTTAGTCCTCAGGAATGTTTGCCATGCTGCTTTACATTTCCTTTCCTGAGAGACATGAATAGCTAAAAATCTATATTTGAATACTAAAATTGACACTTTTGTTTTTTCTGTTTTCAGTGCATAGGTTTTTTTACTATTTGACATCTTTATTTAGCAACTTACCTAGACTGTGCTGGACTTTTTCTTGTCACTGGTGGTTTTCAAAATGACTGCATTTTCTGTAATTCTACTGACTGTTGCCATTTCATTCACTCATTGGGGTTTTCTTATGCTGTCACCTACACTTCTGTTTACTTATTCAATGTCATTTTTTGTTCCATAATACATAATTTGAACTTCACATTGTCTGTTTCTAACCACAGTGAGTAAGAGTGATTACACTGCAAATGTATTCCTGCTTTTGAAAAAAACTCAACACTGTTATTAGATAGTTGTGGAAGATGTATTACCTAATAGTAAAAAGCTATGCCTGGACTTATTTACCTGGTAAGAAGCAGGTATATTACCTTTGGTACTAAACAGGTTTGGTTGGTTCTGTCTCCTCTCTCATTGTGGCACTATGCTGTATCATACAGATGTATCCAGAGCTCAGAAATACTAAGTTAGATGTTTATCTGCTCATACTTGTATATCTCCACCTTCTCTTGTTTACTGTCTGGGCTCCCAGCATCACCAAATAAAAAGATTACATTCAAAATGGGCTTGTTATTTATGATACTTAGAGGCTTTTTATGTATTTGAGGAATGAGACCTTGTCTCATTATCATCTTCTCTCTTATAGTTACATTAAAGCTCTTCAGGCTGCTCTTAACTAGCATTTCTTCTAGGAGGCTGCTACCAGGAATGCTGAAATGCTAGCTGCCATTTCTGCAGGTTCCTTCTGTCCAAAACAGCTTCCCCAGGCATCAAGAAAGTAAACCTTCCTGGTGTTCCACCATTCATACATCTTACTTTGTCCTTGTCTTCATGACAGTACTCTCCAGGCCAAAATTATAATGGCATCTAAGAAGAGTTATCTTGAAACAGTATTTTGATTTTGTTTAGCATACTGGATGAAAGGAGCTCATCCAGGAGGAATGGTAGGAAACTTTTCCTGTTAGACACCTTGTATATCATTCTGGTTTATTAGCAGGAGGCTGTATTAATACACTTTATTGCTAAGGAATTGTAAAACATCTTCAGTCTTGTTTTAGTCAGATTTCACATCTGATAACACTACTTGACTTGTCTTCAGGAAATTATAAAAATCCTTCCATTTCTCTGTCCTTCCCCATACTTTTCTGATTGAGTTTTTATTGCAGTCAGAAAAGTTAATGTGTGAATATGGGGTGTTTTAAAGTCTTCTGAAGCAAATGTATTCATATAACAAAATAGTACTTTTTTTTTTTTTTAAATCTGATACCATGTCAGTCAGGGTTCTTGAATCATCACTAGCAAAGAGATTCCGTTAACAGGAACTTCACTGATGCCTTTACTACTTTTGTAGTATGCAGCCTGGAACCACCGTCCTTTTCTATACCTGTCCTAAGTGCCATGAGGCAAATCGTGCAACCATGTTTTTGTTCCAAAACTGCTGTTGATTCAGTATACAATTTATTTATTTCTGCTTTTGATTTTTACCTCCCTTTGTCTACTGAAAAATCAGAAAAGGCATTTGTACTTGTGCATTCTGTTGAATGTTGATCAATATCAGAAAACACTTTCCAAACGTGGATTCTGTTGCTTAGTCAAATGCATGTAGGTAAAACTGCAAAACTGCCTACTTTCTGAATGAATGAATGAATGAAATAACGTGGTTCTCTTCTATCCTGATTTAAATTTTCACAATCAGGTTTAAAAATCTGCTCACTCATACTAAGGAGGAGGAAGGAAGGATCACTAGGAGGCTTGCAGCACTTAAACAATCAGTTTCTTCAGAGCTGAAATTCCTATGGCAAAAATATTTTAATTTTTTAACCTCACTCATTGAATTGTAGTCTTGTCTCTGGCAGCATTTGAAACTCGTTCTTTAGGTGGTTGCATGTGATTGCATCTAGCTTTGCACCATTTTTCAAAATGAATAGCGAGAGAAACAACAGTCAGGAGGACCTGAAATGAGAAGACTTTGGTGTGGTAAATTCAAAACAGTCTTCCTCAACAAGAGAAGATTGAGACAGGACTACATCAGTGTTTATAAGTATCTGAAGGAAGGGTGTCAAGAGGATGAAGCCAGGGTCATCTTGGCATTGTCAAGTAACAGGACAAGAGGCAACGGGCCTCAGAAAGTTACACCTGAATATGAGGAAGAACTTCTTTACTGTGCAGGTGATCATGCATTGGAACAGATTGGCCCAGAGATGTTGTGGAGTTTCCCTCAATGGAGATATTCAAGAACCATCTGGACACAAGCCTGTGCCATGTGCTCTTGGATGACCCTACTTGAGCAGGGAGGTTGGACCAGATGACCCACTGTGGTCCCTTCCAGCTTTACTCATTCTGTGATTTCTTGATTCCCCCCATGCTGCAGCAGATTGCTGTACCTGAAGTGAGGTAGAGCACAGGCAGAATCTCCTCTCCTTGGCAACACAAGTCTCCTAAAGGGCAGGTGACAGAGAAAACATCTTTTTCCTTCCAGCAAAATCTGGAGGGGCATATCTTCACTGTTATCGCATCCGTCTACTCTGGGGGAAGTAACAGCGAACCAAATCAGCAAAGACTGTGGAAGATGTTTCTCTCCTCATAAAACTTCTAAGGAAAGCTGGGGTTTTTTCTGATATTTCAGAACCTTGCTGAAGAGCTCTGTTATGTATTTTATACCAGTTCCTACATGGTGAGATGAATCCTTTGACTAAGAAACCAAAGCTGTAAATTTAGCAAACCACTCTTTTCCATGTAACTAAGCATGACAGATTCTTTGGTTGTGCAGAAATGCACAGCTTCAATTCTTTCCCGTGACTGTGTTCAGAAAATTGTGGAGACCATCCCTTTAGGAAAGCATGCCATTGCACGTTTTCCCTTTTAATGCTTTCTCCCATTGCTTACAAACAGAAAAGTGTCATTAAAACTAAGCCAATAGTTTGTATAATTTAGCCTACATGTTATCTCATCAGGCTTTGAAAAAATTGTGTGGTGGCTTGCAAGCAGCAAAGCCTTGTGTTATTGAGGTTAGGAAAGTAGTTACATGTTTCTGCTTTCAGAATTTTCATAGCAGGGATGTCCTCTTCAGATAACACTGACCTAATTTATGGAGCCTGCTTTGTAAAACATACACAAGGGTCATAGTATCAGGAATGAAATCTTTGTTGTTGACTGTGAAGCAGAATAATATGAGTCAAACACATGCTGTGCAAGGAGGATGCTTGGCTGTACAGTCACTTCCCTGACTTCAGCATCATCTCAGAAGTGCGTGTTGGTATATGCAAGTAGTGTAGTGGTTTATAATGTTTCTTTTTAACTCCCAGCCCTCCTCCCACTGTATTTTTTTAATCATTCTCCTTAATATCTTGTTTACCAATAGGTTAATGATCCTGCTATGAGGGGAGGCAATCTTTTTCCTAACCAGCTGCCTGGAATGGATATGATAAAGCAGGACGGAGATGCAGCACGGGTAAGAAATGGCCCACAGAGGCAACAGAACGATGAATATGCTGTGGGCTGGAATGGATACGGTATCTCTTTACTTGCAGGGTTACAAGTGCCCGGGGAAATATTAATTAACGTGAGGGAGCCACTTGCATCACAGGCACAGGGAGGGAGGGAGTCGCGGCCACGGTGGAGCGGCGCGGGGCAGGCGCCATCTAGCTGCAGCTGTCGCCTCTGCCCCCACTCCTCCGAGGCCCTCCTGGTCAGGGGCCTGGTAGGGTTTTCTGCTTTTAGAGAAAAGAAATTGGAATTATAGGAGAAATTAGGAAGATCTGTCTGAAAAGTTATCAACATGAATGAAAGTGAAGAATATGAAAGTATTAAGATGGAAGTAGCCATACATGTGTTTTATTGTATCCCTGTCTTTTTTGTGTGGGCATGTATTTAAAATGTCCCTTTCCACAGCCTCGTGGTTCATGTAAACGTACAAGCGTCTGTCTTCAAGAGTGGGGGATCTGTGCATAAAGAGTCTCATTTGCAACTATTTTTTGGTCACTTTGATGATTAATAAAATGATGCAGAGTGTTCTGCTCTAATAGAAGCTGTCATATACCAAGGTGTTTCTAGAGAATCATGGAATGGTTTGGGTTGGAAGGGACCTTAAAGATACCCAGTTCCAACTTCCTGCCATAGCCAGGGACACCTTCCATTAGACCAGGTTGCTCAGAGCCCCATCCAACACTGAACAATCCCAGGGATGGGGCATCCATAACTTCTCTGGGCAGCCTGTTCCAGTGTCTCACCACCCTCACAGTAAAGAATTTCTTCCTAACATCTAATCAAAACCTACTGTCAGTTTAAAGGCATTTGCCTTTGTCCAGTCACTATGTACTCTTGTAAAAAGTCCCTCTCCAGGTCTCTTGCAGGCCCCTTCAGGTACTGTGAGGCTGATAGAAGGTTTCCTACTTAGTGCATCCCCTAACAAGTTAAATTTCATGTGCTAAGAGAAGCCAAATTGTCAGAGAAGGAAATACCAGGTACCACTGCGGAAAGAAAGGGAATAAGGCTGTTGAGGCGGAAGCAGACTAAAGGAGGAGGTAGATTTTAAATAATGGTTGAAGGCAGAAGGAAAATAGAGTGGATGTGACAGAAAGGGTGTAAGAGAGGATGGAGAGAATTCACAGTGCAGGTGGAAAGAAATAAGTGGCATTACTTTAGGCAGGGATTCTCTGGGGTGTAAAGTTAAAACAATGGAGTCAGTGCTGTGACAAAAAGATGGACAGTAGCCATGCATGACAGCAGTGTTGTCTCACCCGAAGAAAAGGAACTTCTTAAAACCTTGAATTATTTTGTAAAGGTACATTGGACTGCACTCTCTGATTTTACTTTTTTTCTACTAATGTACCTCTGACTGTCAATAAAAATGTAGATGATTTATATACACTATAAATACCTTTTACTAAAACTTTGAACTGTAACAGAGGTTAAATAGCTACATTTTTCATGCGACTGAGCTACAAACTACTCCTGTGTAACTTTGTTTTAATAAAGTTCAAGTTCTGTAATTAGAAAACTGAGAAGAGAATCAATGTGCAATTTTTGCAGTGCATAATTTTTTCCAAGTTGCTGGCACAGTGGAGGTGTTTATTTAGCATCTTTCTAGAGATACTGAATGCTAAATGTCCTCCTCAAAAATAAGGACATCTTTGTATTTTCACTTTTGTTTCCCACTTTATCTTCAAAAATCACTAACAGGATCCCTGAGATGGCTCTCAACATCTTAGAAAGGGGAGTTAAAGTTTAGTTTGTCCATATTAGTCAGGGCATGAGGGATGTGAGTGCAGTGTCTTTGTGCTGTGATGAAAAAAGGAGGAGCCAGGATCAAGACTCGCTCTGCTGCCCATAGCTGGTTGCCCTAAGTAGCTCCAGCTGCACCAGCTGGGCTGGGAATAGTGGATGTACAAAACATAGGACCTTGCTTTCCTGAATTGCGGGATAGTTCATGACGCTGACTTTTGTCAATAAAGATACATTTCTAGGCCTTGTGTGAATGCAGAGGAAAATGTGGTGAAGTCAAAAGCATGGTGTAGGCAGCTTCCAGAAGGCAGCCTAGCAGCATGCACATGGACACATGGACAGGTGAGAAAGCTGCCTACCACTAGCACTGTCCCTGAGCAAATGGGGCCTTCCTCATGCATGGCCGGAGGCTGCAAGCAAAGAGCCTCTTCACTGCCAGTGTCACAGGCTACAAGTGAAAAGCAACCCCAGGGGAGGAGGAAAATGGGTTTTGGCTGGATTGACTCTCTGACCTGACTGACCACAGCACCCCATGGGAGCAGGCGTTTTGCAAGGGAAGACAGAGAGGCACAGATTACAGACTCTGGAAGGGACAGTCTTAAAACAACTGTGAAAACCACATCCTCAGGGGTTTTTTAAATAAAAATGTACAAGGTAATCAACTCAGCTGAAACCAGTTTGTACTGTATTTCTGTAAAGACCTTGCAAGGGTATTAAGTATAAGGTAAAGAACATCTCTAGGGATCAGTAGCTGAAGCTTTTTTACTTTTTAATTCCCTTTTTCTTTATTATGCGTCTTGGAAGGAAAAGTGAACTAAGGCCATTGTTTCCTTTGAGGGTGATGCAGCAGTAACACATAGAGATTTTGCACATATTCCAAGAACAAGACTTCTCTTAAACCCCTATTGCCATGCCTTTAGCTGGAGTTTACAAGAGGGACATGATCCTGAGTTGTTACAATATCCATGATAATTAGAATGAATTAAGGACCTAAGAATGCAGTGAAATTAAACCTCTACTGATATCACTGGAATTAAATAGCAGGTCAGTTGTATCTGTGTACACAAAGGATAGTTTAGCTTTATAAGTTCCAATTAAATTTCAGGTTTAAAGTATTACACCAAGTATGGTTGACAGTGGGTGTTGCACTCCAGCATCCCAGATCTCATTGACCTATCCATCTTCACCATCTGAGCAGGAAGAATTAATTGGGTTTTTTCCCCCATTTCTTTTTTTCCTTTTTCTTTTCTTTTTCAGAAATATTGCTGACCCTGAGGGTGGTTTGGTTGCTCCTTTCTTCAGCTGACTGGGCTTATGGCCCCAAATCCTTACCAGTTTGAAGAGCTGCGTCTGTTTGTCGTGTCCCAGCTGAGCTGCCAGCACCGGTGGCAGCTGCCTGCTGCCAACAGGACTCAACCCTGCCTTCCCGAGGGGAGCCGGGTGGTCGTTGCCGAAGAGCAGCCTCTTCTTTGACAGTCTGAAGCTAGCGTACAGACAGTTGCTCAGTCTGTTCACTGCATTCACCTTAGTGCAACTTAGATCTCTCCTGCAAAGTAAATGTTGACAGGCAATTTTCATAAACCATGTCAGATTGAATGTATTTAAATGTATGTATTTAAGGAAAAACGACCATGCTCTTGTTCTGTTTCTGTTTAGTTCTAGACCTTGGGGGTTTTTTTGCTTTGTTTTCCCTGGCTTACTCAGTCTGGTGCAAAGGATTCAGTTCTGTCTGAAAACTGGTGTTTTAGACTAAGGCCTGCATTTTGGGGCGGAGAGGAGGCATGGAAGAGGGCGTAGAAGCAACGTTTGGTACATACAGAGACCTTCAACGAGTGTGTTCCACTGACAAGTCAAAGATCAACTGATGCAGAAAACTATACAGACCAATTTTGAATGGGGTTAAAGTTGTGAAACAGATGAAAATTACCCTGTGAGAGGGCTGTTTATAAGGGGCGTTTTGGTTGGGTTTTGTGGTAGTGTTTTTAATGCAAGTCATGAATTCAAACATACAAGTGGGTTACATTTTCATTTAATTAAATTCCTAACAATCAACAAATCCTAATTTTTTTTTTTTAACTTGGCTCTCCTGACCTCTGACATCTTCCTCTTCTTTCTAATAGAATAAAAGAACAGGTTACTCCGTTATTTTCCTAGGTGTGTTTGGACAACCAGTTACTGGATGTTGAACAGCAAAGTTCAATGGTAATGCATGTACTGATTATGGTAGTGGCAGAATTGGTGCATAATATCTAAGATACCTGCTTTAAAGCATGATAATTTCTGGTGCCCATCCCCTTAGCTGGGAAAATAACAATTCCTGTAATACCTATAGCAGATATCACTACAGACTTCACCACTATTGTGTGTTTCTGATTATTTTAAAGCAGTGTGAACTACGAGGACGTTTTGTAAGGTACATAAATCCAGTTTATATGTAAACAAGCAATAATTTAAGTTGAAAACTTAAGTGTTTTACTTGTATAATTTTTGTGAGATATACATGTTGTGAAGTTGATTCCAAATGAGGTACTTCAGTATTAAATTAGATATCTTCTTAGCCGTGTGTGTCTCCTGGAAAAGTGTTTTGTAAAGAATCACAATGCCTTGATTAGACCTAATTTGTAGGCTTGAGACTTCTTATTTTCTAAACCTTGTGATTCTGCTCATAATATCATTTAACTAACCTATATTATATGCAGCCACTGTAGGAACCAATTCTTGATTTTTGTACGTTTATATCCTTTCGTAACAAATCTTAGAAAAACTGTTACTAAGCAGGCCACTGTTAAGGCATGTTGGTTTTTTTCCTTGCCCACTGTGGTTGGAATAATCTTTTCTTATACTGACATCAGTTTCTGAGGACTTGAAATATTAAGAAATTGATGGATTTGACCTCTGTTTTCTTTCTGCTGACTCCTAATTGTCATGGTTTAGGAATGGTACTTCCCAATTTAGTGCTCCCACTGAGACTCTCCAAACCATGCTCGATAGCTCGATTGGAGGCACAGAAGGTAAAGATCATGGGTTGAGATAAGAACAATTTACTGGAAACAGCAATGAGATAAGAAACAGTAACAGCAACAATACTAATGACAGAGGGTACAAGAAAGAGGCGAACTTATCACATGGACAATAGACAATACCGACTGCTCCCTCCACCACACTACGCTGACCCAGAAGAGAGCCCTTCTCCCTGGAAGGGACCCCCTTCCTCCAACCCACCAATGACATGAGGTGGTATAGGGTCCTAGCCATGCCCTCTCCTGGCTACTGCAAAAATTAACCCTGCCCTGGCCGGAACCAGGACACTGATCCACAAACTTTCTAACCTGAACACAAATTTTTTGATGTAATGTAAAATGCAGTGTGTTTTATAATATCTCATCAGCCTTGCCTTTTGGGAGTGAAAGGTTTGTTCTGTTGCTGTTTAATTTGTTCTGGTATTCAGGTGGGAGTTCAAATAAAATAGCAGCTATTTTATGTTGAAGAAAATATGATAAAGGCTGTTTCTGTGTTTGTCCCTAAGGAGGGCAGTGTCACCGTTCTGGAGAAACAACATTTTTTCAGCTGCCACTGTTCTGTTACCAAACCAAACAGAATATTTAGTCAGCTGAACCATCCTCTGACCTGCTGATGGGAAACCAAAGTAACCATCAGCCCTAAACTCCACAGCCTCATTACTATAGCATTGGTGTTAAACTTGCATTATATATCTGACAAAAAAATATTTATATAAGAAGTATATAAATTTGAAGAAATTAACTTCATCCACCACTAAGTGTAAATGGGTTTTAAAATAATTTTTTTTCTATTCCATTCTTTTTCGATTCATAACTGTAACCTCTGCAGATAGATTATTCTTTTTCACAGTGGACAAAATAGTTTAAATTTGTCCCGTTTCACAACAGACCTGCAAATGCTTATCTGTAGTGATTATGATACTTCATCCATTGCCATTTTGAAAGAAAGGAGATTGTACCTATCACTTTGGCTCTGTTTGGGTTCATTGTGACTTTTGTCGTCTTCTAAGTAATGAAAGAGAAAAGTGAGTGAAGAAATCTTCTGATCATATTGATCACTATAGAAACAAAAAAGCCAAATCAATTCCCTTCATTATCAGTATTTTTCATCCTGTATACAGTAAATTTGTTGGAGAAAGTACTTGGATTTTGTTTGACAGAACAATTTATCAGTGTTCTACTTACATTACTAAATGTGAAAGGCGCATAATGTGAAAAATAAGCATATATACATGGTCATGCGACCTGTTTAAGTGTTCATGTAATGTGGTAAGTTTAAAAAGTGAAGTGAGCTGTTTTGCTACAAGGAATTAATTTGTACTCGATCCTTAAAATATTGTCCCACACCGGTATCCCTTTGGGCCTGTATTAATTAAAAGCAATGTTTTTGCAGTTTATACAATACATTTTTTAATCTTTGTTTAAAAGCGAAATTCATATGGGCTTAACAGATTAAATGGGTGGCACAGCTCCACTTGCAGAACCCAAAGATACACAATCAGTTTTGAAATGCAACTTAAGCCATTAATTGTTGGTGTGAATTTAAAAGTTTTCTAGTATTTGTATGGTAGTATGCTGCCTAAGAGCAAAAGCATTCTCTGCACAAAAGAAAATTTACTGTAGTGGCTTTGATTTTAATTAGAATTTTCTCCCTGGTGTTTCTTTGTAGACTAAAACAAAATCTTTTAAGTTTCTTACTACAGGTAAAAGCTATGTGCAAGAACCTCAAAATGCTAAAATCTAGCATAATGCCTTAGATCTGTTTTTAAGTCTTGTATATTCCTACATAGCTGTCTGATGTATTATATTTGTATAGTGAATTGTGTACAATTTTGGAATAAGTGCATCATCACTTAATCTTTATGTTGTTCAATAGAGATGATGGACACATTACTTCAAACATTTACTGTCATTTAATTTTTTTTCCCTTTATGTCATTTGTGGGTTTTATTTGTACAGTTCATCATGAAGTTGCATCTGAGATGTGTGTATATGAAAAGATTATACAAGGGTAAAATTAAGCAATATATAAACTATGGTTCTTCAGGAGAAAGCTTACAGTGTTTCAGGTTGTGATTTATTTTCAAAACGGAGTTGACTCTGAACATCACTTTGTTCACCTGCATTGATGTTTGTATTTCTAGTGTTAGCAGTTTATGCAAAGGTAGATATATTCAGAGAAATTTTAAATACATTTATGCAAGTTAATATTGCTTTGCTGATGCTATTTGCTTATTTGATGTTAAATAATGCTATTGTAAATAAAGAATTCTGTTGTTATTGCATCATTTAATAAATTTTAATGCCTTCGGGTTTTACATGGCTTTAGAGATTTCAACGTGTTTCTATTGTGTCTTTGTTCATAGAAGGGTATAAGATGTAGCACTAAAGCATTGAAAGGTGTAGATAGATTAGTAGGTTCTAAAAGGGCAGCAGGCTTTTTTAAAGGCCTTTTTTATATTCCAGCTAGTTGTTACTTGCAAATCCTTTCATCTTTATAGTGCTATATTAACTGAAAATGTTAATCTCGTGGTTTAATGTGAGAACAGTTCATTATGAGTACTTTTTTATATCAGTCAGGATGAAATGGGCATCTTTCACGACAGTGTCAGCAGAGGCAGACCTCAAATGATGGGAAGTGGGGCTGAGTAGAGTTATATGATCTTGTTCTTGCTATGCCAAATGGTGAATTTAAGACAGTTGAAAATGTTCGATTGGTCAGTTAAAAAAAAAAAAAAATTAAGGAACTACAAGGATTGGTTATCAGAATGACCTTATACTGTCTCTGGGAAATGGATGAGGCAGAAAAGCTATTTACATTAAAAATTTTAGAAGCTAAAGTTATTCTAAAGACCTTCAAATACTGGTAACCTTTCACCATTCCTACAAAAACAAGGCTTATCCTGCAGTTCTCTTGGCTTCAGCAAAATTATGGTAGTCTTTGGATATAAGGAAAATAATGCCACATTAAAGAAAGCAAAGGAGGAGGATGTTTCTTCCCAGTGTGAGAGAAAACGTCTGTCTAGTAAGAGAGGAGATGTTTCCAATCAGAACCTTACCTTTAGACATTATTATAATTTATTTAGTTTTAGCAAGACTCCTGGCATCAAAATGTGGCAAGCTAATGATGAGCTCTGATGTAACTGACTGAGATGCCAAGTACTTGACAGCCTCTTGACCAAACTCACGCCCCATCCCCTGAAACAGTAATCACAGTGAAACCTTCATGATAAATTAGTTCTTGTACTGAAGAAAGCAGAACCAAAGGGCAGCCCTGAGTGCTTCTGTTGGCCTTGGGCATGTAATGGGTATATATGACTTGCATCATCTTACCTGTTTGAAATCCCTGCTGGAACTTCAGCTGAGGTTTGTCTGTAGGCTCCAGCAGTGTGTGGGGGCTGCTGAATCCCAGCTTTTAATACAGGTCAGTCCAGAGTCCCACTAAGAGTTCCTACTCTTTAACTGGCTAAAAGAGGGAAGAACAATCAGAAATTGATGAAGTCCTTAAAAGAGGTAGGTCAGGAAAGGTCCAAGTTGGAATTACAGTATGAATGAACCTGTATGAATGGTGGTCCTTCAGAGCTGGGCACTATCTGCACCACTTCGAGATAGTCTTTTGGGACATCTCTCAGGTGCAAAAGAAACCACACCACCAGTTAAAGATTCAGGTGGTGTGATGGACCCCATTAATCCTTCCCTGACTTAGGTTCCAGTCTAAGCTTTCTTTTGTTACTGCTGCTAATGACTCCAACCTCAGCCAGCATGGTGAGCTTAAGCTAGATGTTGTAAACAGGAGTGACCACTCATCTTTGTGTTCTTCCCTTCAGTCTCTCATTTTGGATACTTACCATGGGGGTAAAAAAACCACACTTGATTGCATTGAAGGATTTAAGCTTAAGGAGCACTTTGGAGTCCAGAGGACCTAAGATACCCCAATTTCAGTGGGTTGTATTTTTCAGTTGGTACAAGGAAGCCACCTGCTTTCTGAATAAAAACAGAATCCCAAACTAGAAATTTGAGAGACTCTCGGGGGGGGGGGGGGGGTGGGGGAATTAAGGATCAAGTAGAGGATCTTAAAGGACAGTTAGAGAAACATTTGATGGCGGCTGAAACAGAATGTGATTTACCTTCTGCCTGAAAGGATGAAATCTGGCAATTGTACAGTGGATATGACCAGAATCTGGAGGGATGAGTGTGTGAGCACTCATGTTTAATGCATCCAGCTGCACCAGCCAGCAAGTAAAGGAGCTGTAAAGCAGGAGCAGGTGTCAGGGCTGGGATGTGGGCAGGGGTACTGGGCAGGCAGAAGGGCTGTGCCCATATCCCCGGCATTCATGAACCTGTGTGTGCTTGTAAACCTAGAGAACAGGGCAGAGTGTGCTTTCACCAGTGAACATAGACCTCTACCAGTTAAAGAAGAGGTGGGGATTCAGCTGTGTTTATGTCTTACTTGGGTACCACAGGTGACTGCTGTTGAGGGTCCCACCAGCAGGACTGGGGAGAGAATTGGAAGGGTAAAAGCTAGAAAACCCCTGAGTTGAGATAAAGACAGTTTAATAGGGAAAGCAAAAGCTGCCACACAAGCAAAGAAAAAACAAAGAATTAATTCATGTTTCCCACGGGAAGGCAAGTGAATTCAGTTCAGCCATCTCCATGAGAGCAGGGCCCCAAGTAGCACTTACTTGGGAAGACAAATGCCATCACTCCAAGTGTTCCCTTCTTCTTCATTTTTTCCATCTACTTTATACAGTAAGCATGATGTTATATGGTATGGAACATCCCTTCGGTCAGTTTGGGTCACCTGTCCAGGCTGTGTCTCCTCCCAATCTCCCATGCCTCCCCAACTTCCTTGCCAGCGTGACAGTAGGAAAAGCAGAAAAGGCCTTGGCCCTCTGTAAGCACTTCTTAGCAGTAACAAAAACATCACTGTATTATCAACCCTGTGTTCAGCATAAACTCTACCCTAGCCAAAACCAGCACAAATGGGATGCCTGGTTTTTGTTACTTTTCCACCCCTGAGGAGCTGGAATCCTTCTTGGGATCATTAAAGGATTCTGGCATAAAGAACAACACTAGTTTGGGCACAGGGGACAGGCCATGTGACAGTTTCAGTGCCATCCAATGTGGTGTTCCCTCCACCTCCCCTGAAGTTGGGCACTAAAGGCAGCAGCACCATTCCACAGTGAAGGAGTCTCTGTGCAGGGGAAGGAGCTAAGATAGCATTCAGACCCTCCTTCTACCAGAGAGCCAGAAGTCAAAGTCATTCACTGGGGCAGCAGGAACTTTGCTTTAAATGTTTCAATTCATACTGAATATGCTCTAAATTAACTACTCAACCTCCACCCACTGACATATTTAAGAATGAAGAAGGTAGTGAAGACTGGGGAAACTGATACACCACAGAGGCTGGGGAGGTGAATCATAGAATCATTGAATATGCTGACTTGGAAGCAACCCATGAGGATTATTGAGTCCAACTGCTGACCCTGCACAGGACACCCCAAGAATCACACCGTGTACATGAGAGCATTGTCCAAACACTTTTTGAACTTGTACAGGCTTGGTCATGTGACCACTTCCCTGGGGAGCCTGTTTCAGTGCTCAACCACCCTTTGAGTGAAAAGCCTTTTCCTGATACCTAACCTAAACCTCCCCTGACTCAGCTTCATGACAGTTCCTCAAGTCCTGTCACTAAACATTAGAGTGAAGCGATCCAATACCTGTCCCTCCACTTTGCTTCATAAGGATGTTGAAGACTGCAATGAGTTCTCCCTTCAGTCTCCTCTAGGCTGAACAAACCAAATTGCCTTAGTCACTCCTCATAAGGCTTCTCCTCCAGACCCTTCACCATCCTCATGGCCCTCCTTTGGACACTCTCTAATAGCTTAATGCCTTTTTTATACTGTGGTGCCCAAAAATGCACACAGTATTCAAGGTGAGGCTGCACCAATGCAGAGTAGAGTGGAACAACCACCTCCTTTAACCAGCTGATGATGCTGTGTTTAATGCACACTGGGACACGGTTGGCCCTTCTGGCAGCCAGAGCGCTGCTGACTCACATTCACCTTGCCCTCGACCAGGACCAGGGCCCCCAGGTCCCTTTCTGCAGCACTGCTTTTCAGTTTCTCATTCCCTGGTCTATACACACAACTAGGGTTGTCCCACCCCAGGTGCAGAATCCAGCACTTGCCCTTGTTAAACTTTATACACTTGGTGATTGCCCATCTCTCTAACTTGTTGAGGTCTCTCTGCAGGGCCTCTCTGCCCTCGAGGGAGTCAAAGGCTCCTCCTAATTTAGTGTCACCAGGAAATTTATTTATATTCCTTCTAGTCCTGCATCCAGGTCATTACTGAAGATGTTGAAGAGCACTGATCCAAGGATGGAGCCCTGTGGAACCCCACTAGTGACCAAACACCAGCCTGAAGTTAACCCATTCGCTGTAACTCTGTGTGCCTGACTTGTGAGCCAGTTGCTCACCCATCACATAACACAGTTTTCAGCTGTATGCCAGACATTTTGTCCAGAAGGCTACTGTGAGAAACAGTATCAAAAGCTTTGCTGAAGTCCAAAATTTTTACATCTACTGGCTTTGCTAGATTAACTAGGTGGGTTACCCTGTCATAGAAGGAAAGCAATGAAGCTGCTCCAACTTCTGTGTTGTGCCCAGGAATTTCTCCCTAGGAGATGTTCCTGAGAAGATAGTGCAGGAGAGGTGGGATAACTCTTCTATTGCTTAAAAAATGTCTCTCTGATCCAAGTTTCAGACTATACTTCACTTTATCACTTCATACTACAACTACTCAAGATGCTGGAAGGACCCACAGTGATCCTGACTGGAGTAATTTATTCAGCTCCCTGCAAACTGTGGGCAAGTTTCTTTGAGAAATTAGAACAACAGATATTCCTGTCCTTGCTCATGTGCCCACTCAGTGGCCTGCCCCAGCAAAAGGAAAAGGATTGCATCTCTATGACAGGATTGGTTTGCTGCAAATTTTACACTGACTTCCCCAACCTTTTCTTGTGCAGTATTTTTCAGTTAACTGTCTATTCTCAGTGTACTTGGAATGGGGTGAGCGCAATGGATTGCTTTAGTGAAGTCACAGAATTAATTGTAACATCATTAAAATGCTGGTGTACCTAAAAATACAACTAGTACTGGAAAAGGAAAGCTGAAACACTTTAATGTGTTTTCCCATTTTTTAATAGTCCATCAGCAGAGATAGTTGCCCTTCCGCTCCCTGTACTCTCCTATAGCCATAGCAATAAACCATGTCTGCTCTGACCTGATCTAAATTGCAATTCAGGTTATTTCCATGACAGCATCTGGTGCCATCGCTGGGATTCCCATGTCCATGCTGCAGGTGGTTGTCAGTGTAAGTGCTGGGGCACAGGGAGCCCACACGTGGGAAGCTGGGCATCAGGGTCTGCTGTGATCTTCGGAGAGGAGGAAGGGGCTCCTTGTAGGTGTAACCTGTGTGTTTGGGAATGTGCAGGAGGCAGACTAGTTTAAGCTAGAGTAAGGAAGATGTAGAGTGGGTGTAAGAGTGATGATGAAGAGCTTGTGTCCAAACTGAGAGGAGGATAGAAGGGCTTGAGATGCAATTTTTTGGATCAAGACATCTGGATCAATCCAAGGAGACAGCACTTAGGTCACTTAGGCGACAACACTTAGGTCACTTAGGTGAGTGAATGCTATGCAAGCAGCCTGCACAGGATGTCCCTTGGTGCTTGTCTTAATTGTGCATCCCCACATCACTGCAGAGAATGAATACATTCTAAAATCCTGCAGCAGGGAAGGGAGGCCAATAGACTGCTCTGGTTACTTTGTAACAAGATGTAAAAACAGAGAAGGGGTCCACAGGGCTGACCAGACTGCTGGGGGTGCCTCTAAACGGCTGCACTTCTACATCCCCCACATCTCTCCCCACGGCTGGGACTTTTTTAATGCAATAAATGTCTTTAACCCCTATGGGGATGTTAAAGCCTCTAAAGATTTATCTGCAGTATAGTGACAAGAGTGCCTTAAGCCCTTTTCCTTTCCTGGGCTGTATGTCATCAGGCTTCTAGAAAAAGGAAACATTTTATTTCTGGGCATCTCTACAATTAACTCATTATGAGAATTTAAAAATTGCACGTTGCATTTGTATTCATTTCTCATGAATCTCCAATCTGAGCATGTCTTCTCCACAAGTCCCTTTCCCTCTTCCTGTCCTCTGATACCTGGACACAGCGTAGATTATCTGTCAACACTTTAATTCTGAATGTAACTCAAACTTTTCTGTGCAATCAGAGCTCAAAGATTTATTCCTGGAAATCAGAATAATGGTGGTACTACTTTTATGCTACTGTTGCATCAATAAAGGCATGTTAAACTGCCTGTCTGAAACTGTTTCCTAAAGCACTACAACATCAGTTCTGTCTTACAAATAATAGAGATTTGGAACAACGCAGAGGAAATTTAAAATAAAATAAATAAATAAATAAATAAAGACAACAAAAAACCCAGGCAATTTCAGCTAAGGTACTACCTTAAGCAAGTTTCTGAAAGCTGCATTCCTACCTTGTCCCTAAGACTCCTGTGCCTCTTGGCTTCCCCGGTGTATTCAGTACTTTTGTCTTACAAACAGAGGTTAGGATGGAGAATGAGGTTGTAGGTAGGATAATTAGCCCAATACATTTAATGCAAAATACATAAATGTTCCTACTCAACTCTGGGGACAGAGATGTGCTGGGCTGGCTATGGAACAGGTCTTGAAAGCTGAGGGAGCCTGGATCAGTTCTGGGTCTCTCTCAATAGTGTTGTGTGCTTGTGTTTGCTGTTTTAGTGTTTACGTCCTGAGTGGAAAAAAAAAAATAAGGGGAGGTTGCAAATTAAAACTTCTGTTAGATAAGAATTACAGTCCCTGAGGGAGTGTGGGCTGAACACCTTCATTCCCTAGGGGCAGACAGTGATTCTTTCTCAAACTCACTATTTCAGAGCACTCCACTGAGACCAGATAAGAAATAAGGTTTGAAAGGCTGGCTTTACCTCTAGTCAAGTGCAGGCAGTGGCCATGTCTGGAGCCATGGTTTTCTCTATCTGAGGCTGCTTCAAGTGCTTCCTAGTGCATCTCTTCTTTGGGATGAAGGCAATGCTTTACAGAGGATCACATGGAGCATTAATAAATTAAAAAGTACAGCACCTATATCCACTGAAATAGCATTTAAACCTCCAGCTGAATCTGTGTGCAGTTTGGCTCATGCTATGCTTTGCCCCAGGAAGCCCTATGCTGCCTTTGAGAGAGACCTTTGGGTTCAAGTCCCCAAGCTCTCTGCAGTGCAGCAGAGCACACCCTGTCCCTTCCCTCCACACCGGCATGTGTAGTGTCACCCAGGCTGGAATGAGTTACTCAAGAGGGAGCTCTGCAATAACCCATGCTGTATGGGGTTTTGTCCTGGACTAAATATTTCTCCACCTCCCTGCACCGGCAGGGATGACATCCCGCAATGACAAAAAGCACACCTGGGCCCCTGTGATCCTTCAGCCCTTTTCAAGTCCCCTTTTCATAGCAATTGTGCCATGTAGCCACCTGGGAGGAGAAACACCATAAAAAACAGGATGAAATACTGCAGAAGGGGATCACCCCACACTTTCGCACAAGTCTGGGGCCAGATGTCTTTCCCTGGTCCTACTCTGGGCAGGTCCTAGTGTAGGCCTGGTCATGGAACCGTGAAAACCCCAGCAAGAGCCCAGTGTTCTGCTACGCGCCCAACAGGCAGCCCCAAGCTAGTGTAAAAGCACCTCAGCAGCGGCCGTGAAACCTACAGGGACTGAGAACGTGCTGCTGCTGCCTGTTCCAGTCATCGGAGTTTCAGAGGTGTTTTTTGCCTTTCCATAACCAAAACCCACACCTGCAAACCCCGAGGCACTGTGTAGGGGCCGTGGGTCCTGCCCGCAGGGCCCTCGCCTCCGGCAGCATGTGGTCATCCTCTGCGAGCATCAGCCCCACACTGCGGCCTCCTGCTCCGGCGAGAGGCTGAGCCCACCGGGCTACGGCCCGGCCCTCGGCCGGGGCTTGTCGAGGCGGAGGGCAGAACCGGCCGCAGGGAAGGTGCGGAAAGCTGGACTCCCCGCCCTCGCCTCCCCCTCCGACCCCGACGTGGAGAGGGGCAGCCCGGCCGCTCCCTGAGCAACTGCGGCTCCGCCCTGGGGAAGGGGCACCCCTGCTCGCCCGCCCGCCCCCGGGGCTGTGCGACCCCCAGGGCGGGCCGCCCCCCCCCGCCCCCCCCCCCCCCCCCCACCCCGCTACGCAGACCGATATAGCCGCAGGGGGCCGGCAGCCGTCGGCCCGCTCGCCTCGACGGCGCCTGGCGGCGGAGGGCAGAGAGCAGAGGCTCCCGCGACTCCGTCCCGCCCCGCCCCGCAGCGGGACCCTGCGCTGGCAGCACCCAGCTGTCTGCCCCTCCGCTTCCCGACAGGTCCCGCTTTCCCTTCCCAGACGGCTCGTCCTGACATGGCTCTGTCCCTGTCCGGCGAGTCGGTCCCCGGAGACGGCGGAGACGCGCTCGGGATGAGCCCTGGCCTCGCCTCCTACTATCCCTCTTTCCTCCCTCCCGCCCAGTACTTCGAGGCGGCCCCCGACTTCTTCCAGCCCCTGAAACCCCTGGTCGGGCTGGTTCCCTCCTCCCCGCCTCTGCCCTCCTTCTCCTTCAGCAGGGTCCCCGCTTTCCTGACCCAGCCGCCTCCCCTGCCAGCCGAGCCTTTCCCTAGCCTCCCCTTGCCCCTCTACACCAAGGTGCCGGTTCCTTTCCCTCCCAGCGAGGGCTCGGCCCGCGGGACGGGGGCCTTGAGATCGCCGTCGCCGCCCTATCCGAGCCCCCTGCTAAGGACTGCCCGCAGCCCGGGGACCGACGGGGCGGCGGGGCAGAGCTGGAGGTACCGCTTCACCGAGGAGGACCTCAACGCGGTGCTATACGGGGCGTTCCGAAGCAACCAGCCGACCGGGAGCCTCCACGCCATCTCGGGGCTCCGGGTGTCCCCCGCCAGCTCGGGTAACGGGGTCTTCGACGGCGGCGGGAGGGACACTGGGTGGCACCGGGAGGTAGGGCTGTGCCTGCAGCCGGGTGTGCGGGGGGGGTTCAGTTCGCCTCCTAGAGGGGTGCAGGCTATCCCGCGACAGCCAGACTAAAGGGCCATCGCCGGGGGCACGTTGGATTTCTTTTCCCCGTGATTTTCCTGTGTTATGAGCCCACACCGTGAAAAGGCCGGGGAGTGATGCGGCTTCTGTCGGGGAGGCAGGACCCGCTCCTTCAGGGTCGGTGCTGGGCTGAAGAAGGGGTCCTTCTTCTGCAGGCACTGCGGACTCCTCCACCCCGCCGCTCGACTGGGACTCGCTGCAGTTACCCGAAGGTAGGGCCCGGGACCGCCCGCGTCCGCGCTGGGCCGCCCGCGCCGCACTCAGTGCCCTGTCCCTCGCAGGGCTCTCGGTGCTGCGGTTGGCCTACGGGGACGTTTCTCATCTCGGAGTCTTCTGCACGGAGCCCATCCCCAAAGGAGTCCGCTTCGGCCCTTTCCAAGGCAAAGTGATCAATACCAGCGAGATCAAGACTTACGACGACAACTCGCTGATGTGGGAGGTAGCGGAGGCATCGCTGGGCTCACCCTGCACCCCCAACGCGGGGTCGAGGCGAGGCTTTCGGCCGCCCCTCTTCCGTAGCCTGCAAGAGGGGTTCGACCCAGTGTGGGTGGTGGGACTGGTGCGAGCGGGTCGTGCGGGATGGGTTGGTCAAAACTGATCCTGTTCTTTCTGCTCTGCAGATCTTTGAATACGGTCGCTTGAGCCATTTCATAGACGGGAAGGGCGCCGCTGGCAACTGGATGTCTCTGGTGAACTGTGCCAGGTTCCCCGAGGAGCAGAATCTGACGGCTATCCAGTGTCAGGGAGAAATCTTCTACGAGACCTGCAAGGAAATCTTCCCTAAACAGGAGCTGCTGGTGTGGTACGGTGATTGCTACGTGCAGTTCCTGGGCATCCCCATCAGCTTGAAGGCCATGTCGGAAGGGAAGCCTCCGCAGCACCCCGAAGGTGAGCCTTCCAGCGACCCCTCGGGGGACGCTGCCCCTTTTTCCCCTACAGACGTGTACTTGGCAGGGATTAGATTGGCACGAAGGGAGGTAAAGAAACACAGACATCACCTTTTTCCAGCTGAGTTTTATTTTAAAAATTTGCCAGACCCTGCGGTGAGCCAGTGGGGAGGTGACCGGCCCTGCTGCGGGGGTGCTCGAGGTGGCGGTGGTCCCGCAGCCCCGGTCCCCGGGAGGTCTGCCCGCCCTCTCCTGCAACTTCCACCATCCGAAAGCAGCATCTCCCCCTCGTCGCCGGGGAGCCCGTGGCTTGCACCGAGGGCTGCCGGCAGAGTGGAGCTAGCGGCGCCCCTTTCTGCCCCGACACCTTGGTCTCAGTTCGCCGTTCCTCAGGGAGTTAAAAGTGTTGGTCTGGCGATTGTAAAACATCTGGTCGTCCTGGGCTGAGCTTGCCTCGGCCCCGCAGCACCGTTGTTCAGAGGTGCCGTTTTGGGGAGAAGAAGGGCTTTTCGGGGTCATTCCTTTTTTGGTCCTGTTTCATCTTAGGATTGCACACCTGACTAAGTGATATTTTTCACGCAAGTAACTCTCTCAGTAAAATGGGGCAGGCTGAAGTCGTTCAGATCCCACAGTGTCGGTATTGCTTGCAAAAGAAGTGGCAACTGCACTTACTCCTGGAGATTGGTGTGGGATACTTCTGCTTGTAATGTACTGAAAGTATGACGTTCTTCAAAGTGAAACTTGTGGAGATTTGTGCCAGTGCGGGAAGATTTGGAGCGGGGAAGGGATGTGTCGGTCAGGTGCAGCAGAAGGGGAGAGAAGCAAATTGGCATGGAAATTTGGAATGGAAATTTTTGTACCTGTTGTCTGGAAGCGTTTAATTCAGACTAACTAAATCGTTCGTTTCATCTTAAGGTTTAAGCCAAAGTTACTTTTATTAAAGACAGAAAAGGATACAAAAATATCTTAAAATTTTCCGGTATTGTTCCTAAATTCAGTGATTGCAAACGGTTTGAAATACAAAAGAAAACCAAATAAACGTCTTATTTTGTTTTATACGTAATTGGAAACGATAGAAAAGGTGTGCAAAATTATTTTCTTTTGGGGATGGGAGGTAAAATTTACGGACAGTGCTTGATAAGAAATACCTGGCAATGGTTCCATGTGGGGAGACGCTTTTATGTGGGACTCTGCACTGGGTTTTCACATGTTCTCTAACTGTTTACAGAGTTACAAGGATGAAATCTTGTTTTTGCTGAAGTCAGTAGCTAAAGCCAGTCATTTTAGCAGACTAAGGGCTCTGTTCTGTTCCCCTCCGTTGGAAAGGAGCTGTGCGAACGCTTAGGAGACCTGACACGTATTTTGTTAATGATATTGCCAGCATCCGTTTACCGTTATCACCCTCCCAGAGCCTTAAAATTCCCCGTTGGGTCCCAGCTCTGACAAGGATGCAGATTTGAACTGTGAGTCCCTTTTGCCGTGGTGTAATGGCACGTGTGGTGTAATCGTTTCTGCTGTACAGAAGCCGGGGACAGCTTCAAGTGTGAGCGCTGCGGCAGGGTTTTTGCCTACAAGTACTATCGGGACAAACACCTCAAGTACACTCGCTGCGTGGACCAGGGGGACCGCAAATTTCCTTGTCACCTTTGTGACCGATCCTTCGAAAAAAAAGACAGGCTGAGAATCCACATTCTACACGTTCACGAAAAGCACAGACCTCACAAGGTGAGCCTGCTCCCGGGTCTCTCCTCAGTCACTGGCTCTTCTGGGGAAACTGATTAAGAAGTCTTTTTTGGCCCAGGTAAGATGCTGATGATGTTCCCCCTCCTCCAGTTTCCGTGGCGGTTCCCTGGTGGGAAGCTCTGCCTCTGCAAGGAGAGCTTGTCTTGTGCAGGAAAGTGTAGTTGGAGACATGTAATGGATTTATATGGGGAAAACAAACCCCAGAGTGTCAGTAAGAGTTTAAAATAAAACGAATTTTCTCCTGGGCTTTTTGGATATTTTCATATGACTGTTGCTCCTTTTCTTAAACAGTGTGGGGCTTCCCTTATCCAGGATCAGGAATGATGATGTCTCATGTCTGTTTCCCACCCCCCACCCCCCCTGCGGTCTGAGAACCGGCCGACGTCTGTATTTGTTTCTGTTGATCCAAACAGGAGTCAAAGGTTTTACACTCCATGTGGAGCAGATTTTCAGTTGATGAAAGCAAATCTTTAAAATACTTTACGCATCTCCACGAAACACCTTGCTCAGCATTGGCTTTCTCTGAGACTGGAAAATCAGACTTTTTCTAAAGGCTTGGGAAGGGCAAATTTAAGTGCTTGAGATGGCACAGTTACATCAGTCCTAAAGTTCTCCAAATACCTTTTTATAGATCATCTTACAATAATGTGATTTTTTTTCAGGAAAATATTTTATAACTAAAATGGCTTTATTACAGTGTCAGAATATCTACATGGAATTAGTAACAGATGAAAAACATTCTATTAAATATAAAGTGTTAAATACCATTTAATTTTAACCTTCCGTTCCTTTCCTTTTCCTCTTTTCCTTTCTAGTGCTGTGACTGACTCCACATTTCTGAAACAATGGTTATTATTGTAAGAGGACAATTTAAGATTTTTTTTAGTAAGTTTATCTTTTAGGAAAAAAATAGCAAGTGGAGCTTGATTTACTTTTTTTTAAAATGTGATGATTTTATAGAAATACTCAGATTTTTATTACTGAAAGACAATATTGTCTGTTCATGTTATTGAAACTATTACGATGAAAAATTTTAAAATTTTGCATCATTTTTCATATATATAATAATAAATCTGTTCTTAAAACCATACTAAAATTCTGGCTATTTCAGATTGTTACTGCTTATAATTACTATTGTGTTTATATATTACTGCTTATAATTACTATTGTGTTTATATATACTTAAATACATAACATGTGTGTATATATAAATATATGGAAGCATACATGCACACATCATCCACATACATCTTTGTCTTTTTAACTATGCTGTTGTATGCTTCACTTTAGCTTCAGCCCTTTTTTTTTGCCCCCAGTGCTCTGTGTGTGGGAAGAGCTTTTCTCAGTCCTCCAGCCTGAACAAACACATGAGGGTTCACTCTGGGGAGCGCCCCTACAAATGTGTCTACTGCAACAAGGTAAGGCATCCTGTCCCATCCCTCCATCTGTCGTCTGTTATCCTTTATTTCTTTTCTGTTTTCTTTCAAGAAAATGCTTTGTATTTAAGCTGGTAAGTGTGTATATTCTGGGCAGTTGTGAGTTAAAGTGATAGGGCTGGATAAGACTGAAGAAACAAGATCTGGTCTCCATCTGACATGGAATTTGTGGTTCATCCCAGCTCAGTGATCTGCTGCAGAAATAAAGTCTAGGAAACCTTGAGAGCATTTCAAATACCATCCAAGGCAGGCATCTAGATCCAGTATCCCACTTTTTCATCAGATAGGTAGCTTTTGATGCTAGTGACACTGCTTCTGGATTGCCACAAAGAGATTTGGTCTGTAAACTGAACCTGCACAATAGGGATTTGTGCATGCTTACCTTGAAATAAGAGGGCTATAGGCATGCAGCTGGGCATGGAGGTTTCATTTGGAAAAGAAGACAAACAGAGCCATACAGCACTGATCAAAAATGTGCTCAGCTGCTACTGCCCATCACAGCAGGGATGATTCAGGTGAGGTCTCCCTGTGAAAGCAGTGACAGCTCTCCCAGCAGACAGAGGATGGTACAGGCTGCTGCTGGATGAATATTGGTAGGGGGCTCCAGGTGCTATGGAGTGTCCATGCAATGCAGAAATGCCATCAACATGTTGTCAGCTCCTCCTGATTTGGGAGAGAGACATTTTGTTTACGACTGGCTAGACTAACATAGAGCTGAAGTGTCCTGAAGTAACGAACCTTAGAAAATGCTCCTTTTGGCTATTAGATTTTTCTGTCTCCCAAAGATCCTGAACCCTTGTAGGCAGAGTTTAGGATGAGATGTCATCCCTTATCTCCTGATTACAGAAGGAGGTGGCAGAGCTCTACAGGTCACACTGTAGTAAAGAGATCTCTAGCGACCCTTGGCCAGCCTCCAGTTAGTTGTCATTTGACTGCTGTGGATTGAATCAGGTTAAACTGCTAGTCCAGGATGCACCTATCCTGGGACATAGCCATCATTTCTGAGGCTGGAAAACCAGGAGCTGTTATAAAGAATCCTCACCTGCTTGTCCTATGCAATCATGATTCCCCTTTTCCCCTTCTACCTCTAATGGTGGCTTTGCATTCCCAACTCCTTTGCTGTGAGAGTAAAGGAACAGTGTTGCTACAACATCACTGTTCTGTCCCTCAGACACATTTTGGCCCCTTTGATATAATACCTCCAGGGTCTTATGTGTATTGCCATTTGCTGTGAAAACTTAGGAGAGAGGATTTCTTGTGTGTGGTGTGCAAATAGTGAAAGTGTCCTGGGAAAAGAAAAAATGGGGAAAACACTGGCAACTTTGCAACATTCCTGATCAAATTTTGGGAAGATTGTTTTATCTCCAAATGGAGGAGGAGTCTTTATGACAGAGTGGGAAAGTGCACACTTTGCTACTCAAGTGTGTGTGTAATGGTGGGGGACCTGGCTGGAAGATCTGACTGAAGGAAGAGTAATGATGGAGCAGGGAAAATGAACCTGCAAAAGATGTATGATGGACTGCATGGATGAATTCTAGCAGCTGAATCTCAAGCCAGTGAAAGGGTTTAACTTAGAAAATTGAAGTTGAAAGAAAAGCTTGCATTATATTTCCCAAACACTAAGGAGCTGCAAAGCTAATTAGGACAGTATTGACTTCTTACCTCTGACACAAAGGAAGATATTTACTGGTGTCTCTGGTCAGAAATCTTTCTCTGAGCTTCATCTATCTCCATCTCCCTAGACTCAGCCACATCTATATAACAATAGCTATTGGCTTCTGATTCCTCATTACTGTGGGTTTTTTTGATTTTTTTCCAATTATCTGAGGATGTGAGCTATTTCAGGACTTAATTTTCAGGTCACACGGCTTCTGGTAGGGTCTGGGTTAGCCGAAGGTGTTGTATATTACATATGTGAAAACAAATTACTTCCAACTCCATCCCCTTTCTGATCTGTGCCCCTTCAGGCATTCACAGCATCCAGCATCCTGCGCACTCACATCCGCCAGCACTCCGGGGAGAAGCCCTTCAAGTGCAAGCACTGCAGCAAAGCCTTCGCCTCACACGCAGCCCACGACAGCCACGTGCGGCGCATGCACAGCAAGCAGAAGGGCTGCACGTGCCCAGTGTGTGGCCAGCACTTCCCTGAGCAGGAGGATTACAACTTCCACATGAAGATCCACACTGTTCATTAGTTGGGAACCCTGTGGGTGTGTCGTGGACCAGCTCGTGTGTGTATCAGTGTGTGTGTATCTGTTTGTCCATGGTTGTGTGCACACCACGGGAGGTGACATTCACCCGTGCAGTGACTCTTGAGGTAGGTACAGTCTCTAAACCCAAGGCATATGACTGAGCCCAGGGGACAGGAGTTTTTTGGATACGCCCTGATGCCACACTGTGGTGAAGTGGAACATCAGTTACTCAACCTGTCCTTTCCTCCCATACCCTAATTTTAACAGGCGGGAGGGCATTTTACCTCCCCAAAGCCTTTTGTGCACAAAGATCACTGTGAGGAGTGTTTCTGCATCTATAATGCACCATGGCTGTGGACTTCCTGGTGTAGTCCACATCGAAACTTGTGTAAGGGATGTTTGTATCAAGTGCATTTCTCAAAGCTGATTTAACCTTTTTTGTTTGGACACATGACCACAGGTATGGGATCTACTTTCCCTTATCCTGTAAGTCTTCTAATGATGTTCTATTTAAATGTGAACTGCCTCAGAGATACTGACTGCTGGACCAACATAGAGGTATTTCAATTTCTTCATTCAGCTGCTGGGACATGGAGAGCTCCAGGACTGTGAAGATTAACTCTTCCAGAGGATGCTGGTTAGCCCAGAGAGAGAGAATCAGGGTGTGGTGAGGTGTGCAGGCCTGACATGCCAGCCAGCAGAGGTAGTGAAGCTCTGCCTTCTCAGAGTTTAGAGGACCAAACATGAAGAAACATCAGTGAGCTCTCAAGGTGGATCATAAGCAGTCAGGTAGCCTCACTGAGGCATTTCATTGTGGTCTCAGCACAGGCCAGGAGCAGGCACAGTCACTCTTCTTTCTGAATATCATTCACCCTGTCTGGTCCAGGCCAGATGGTTTTTGTGGTGAGTCCTGATATGAAGGGTGCGCTCTTATGCTTCCTCCTGGCTCTACACTGGATGACTGCCGTAGTGGCACTCCCTTCCTCTGCTCAAAATCTTAAACTATAGAATATGTGATGCCAAGACTCCTAAGAGCCTAAAACTCAGCATGTGAAATTCCTCCCCCAGACTGCAGGAAAGCCTTTGCCTCCATGGGAGGACTAGAAGGTGTCATCTTCCATTTCTCACTGACCATACAACAAAGTCAGGAGTGATTTGTTCAAGTTTATGTATTTTCAAAATTGTTAAGAATGGTATTCCATGTCAATGTGAAATACCAACTAGGAGGCTTATCAAAAAGCCTGTGCTGAAGGACCACTGAGTATAGGGAGTGCTGTAATTAGTGCAGAAGTTTTTATTATGGCTGAGTGACCAGTACAATTGGCAGGAGGGTGTGCATTTGCGTGTGGCTCCCTTTGAGAGCCTGTGAGTTGTCTGTGAGTTGTCTGTGTGTTGGTTTCAGGAGAGATAATGGAAGCCCTTGCTGGAGCTGGTTGACAGACACAAGTAGTTTGATGTTACTGGGATGATGATATTCTAAGTATTCTAGATCAGCTCACATTAATAAGGATTTTGCACATAAAGTATAAGAAAAGTTTTTATTTTGTGCCAAATTTAGTGTCTCTAAATACAGAATAGAACTTGAAAAAAATGTTACCCATATATCGTTCAGATATTCTATCCCTAAATATATTGATTTCCACTAATTTTTGTAAGTTTTGTTGTACTTGATATGCTCTGTCCTCATTGTCTTCATAGTAAAAATATTGTTTCAATATTTATTGAACCACTTACTTATAAGTAAAATATTGAGGCCCAGCACTAGGCAGTATCTGAAGTAAGCAAGTCCAGTTGTATCGTATGTATACATGTAGGTTTTAGGGTAGAATGAGAATCAGAGTCTGATTTTTATTTTGCTTATTTTAATATCAAATATTACTATAATAGAGAAGGCTGAATTTTGTGCATATTGAGGGCTGAACTCCTGACCTCCAAATGGGTAATATTCACTCCTGAGCAGAAAATTATCACAGTACTTAGGTCTACAAATCCATGCTGAAGAACAGGTAGGGGAATTGAATCTTTCTTACAGGTGTCTGTCGTTAGGAGGTCTTTTTCCTCAAGCATACAGAATCTTGGCCCACAGAAATGTGAATTATGTGTGTGAAGGCTTTGCTGGTTCAGTACCTTAAATAACTCAGGATTTGGTGAAATCAACTCACTAATAATGACGTAAATGTTATGACTAGGAGTGGCTTTAAAGTACTGTGAAATGCATGGTTAGCTTCCCATGCAAGTAACTTCCTTGTTTCTTCTGAATGAAGGTTGTTTACTTAAAATGTACATCTGTAGTGCTCTTACTTGTGTGCGTTTTCTTCTTGAAGAAACCCCAGATATCTTGTACTAAAATATTTGCACCTTTCTACAGCATTTCATGTGTTGCCTGTAAAAGAGTATGTGAAGGGTTTTACTTGTATGTGTGATTGTACTGGTTGTCTTGCACATTAAACCTGTATATGTAAATTTTGATGCTAATTATTAATATTACTACAGTTACATTGGTGCAAAGAATGAAAATAAATTACTGGAGGTTATAATGTACACTGGTGGGCTATGGCTTATTTTCTGCCAGATGCACTGGAGTTGTGTATTTGAGGTACTAGCAAATGGATGAAGGGTGTTTGTCATTTGTAAGTCATTACAGAGTCAAACTGTCTTACTGGGAATTCTAGTCCTTGTCCTGCTGGGTAGCAGCTAACTGCATTTGAAGTCAAAGGCACTCAGTGTCTTGATGGATTGGGCCTTAAGTGTCCCAGTAGTTCATGAAAGCTGGCGCCATTCAGTTCTAGATTGAATTCACTCCCACTTTGCCCAAGCAAGATGATGGATCCAGATTGAGAACTAAATAGGGCATTTAACTACCCTGTAGGATTTAACTACCCTATAGCGGCACCCTCTGTCTTTTGAATAGCGAGTCCCAGCTGTGCTGGGGCTGGCGACTGTGAGGATGGCACTTGGCTCTGCACACTTCACAGCAGGGTTGAGAGAAATGAAGCAGCAGGAGGGAGCAGGAGGGGAAGGTAAGCTGAGCCGCCTGCCAGCCCACGGCAGATTTTAGTTCCGTGCAAGGAAAATGCAGTGATTGTCAATGCAAACCTATTGTTGTCCTTGCCAGCCAGGGTTTAGGAGAGACTAGGGAGTTCTCCTGCAGTGTACATGTAGCCTGTGCATCCAGCACTGAGGTTTTCCTCCCCGACGATTTGCATATTTACTACTTGCAACTACTTGCACCTTTTGTAGCCATGCTGGTAGCAGCCAGGTGAATGCGCAGCTCCATCCAGCCCAGCCAGCAGTGGGATTTCGGATGTTTATACACACAGATAAGGGGGAGGGAGAGCATGTGTGCACATTGCAGTTTTTGGTCTGGCAGGTTCCCAGGATGACTGCATGGTGCAGAAGGCCACGTGCAGGAGGGAGATTGCACTCCAAGTTCAAGGTAGAATATTTGTGACCAACTGTAAAGGCTCAATCCTTTTGTTGGGCAGCCCCAGCTGCCAGGTCCCTCCTGAGGAGGCACCATGGCACTCCGTGCTCCTGCCAGCCATTTCTGAGCTGAGTCAGCAGAAAACAGGACATCCCCACAGTTCTCAGGGGACTGGGCTGTGGCTTTGCATGCTGCACTGCATCCACCTCTTTAATTTCTTGGCACATTCAAATATAGGACAGAAGTGTTATTTTCCTTGACAGTGGCTAAAATAATACACTGTGCAATAGGCACCCGTGCTTTTCACTCAACTTGCCTTAAGCTGTGCAGGGTGCTATCCCTGTCTGGGGATAGCATTCTCACTAAAGCAAAGGATGTGTGCGTTCCGGCTGTTCTTTCTCTTAATGAGGATTAAAAATGGTCCTGCCAAGGGGAGTGGCAAGTCAAGTCATTGGGACTAACCAGCCCTGTAAGACACTGGTTGATTTTCAGTGTTCTGCATTAACTCTGTCAGGGTTTTTTAAATGTTAATGGAAAGTGATCTAAATAGAAACCAGAGTATAAGGGCAATCAACTGTTTCTTGGGGCAGTGGGGTGCAGAGAGAGAGATGAGACTCTGTGAGGCTAACTCCTGAGAAGCCCGTCCTGTGTGAATGACAATGGGGAGAGAAAAACAAAAAGGTGGTCCCAGAACTCAGGCTGGCGAGTGTGAGGAACAAAAGGCCTGGACACCGACATCTGCTGCCTCCAGCATTTCTTGCATATCCCTGCTCTTCAAACACCTGGTCCCCATCCCCCTGCTGCCCCAGCTTCTGTCCCGCTGTCACCCTGGGGGACTCTTGAGAAGAGGGAGGTGGTTAACCACTGAGGATAGGTGAAAAGCAGGGAGGAGCTTAGTGAATTGAAGATAATGCCACAAACAAAACCGTCCATTAAACAAGAGAGGTCGTTCACCAGAGGAGCCCTGACTGGCTTAAGAAAGCAATTACTTGGGTCCCCAGTCTCCTACATGCCCCCACAGCAAGTGCTGGTGTTTGTTCGCCCCGACAGACACTTTTCCATTTCTCTCCTCGCACACATCCCCTTGCACCTTCTCCCTTCTGTCTCCTTTACTTAGGTAGTGCAAGGCCTTGGGCACATGGAAGGGGTGTGAGACTGTCCTTGCAGTGTCCTTGTACTTTTCTTTCCTTCTTTTTTGACCTCACGTAAAACACTTCCAGATCTTCAGCAACTGTCTGTGTTCTTATGGTGTTTGACTCCAACTTTAAAGAGGCTTAATCTCCACCAGTGACTATTCCATCTCCATCCCTGGCAGTCACTCTGCAGCAGCTCTTGTTGTAGGGACTGTCCTGCGGCCCCAGCTCATCTCCACTGCAGCAGTGGCAAACCAGACTTAAATTCCCAGGACTAATCTCTTGTCACAAGGCTAACCTCTGGCTAGCCCAGCAGTTTAGTAGTGTAGAGAGCACTGCTGCATACCTTAGTATGAGAATGCCACACAGTCCTGCAAACTACAGTATTACCAGTCTGCAGAGCAGCAGTGAGAAAATGCAGTCTCTCTTTCTTTGACTGCAAGGACTTAAGCAAAGCTGGTAGGAGATACCCTGGTCCCTAACAGAAATGCAGGAGCAGAGAACATCCACTGGGGATGAAGGAAGGAGAAAGGGATGACTTCTTGGATTATACTGGCCAAAAAGGGCAAGTCACAGATAATCCCTAAAGTGAAATCAAGCGGTGAGGCTCCTGCTCCCTAGAGAGAAAGGGTAGAGTCCATCCTCTTGCTTAATCTAAGTGGAGTCAGTGGCATTCCCTCCGGAGCTGCTGAGCTTCACGTGTTTTGGAGGATGCTGGCCCGGTGCAGCGGTGTGGGGGGGGAGGAGTACTGTGACAAGTCCTCCCCGGAGAAGTCTTTCCCACAAGTGACCCCACCGCAGCGGCAGCCCCACAGCGGCGGGTGCTGACGGCCAGCTGAGGGATTACCTGTATTGATTCCCTAATAGCTGTCAAGGTGGAGGGAAAGACTACTCTGCCTCAAGCTCGGAGCTCTTAGCTGAGTGAGAGCATAAACACCCCATTAAAGGTTTCATTCAATAGCAATCTTTACTAAAGTAAATGGACAACAGCAGCCCCCCTGCCCCCAGTCCCTAATGCAAGAGCCATTATAGAGCAGCAAGGCAGCACACAGGAATGTCTATTTCTGTAGTATCAGTTTCACCAACAGACTCAAACGATTCTTTTAATGAAAAGTGGATTTGTTTTTCAATTATTTTTTTTCTTCCAGAGATGTGAAAACCTCAATGAAATAACCAGAGGGGAATCTGGTTTTTTTCCTGAACCTCCCCCCAGAGCGTGAGGTATGGCTGTTTCCCACCAATGTACCCATCAGTAAGCAGAGAGGGAACATGGGCTGGCAGTATCCTGCTCCGACTGTTACTGGGGATGGGCAAGACAGGAGCAGCAAGTGCTGGAGATGGCAGTGCTGAAGGACACTGGATGAACTGGGGGCTTTCCCCTCCATCAGGCACGTGCAGTGCTGGAAGAGAGACAGTCCTGCCCTGGAGGGCAGGATCTTGCTTTTCTGGTGTGTCTAGAGCTGCCTTCTTGAAAGCTTTCTTCCTCACTCTGGAAGTGAAAGAAGGCTTCACCCTATGGCTCTGAAGCCAGCAGGGCCGAGACACTCCCCTGCTGGGTGTCTGTGCTGCACACAGTGTAAGGAGGTTGACCCAGAAGTTTACTAGTCAAAGTGAGTTTCTCTCTCTCTCGACTTTGTTGAATCTCTGGTCAAGGATGGTATGAAACCTTGCATGGATAGTACCAGATTTATCACTCTACTTCACCACAGTAGGCTTCAATTTAACCCATGCCTCTTCTTCTAAGACTTTTTTCTCTTAGTTTCAGAGCTAGAGGGATCCCACTCATCGTTAATCTAATACACAAAAAAACAAAATTCAGCATGAAAAAATGTGTCATCAAAAGGGAAAGTTCCTGGAAAAGAAACATTTGGTCATTTGCTCAAGCATCTAGGTTGGTTCTTTACTTGTCCCCCCAGACCTCTTCACAAGGGTACCCTCAGCCTTATATTTTGGAAGTTTGCCTATCAGGTAGTTTGGGTTTTTTTGAGCTTCTTTCCATCCAAGAAAGAGTTCAGGTGCCAGATTTGCAGGCAAGGAGACAGTCTCAGAGAAAACCACTCTGACATTAACTCCTCATAGGGAAGGTGTCTGGATTGAGGGCTTTTAAGCTACTTTTCTGTTTCTATGCTCATGTGACACCATTACCATGTTGTTAACATAGTTTCTTTTAAACTACGTTAAATTATTCAAATTAAAAAGGTCTGTTGATTTTGGTTAAAGTAACTGGCCAGATCTATTCAGATGGTCTGTCTAACCCAGTTTAGTTGCTGATGGTTTTGTAACTATAACACAAGCAGTAGGGCCTAGCAAGACAAAAACATTCTCCTTTTATGGCTTTGATTGATTTTGTCTCCTCGGAGCTGTTTTGGTCGGGATGTTGTTATGACAAAAAAGGTTCTATGGGAGGGCTAAAGGAGGACAGTTGTTCATCTGAATAAGAGAAAATCATTTAATTCTGAGGAAATTCAGAAGAGAAGGAAAACTAAAGTGGCTAGTAGCATTTAAAGCCTCCTATGAAATCTGTGCAACCTTTTGGTCTGTGACACTTTTCTTTAACTGTATCTGTCTGGTAGACATATCAATTCTTTTTCTAGCAGTGATAAGGAAATAAAAACTATTATAAAATCTTTTAATTTTATCTTTACTTTTTAGTCAAATATAAGTATTTGGGATTCATCCTCCCGGAAGTAGAATTTCATTAGGTTAGAACAAATGGCAGTTCTGTATAATGTATAATGATGGTCAAAGATGATGCATATTGTGTTTATACAATATGCATAGTTCTGCACGGTGTCATTGTCATTGTCATAGGAACCCCCCCACTTATTTCCATAATGCTTACGACACAAAGTATTAAACTTGCATGGTAACAATAGAGTTATACTAGGTGGGTTAAAATCAAAATGAAGTATTCTGGATTATGAGGTTCTGGTTTATATAACTGTATGGTTGTACTGACAACCCCCTCCTCTACACTGTGTAGGTATTTACCAAGTGTATTCACCCTTCTTAACAGAATATTACAGACTTTTAGTTTTATTTGTGTGTACATATACACACCTATATATATTCATTTGGGTACATGTACGTATGCTTATGCATGTGTATAACATCTATTAAAAATGTCCTTTTGAAAAGTCAAGCAATACTGAATATTTTAGTAAATCGAATACAAAACTAATAACTATCCACTCTCAGTTTCATTACTACTTTGGATGGCATTCATGTTGCAAAATATAATGAATTTTCTAGAGCTACTTTTCAAGAAATGTTGTGATATTCACTCTAGGTACTCAACACCATCAATTTATTTCCAAGTCCTGAACTGAGGATTAACAGAAGACTCTACAGCAATGGCAGATGGCAGTCACTCTTCTCCTACTGCTGCTGACAGCCGTGGTTCCCTTGGGCCCCGGTGGGATAATGGTTCATACCCTTTCCAGACTTTATGTTGATATTTGGCATCCCTTGAATGTTTGTTTTTTACATTCCCTGGACCCCTCTGTAATAAGAAAGAGCTGATGGTGCCCAGCTGAAGGGGGAAGTCCTTTGAAGCAACTTTTCCGGTAATAGACTTTAGCATCTGCTTTTGTAGAAGCTGCTCTACTACGTTATTGTATTCATATTGACCTGTGCTGTGTAGGTCCGTATTTGTCAAGGTTTCAAAGACATATTGTCAAAGATTTATACATGAGAGAGTAATTAAAGGTCAACCTCATAAATAGTTATAACACCCAAGGCCAAAGGGGAGTTTTTACAGTCGTTAGAAACTCGTCAGAAGTTTAACCTGCCGTGGGTGCCTCAGCTGCAGCACGTGTAGTTATGCGGTGGCCATGAGAGCCCGAGCACCGTGGTGGTCTCAGCATGGACATGGATCAGACTCTGCCTCTCCTCAACCCTTCTCTAGCCCAACATCTTGCCCATCTCTTCTCGCTTTTGGGCGGATTCCTTCCTCAGCCAGCGCCTCAGCGGGATTCAGGGGCGTTATATGTTTCTGTATACGTAGCAGTCCCCGGGGGGCTGTAAGAAAGAGCTTTTAAGGCGCTATTGTAACTATTCCAGTGGGAGGGAGGCAATCAACAGCCTCCTGCCCACCTCCCCACCTGCCAGTAGACAGAGTTAAACCTTAGTTTCTTTGAACGTCAGGCTCTCTTTTCGTAATCACTTTCAGGGTATGGAAAAAGAGAAAATTAAACAATTACACGGTTTAGTGCATTAATGTATGGCAGAAGAAGGACAAATATTTTACAAATTTAACCCATCTTTGCCTTGATAAACATGTCATTTAAAGGTGTCAATGCTCGAGGCAGTCAGCTCAGTTAACTACCTTCAGAGTGGTAAAGAGGTCTTTTAGTACTATTCATCACCTTAAAGACTGCTCTTCACACTCAGTTTCATGAGTTTGGATTATTTTACATAAATCTCCAACAACTTTAGAGATTCCTTTTTTTTTTCCCCCTAAACAGCTACAGAACTATAGCAAGCTTTCACCTGTTTCCATTCACTTAGTTAGCAATATATCAAGAAGTCAATTGGGGGTTTTTATATATCCAGATCTTTAAAGATTCTATAACAATCAAATAATTTCCAAAAAAGAATGGGGGGAGGGAAATGTGAATATGGTCTTATCGTTACTTCATTTTGTATTTTATGCAGTTGCTGGTAAAATATTGAATTAACTTAGAATTACAAATGAGAACCTGTCAGATAGTATCTTTTGTGACCAGCCATCTAAAACAGGGAAAATATTTCTGAGTCAACTTTAAGAATCAGAACCTCAGAGGGACCTGACTTGGTGAGTTGACGAATGAAAGTTTATGATTTTTCTAACAGTTTTTTTGTATCAGTAAAATACACGAGCTTTGCTAACCACGGTTTTCAAACCTCTAATGTGCATTTGCAATGGAAGCTTCCCTTCCAGGTAAAGGATTTTTCTAATATTTAAGCATCATGTTCTTTGGAAGCATCACTTGGAAAGGGAGTGACATTCTTTCACAATCCATTAAAATGTTTAATAGGAAAATGGTGACTTCCTGAACTGCAGCTTGAGAGCAGGAAGGCAGATATCACACACACAGTCGGGACACGCTGGCAGTGGTGCTTTTTGAGCACATCGTTTTCACATACGAACGGAGGCTTGATGCTCAGCTTCCTCCGGGGCCAGCAGATCATGTGTCTGTGAGGCAAAATTATTATGTGAGACAATAAAAAAACCCAACCCTGGTAGGAGACTTGTTCGACTGATTGATGGGAAAGGATGGTAAAATCAGATTTACCAATGAATGTCACTTTAGAATTAACAGGGCTGATAGGAATGTAGCCAGCAGGAGTGTTGATTTCTCTGCGAACAAGTTGCCTTCCCTCCTCCTGGGGGCTCATCCCCTGCGCTAATAAGGTCTTGCTCTTTTCCTGATAGATGCCTGAATGTCAGGCAGCAGATTTTAGGATAATAATGACAATGACTCTGATAATGGCCGGCTCTGTAGCCTAAAGCTGGCAATTGGGAGTGTGAAAGCGGCTTGGCCCAGGCGGGCACAGCACTTTCTTCCCTTCCTGCTGGGAGATTATCTCCACCCTCAGGAGTTTAACCTGTTGTGAGGACTTTGACTTGCTCTGTTCTGACACTGGAATTGTCATGTAAGTGTATTTTAAAACGTCCCTATTGATTTCACTACAATGGCTCCTTTGCAGTACAATTACCTCCATCCTGGAATTTCTGGCCCGGCTGAGCTGGTCTTGGGGCTTTTTGTGCTCCCAGCTGTGTAAGGCAGGCTCTGGTCCAGACTGGTCTCTTCCAAGCCTCTTTCTTGCTTACTTTTGACTGCCACCTTCTCCAAGGCGCTGTTACAGCAACCAGGACAAGGTGGAAGCCTACAAGAGAGGGAGGTGGTGGAGCTATTTTGGTGACCTTTTGTTACTCAATGATTTCTTTATTGAAAGAGGGTTTTCTCAAGGTACTAAAAGTGGGAGCAGGGCTGATTGTCACTGCCAGAAACCTGGGAGAGCTAAAGTAGGTATAGGTATATTTTAATGTCCCAGTGTGATGCTAACTCACGCTTTTTGTCCTCAGATCTTCAGGGGCTTGTGTAAAGACAGCCAACGATCCAAATTCTTATTTTCCAAGTGGAAAAAAAAAGAACCACAGGTCAGTTAAATTACTTCCTGATGCCAAAAGTAGAGCCCAAATCCATGTTAATTGACCTCGAAAAAAAATTACTATACAGAAGTAAGATACAAACATGTATTTCCCACATCCAGCTTGTCCTCCTCCTTATCACTTATTCTCTAAGGGAAAGAGTCTCAGTGCACGGCCTCGAAGGGAGCTGCAGCATGCGTCAGCTGCACCCTCCACAGCCAGCAGGGTTCCAGCCTTCGCTGTATATGCTCTGCATCATGTTGCTCCTCGCAGTGTATGGCGGGGGGTGTGGGGTGGGGTGGGGGGGTGTGGAGTGAGGGGAAGAGCAATAAAGGAACATCACCAGTGCAAATGAGCTGCTCTAATCTCAGTGTCCTAAGCAGCAGATTAACACATTTGTAACCACTGTTTACTATTTCTTCACTGGCTCAATCTAATGCAATAAAAGTTTCCCTCTTGAACATTTTGGTGTGTTAGTCTCTGGCAGGTCCTTGTCTTTGTCCTGCTGCCAATACCTTCCTAATTCCATTTGTTCATTCCTTTTCTCTTTCCATGGGTAGAGCTTGAATTTACATGCCTGATGATGCCCTTTGTTGGAACACTGTATATGTGCCTCTGTAAAGATATTCGGGAACACCTCTAATAATCTGCTTAGTTTATATCTCTCCCTCCACTATAATTGGTCAGTGTAGGGCATCTACCCCCATTGCGCTGTTCAGAATATCGCAGGCAGGTTGCTTTCAGTTGCATTTTCCCCCCTCTAATGAAGTTATTATAGGCTTTTAGGTATACTTGGAATTTCCTTCTTCTGCATTGCTGAATTTCCTTTTGTGCAGACTTTCTCCTTGAAGATGAAGCCCTTTTGTTATTTTAAATAGTGAACAAATTGACACAACATTGTACCTACTTAAATTCTCAAGATTATAATTAGCACATATATGGGAAATGATCCAAGAAAGACTGCAATTTTTAGAAGGAAAGATGTATGGATTGCTTGATTAAAACCCTACAGTCTGCTGTGTCAATTATGCTACTTAGAATTTGCTCCTTTACTAGCCAGTTCTTAAAAAACAAAACCCCCAAAAAACGAAAAGAAACCCACCACCACCAACACCTAATATTTACTTATTGTCTGTTATACCTCTTTTTCCCCCAGTAATACTCAGCAGCTACTCTCTTTGTATGCTTTCACTCTCAAGGGCCTGATGGAAAGGCAGATAGGTGAACAAAATACATCGCAAAACCACTTTCTTCAAGTGTTTTCTTCACTTCAGCCACTGAAAGGAGTATCGCCTCGGGTAGAGGGGCTCAGACACTTCTCTAGGTGCTAATATTGCAGGATTTAGCTCTGCATCCAGCATAATCAGTAGTTGCTATTAGTTGCTCCTGCCCAATTTGTTAATTCTCTTGTGTGTAAATGTGCATGTGTGTATTTAGAAAGGCATGTAGAAGTAAAGACAGTAAAAATTTATAAGTTACAATGAGAATGTTATATATTTTCAGGTTTACAGTTCACCAGAACTATGCAAAATACACAACATTTTGTATTACCTGATTTAAAAGCCTAAACTTGTTATAACAGAAAAACAAATTATCTACCTGAAGTCTGAAGTGAAACCTGAAATTAAATGAGCTATTATGCTTCCCTTCATGTTTTGCAGTACACAGGATTTACTTTTGGTAAGCAGGTACACCGATAGCTTTTAATAAATAGTTTGATATATGTAAAATGAAATAAAAGAAAAGAAAAGGA
This sequence comes from Corapipo altera, assembly GCF_003945725.1. Taxonomy (NCBI): domain Eukaryota; kingdom Metazoa; phylum Chordata; class Aves; order Passeriformes; family Pipridae; genus Corapipo; species Corapipo altera. Next base: position 15,791,762 of record NW_020884879.1, on the reverse strand, counting down.
GATGGGAAAAAAATTTACTCTTCCTCATATGAAGGCTTCTTACCAGAAATTGATTTCTTGATTTTTAAAATGCTTTTAACATAAATATAGTCCCATTACACTTCAGGTTTCAAAAAGTAAGAACGTGTATGATTGACATATATCTGCATGGAACATATGTGCCCTTTTCAGTGATTCTATTGAACATATCCTAAGAAGTGTGACCTTGAGCTGTTTTTGTTTTAGTAAACTCAACCTGGCTAGGAATCTTCCATTAATGTTCCAGAATGAAAGCTCAGGGATATTTGGAGCACATGAATTTCACTGTCCTCTCTACACTGCAATCCATTCGTTAAAATATATGCTGAGATGGATCTTAACCTGAAATATTTCATTTGTTTTTAGGGTGATACCAGCTTATCAGATCTTTCCTTCTTGCTGCATTTTTTTTTAATCTCATCCCTTATATGTATTTTAGAATAACATTTCTTTATAGTTAAAGGACAGAATATAGGAAAAAATAAATAGAAGACTTCCCCCCCTTTTTTTATATATAACCACTTGTGGTTTTTTATCCCCTTCTCGGCACACCAGAAGAATGACAAATATTTTAACAAAACATGGAGTTCCCATACTTGATGAGCAGATTCACTCCCTTTGTGCTTTGGCAGGCTAACTACATGATATGAAAATGCATCATTTGAGAAGGAGCTTTAGTGGGTCTGGGCAGCTTTTAACTAGCCTGTTGTTGCAGTCCCAAGGAACACAAGGAAAGAATATTCAGCAGCTACTATTGAAACAGGGTGACATGGATTAGAATGGGATATATAGTTTGTGTTTAGAGTATCATGAGAACAGATGTAATATAGTAATACCCCATTTCACTGAGTAGCTTCTAAGTAATTACTTATAATGGGTATTACTTAGATTGTTGTGCAGTCCAGGGATGCCTAGAGGAAGGGCTAGGCCAGCAGAGTCAGTCCCTTGCTGTGGTTTTTACCACGCAGAAAATAGGTTGCCCTTGAAGCCTTCTCCTGAGCTGTTCCTTCCCCCAGTACACTAGATAGACATCTTCCACATGACCTAACCTAAGACTTTTCTACCAGACCTGGCAGGTCTGGTTGCATTGCAGGGAAATGCATACCACATCAAACAATGCCATTCATGATGGCAGGAGCATTTGCCCAGACAATGTTTAGGAAGAGCCTCACCCTATAGTCCTTGGGGGTGTGGATCTCTGAGGGCATGGATCACTCAAGACACAATATAGCCCGATGTCAGAAGTGGTGGCCACCACTCTGGTGGCAGCAGCTGGACAAAACCAGCATCCCTACAAATTTGTGTCTGCATAGAAGGGAAGGAGAACATGGTGAAACAGCCTCTCACTGGGTGACTTTGGGGAAGGAATGTCAGTCTCTATATACCTGACCAAACCTGTGTTGTCCTCTCCTCTTGCTATAGCCAATTGTGCTCAGCTTCACAGCATCTGATAATGTATGTAAGGGCTTGGAAGCAGGAGCTGATTGTTCTTTCAATGCTGTCAGCCATCAGGATTGCTGTCTGCGTCCTGTGATGGTTATCTGGCTTGCATGTTTATGAGTGGGGTGAGGGGAAATGGGAATGGGAGAAGAACAAGTAGTGGAAAACAAGAACAGGTAGAAGGTGTCAGTTGCTACATGAATATCTGTGAAAACGGGAATTTTTTTTCAGGGATCTTATCAGAGCAAGGTAAAAGTCAAGAAGGTAATGGAGTGTGGGAAGGAAAGAAAACACAGTAAGACCAGAGGAATGGAGAGGACAAGTGAAGAGCATGTTTCGGAAAACAGAAAGGAGATGGGGTGGTGGGAATAATTGGGTGAGGTGGATTGGAATCTCAATAGGTGTTAAGACTTGCCTGCATGAACTTTTTGACTGGCCCTGAGCCCAGTAGAAACACAAGCCAGAAGTGTCTGGAGACCTGTGCACTTCTCTATAAGCTATGAGTCCTAAGAGCCCTGCAATGACATCCCTGTAGTCACATCACTTCTCAACACCCTTTGGTGACAGAGGACAAGGGATGTTGGATGTTCATTAAGTTCATTAAGCCTGTGTGACCTGTTTCAGCATGGATACACTGCTGCAGCCAGCCTCGCACCTCTGTGTGTGTCCCTGGCAGGCAGACCTTTGTGCCTGACTTTGTACAATCAGCTTAGGTGCACTTTCCTTTCTCCATGTTTGACTTAATTTTGAAGACCAAGCAAATCTGCTTAGCGCAGTTTAATGAATGAAATTATTATTGGAAGCAGCTTAAATGCTTACCTTGACCAATGAAGTATGCCTCCCCTGTCCTGTACCAGCCCTGGGAGACCAGCCAGGTTGGGTAGTGCATCCAGCCTGGCAGACCCCTGGGATCTTGTGCTGGCAGTGACAGTGCATGAGACTCCCCTGCAAAGCTTGGTTACCAGTAGCAAACTGGCTTAAAATCTTCCTGATTGGGCTCATGTGTTCATGAGCATCTCAGCGTGATGGAGTGTTCATAATTTGGGCTAATGTGGAATTCCACTTGCATCTCAATTCTGCCACAATATAACTTCCTCACACCTTCTCTAGCTGTGCAGAACCACCACCTAGTGAAGCCAGGTTGTGTTGCTCACGTCCTTCTTGGAGTTCATTGTCCTTTGTAGGGATTTATCAGCACACTGCTCCATTTTGGCTGGCAGACAGGAAGCTGAGGCACAGCAAGGCTGTATGGTCTCTCTCATGCAGATGACTCTTCCTGACTCCTGGTGTTTAGCCATCAAGGCTAGGATGTTAGGCTCCTCATAAGTTCCTTCCGGGGCAATGTGACTCCAAATTCTAACAAATGAGCAATCCCATATCTCGCATATCAATTGTTTATCTCAGCTACAACTTGATTTCTCCTAATATCCCAGGAGAAGCTAGGAATCAAGGATTTGTGGTATGGCCTTGGAGGGCTGTTAATTCAAGAAAAAACCATCACATTCTACTTCTTCAGTAAAGGTCATAATCAATAAAGATGAAATCTTCCTGATTTACTTGGTACTCCTAGCATGATGCTGGACTCAAAACTCACAAGCACATGTGCAGAAGGATTTTACATGAGTATGATAAGAGTTGTTCAAAACCAGATCTGCTTGCAGCATAAATATGGTTTTCCTGGGGTAGAAACTTCATGTGCAGCTTTGTTTCAATATAACCCTTGCATAATTACTATCCTGGCCTAACTCGGCGCAAACATATGAAAAATGTGATTTCATACCTTTAGGAAACTGTAGGAGATAGCTTGAAGCCATTATACACAAATACTAGTTGGTAATATAAACCTTCCAGCAAACGCAGACACAAAGGAATTTTTTGAATTTTTCTTAAATTTTGTTTTAGGAAATGTGCCCTGATTGTGAGGTACCAGGTATTTATATTTAAAACTTCAGAGAAATAGTAACACTTCAGGAATTAAAATGCATTCGTAGAGTTTCTTATTGAGCAGCAGGAAAAGTGTCTTGATTCCTTATCAATCACATGGCCAAATGTGATAAAAGCCCATTTTTACCCATGCTTTGTTTTTCAAACACTCCACCATTGGATTTGCCTGAAAGCAGCCTGTCTAATGGAAGGTTCCCTGAGAAAGAAATGTCACTCCCCATCAGTGATATTGTACACAAAGGCAGGCACTGAGGGGCTCAGGAGACACTCCTGCACTATAGAGCTGAACAATTGATCCTCTCGCCATAGCACTATTAAGAGTCCTTGATACCCACTATCTCCCAGAAAATGTATTGTTTAGAGAATTGTGGTTTGTTGTCAGTGGCCTGTGGAAAGCATAATGGAGGTACTTGGCACTATAGATTGTTTACAAAGGCCGATGTTAATGAGAACAAAAAAGCTGCTTATGTGATCAGAAAATGAAAACTCAGTGAAAATAAGAATAACAATGGCATTTAATGAGGAGCCCTTGTGTCCTCCCACACATGCTACCTGTGCAGGTCTCCTCGTACAGACAGTCTTAGCACAGTGCTTTAAAGGCTTGTTATTCATATATATTTGGTCTGGAAGATGTTTCTATTTGGAGAATAAATGGTGAATAGTTAGCATCAAGCATCAACCTTAGGTACTGACTCTTATCCTAAATTCCATTGATGCAAACCAGTGTGCATTGCTAAGAAGTGTACTGTGAGCTGTACCTTTTACTATCTTTGCTATTGCCAGGACTGTCTACTACAGATGAAAGAATGATTGAGAAGTCTTTTTGTCATACTTTTTTTGTACTTTTTCTTGTACTGCTTTGCTTTTAAAACCAATGTGTGATTTTTAGGATTGTCCTGTGTAGAGAACCAGGAGCTGGATTTGGTGATCCTTGTGGGTCCCTTCCAACTCAGGATATTCTATGATTCTATGATTTTTCCCCTTCTAGTAGTTGAAGAAATCTAGTCCAACTCAAATGAACTTAGACAAGAGCAGTATTTTTCATAACAACAGCTAGAGCTACTGTAATGTGCTATCCCTGCTGCAGGAAAATAATAATAAAAAAAAGTTGCAACTGCTACTGACTGTGAAAGTTGGGTCTAGCATCTACTTGTAATGAAAATATGTGAAATGGTGGCAATGGTCAATCACTGAGCGGGAAAGTGGCAGCTTGAGAATTGGAGTTGCCTGGCAGTTCACGGCTGCCCCAGCCATGCTGAATTCTCTACTGATATATTAGGTCTCTAGCACCAGTGCCATGACAGTGTTTGGGGCAGAGCAGCTGAGGGCCACAAAAGTGCCATCACCTATCATCTCTGTTTTAGCCACCCACAGTTAAACTTGCATTGACTCATCTGGGTGCTGTTTTGGCTATGCTGGTAGTTGCTGAAATAATCCTTCAGCATTGAAATATATCCACTGGCATTCTTAAAATGGAGTAAAATGCACCGGGTGGCTCTCTCTGCTTCTGGACAGGTTTAAGAAGGGTGTACAGGAGAGGGTAGGGGTCTGCCATGCCTTCCAAGTGCCACTGGAATTTTATGCAGGAGAATTCAACCCCAAAATGCTGGATGCCATTTTGCACTAGCAACAGATAAATATTTGGAAAAAGACTGTCCAGCACAGGGGTGCCACCTCTGTCACTATAAGTTTTATTGCAGATATAGTTCAGGTAAGACAGGTGGTGACAAATTCATCCCTGAGCAAATATGTTCTTGATGTGTAGTTTTAATTTTGCAGCTATGAAGAAGTAAAAGAACACACCATATGTGGCTCTGTGTCTTCAAATAAAATTGCTATCCTTAGTTTGCCCTTGCACAGTTCAGCATCAGTGCATTATTGATTGGAATTAGTAAGTTAATAAGGTTTGGGCTAATTAATCAGATGGGTAGGGACTGGAACTGCACTGCAAGGCTTAATCAAGTCATCAAAGCTCTCAAGCCGTGAAGAAGGTAATTAAAGGAAAAGGATGACTGTTATATAGTAACAGGAATCTAGGAGAGGACAAGAGCAAGATAGAGAAGCTCCATTTTCTTTTGTACACTTTTCTAATATAAATCAGACCAAATGACCCGGGTACAGTGCTCAGCTTCCTATCAGCAAATTAAATTGGATGAATTTATAAATCATGTCAGAGAGGAATTTAGTCCAGCTAGTCTAATTGCCAAGAAATCTATGTTTGCTTGTAGAAGATGAGGTTTTTTGCAATATCAAGGCCTACAGCACAATCTCATACTGCCTGGGACTGTTATACCAAGGTTGCTGGATATGGAATAAAGCAACATATTTTTAAATAAAGTATAAACCTATTTTTACAGAAAGTATATATTTGTTAAGGCAAAATTGATTAATGTAAAAGCATTATTTTGTAGCCTATTGAGTGCGTACTACAGAAGGTCGAATCTCAAACTGTCTTTACTCAATTGCTTTGCTGAAAGTAATCTAAGCACCACAAAAAAACTTAGTTTCATTAAGAAACAGGTCTTATAGCCTTTCTGCTTATATTCTGTCGTATTAACAATAATTCAGGCAAGTATTTTTGGTAAAGACCATACAAGAAATAACCACTAGAGGCCTAAAAATAACACATATATAGTCATTGATGGATCTAATATTTGATGACAGCTAACCACAGTGAGATGAAGCAGCAGCTCACTAACATCCACTGTCAATCTACGTGTTATTTCACTAGAAATTTCAGAAAAAAATATTTTATTTCAATAATTTATGGTTAGTTTAATTCTCCTTTCAAGACTAAAATACATTTTAAGGCTTTTATTATAAAAATAAATAAAATAATAATTTGGGGAAAATTCAGATAAGTATTTAAAGAAACTGACATTGAAGAAATGAGTGTAGTAAAGGAGTAAGTGAAGCATTTAAATTTTCATGAGCTGACATTCTCATCCTATGTTCTTACCTGAGGGGATTTTGATTTTGCAAGTGCCTAGTAAAATAACCCCCAAACAATGTAGTAAAATATTTATGACATAGAAAAATAGTGAACTAGAAAATATGTATAGACCAAGTGTGCCTCAGTAATTAAGTAATGATCTTTAAATATGTATTTTGGAATACAAGAGTTTAAGCAACTAAATTCTGTTCATGTATATATGTATATATGTATATATGTATATATATATATATTTATTTAACTATACCTAGGGCCTGATATATGGGATTCAGATGCTAGTTTTCTTGTCTGTTTTATTTTCAGCTTTGGAGAGAGACAAAATTAGACTGTACCTATTTCTGTAGTAGGGTATTAAATCCATATGTTTGAATGATTCTGATTTATAAATTTAGCCTGTAGTGAGTATTTTGTGTATTAAAGAAAAATGTTCAGGTAATCTTTGTCTATTTTTTCAGATGGAACTGAAAGGGGAAAATGCTAGAGCTGTGGTGCTTATGTCAAATTTTGGATTTAAGCTCCGTGTTTTGATGAGCAGTTGACAGTCATAAGCACAGACAGGCTTGTCCATTAAAAAGAAAGGAAAGTCATGCCAAAACCTGTCATATGTCATGTAGCCAAGTTTGATAGTGCCTTGTCCAATCGTTCACTAACAAACAATGACTTCGAGATATCAGTGAACAGCGTGCAGTTTTCCACATCTGGATTTTTAACCTGAACTAAACAGTATTTCTTTGGATGGACTTTATCGGGTGTTATTGAAACATGCCTTTCTAATACTTGTTCCTTGTAAGATGAAATGAGCCTGTTAATGCACAATCACTGAAATTAAGAATAAAATGTTACTGAAACCAAAAAGGAAAATCCAATTATCTTTACTATCTATCTGTAAAGAGCATGCTTGCTCCCTTTAAAGATGTCCTTCTGTTCTAGACATGTACAGTCATATGCATTTCAAATCCTATTTGCCTAGGAATACCACAGTATGAACCAGAGAGCAAGTGATACATACTGGAAAATATGATTAAAAATGAAGACATCTTTACATACACTGCTGACTAACTCTTTGGAGAAAGTCTGTAGAAAATGGCATCAGCTCTGCTGGTCAATATTTTGGAAAAAGTCCATAATAAATACCAAGTCTACTAGCTAACATTTTAGTGAAAATATAGGAAATACATCAATATCTCTTTCATGTGAAGTGTTACATCTTTCATGAAGCATCCTTGATACCTTTCAAAGGTAGGGAAAATAAGGAAGAAAAGGCTTGTATATTTATATCTCAAAGTTCAAACAAATGTAATATCTGGACATAATTCAGGTTGCCATCATAAAAAGGAGGAACAAGAATATAACATCATTTTTGTCTTTCATGGGAACTAGTACACAAATATAAGTACTGGTTCAGGTTGAAGGTTAAAGAAATTATATCTCTGAGTGGTCATTTCTCAATGTTTAGTGAAAATATGAGAAGAAGACATATAAAAAAACTACTACTCCTAATGTTTCTTCACATTTCCTGCCACCTGCATTTTAAGGATTTCATGAGGTGAGTTTGTATTCAGCTTTTTTATTGACATGGTCCTTGAAGCAACATTTCTACTGTGACTTTATCAAGTTGGTTTTGGAGCAACTTCTACTGCTGCCACCCCAAAAAAACCCACCACAGCAATACCTGTAATTACACCTGTGGGAAGGGTTTTTCTTGTTAGTGCTTTTTAAACCCACTACTTAACAATGGAATTTTAAAAGAAACTGAATAATATACTTCAAACCACATGTGGTACAGGGAGGTAATACCAAGGTTTATGTGACTTCACTAAATTTCACATCACATAGCGGCAGTGTGCCCACAGCTATGTCCCCACAGCAACAAAGTAATTGTTTCAACAGCTGTAAATGACAGATTAATTAACAGCACAGGTTTCCACCAGCACTGAGAAACAAAAAGTAGTAATTGCAATTAGTGTAATCCTTTTGCAGTGTGCCAGGCCCTCCCAGTCTCTTGAAGCAATCACTTCGGGAGTTCACGCTAAAGATTCACTCATCAGGACTCTGATGGGTTTGGTACCATCACCACTCATCTTTTCTGCTTGGATGTCTGGCCCCCAAGGATTTTCCTTCTACTACCAGCTCATCTTTTATGGGTCACTGAACAGCTGGCACCTGGTGCCACCATGAGTCATGTTCTAGACAGCAGTAACCCAGAACTGAAAACCTTAGCAAGACATTAGCAGTCACTACTATCCAATTATTTCACCAGTTGGTGAGTACTGGAGTAACCCCAGTAACCCCAGTCCAGCGGCTTAATTACCTAGGTAGCTTCATCTCCTTGGATGGTAAGATTGACGGAGAGATAGACAACAGGTTAGCAAAGGCATATAGTGCTTTCGGAAAGCTTCATAAAAGAGTTTGGCGAAATAAGCACTTGAAGAAAAGTACAAAGATCAGTGCTGTCTACACTCTTATATGGATCTGAATCATATAAAAAGTACAAAGTACAAAAAAAGTACAAAGCCCTAGTGCTGTCTACTCTCTTATATGGATCTGAATCATGGGTCATCTACCGCCACCACCTGCGAATCCTAGAATGCTTCTATCAACACTGCCTCCGTACAATCCTAAACATCCACTGGTCAGATTATGTGACCAATACATCTGTTCTAGAACAAGCAGCAGTCACAAGTATTGAGGCCATGTTGCTGAGAACACAGCTGCATTGGGCAGGGCACATCTCCAGGATGAAGGACCACCGCCTCCCTAAGATCTTGCTTTATGGTGAACTTGCCACCGGTTGCCCCAAGAGAGGAGCCCTGAAGAGAAGATACAAGGACTCTGTGAAACAACATCTCAGCCTTGGCCATATTGATCAACATTGATCTACTCTGGCCTCCAATTGGGAGGTCTGGAGACACACCATCTATAACGCTGCTGATGCTTTTGAGAACGCGTGCAGGATCACTCTTGAGGAGAGAAGACAATGCAGAAAGAATCGTACCTTGCAGATTCCACCTACGGAGTCTTTCTGCTGTGCCTTTTGCAACTGGACGTGTCTATCTCATATTGGCCTTTTTAGCCACCAACGTGCTTGTAACAAACATGGGTAGAGCCCTTCCCAAATCTTCATTCGTGAAGCCAACATGATGATGATGATGATGGTGAGTAACCCTGATGCGCACAATCTTCATCCAAAGGATCTCTCAAGTGGGGCCAAATCCTTGCATGCACTTTTCCCTCGTTTGAGGGAAAATTCCAACTGATTTTTTTTAGAATTTCAGTAGTATAAAAACTGGAGACAGGGTGGAGGTGTAGATAGAGTAGTAGGTTCATGTAGTAGGGTATCGCCCATATGTTCATTCTTCCTAATTTGCCTAATGCAAAACCATTGCTCAAGGACCTGGAGAAAAGAAAATGAGGAAATATTAAGCTCAGAGAAGACCAGCAAGATTTGCATTACCAAGGTTTATAGTAAAGATGACCAATAGGTGTTTGCAGTTCGAATTGATCTAAAGGGATACAAAGCAAATGTATCAATCACGAACATAATTGCTGTTGTTGGAAGTGTGCAGGGTCTATAGGTAGCTGATACATGAACATAAGTGCTGACACATCGTACATCATTAATGTTGAGTTTATCATGGTAATCACCAATAATTGCTGCAGTCTTCTGTCTCAGGCAGACAGGGCACACTGGTGTGAGCTAGGAGAATGGGAAACTTGGAACAACAGTGAGAAGCAGAGCTATTTGACATTAAGCAGGCTTTGAATAGAATCATACAATCATACGATCATAGAATGGTTTGAGTCAGAAGGGACCTTTAAAGGTCATCTTGTTCCAACACCCCTACAATGAGCAGGGAAATTAGGCCAGGTTAATCATTCACTGCCAAAGTAATTTTAGAGTTAGCCTCTCAAAATTATATCCAGTTACTACTTGCTTTGTTGTTTTGGAAATGTGCAGTGCTTATAACATGGGATTAATGCTTTTTCCTGTTCACGCCTAGTTTAGTGATGGCATCTGCTTCTTCCTCCCAGTTTCCTGCATAGAGAGATCTATCATCTATGTGATTTCTGAAATACCATACCCAGTTTTAATAAAGCAATTGCAAATGCTGTAATTATTTATTATCTTGGGAAGAATTTTACACTTAAATATGTAAAAAATTAGGTCACCAGTATTAATTTGTGTGTTAGAATCACTGGGCTTCTAGCAGAGTGGAAACTGAAATTTCTCTGAGTCACTGAGGGTTGGTTAAATATCCCTCTTGTTTGTGAAATGAGGCCATAATCCATTTAATCACTCAGCTGAGGTATGTTGGTTACCTGAGCTGATACCACCTGGTATTTCTCTGGAGGTGCCAGTAGCATAACAGCTTTGTGCCAGGTCCTTGACAAGACTGTTTTCACTTAAAGAGGTGTATTAGCTCCTCCACAGTCTCCTCCATTGCTTTGAGCAACAGAAATAATAACTGCAGTAACAGTGGTTGCTTGAATGACTTCAGGAAAGTTGTTACCGTTGATTTTAGAATAAGTATTAGCATTACCCTTAGTGTTATACTCCAGGGCTGATATGGAACTTGCAGTTTTATGAAGTAATTTTTTTTAATAAGAAAAATGTTCATCTCTTAAATTCTTGATAGTTCGAAAATATAATTTTCTTAAAGCATCTGATCACACTTATATATTACTCCTAGCACGACTTTTTCTTAGGGGAACAGTTATACAGACTCTTATTCAGTCTCTTTATTCCAAATGTTTTAGGCAAAGACACCTTCACGAGTAGAGAGCAAATCTCTTCCTGGCTATCTGATAGGTAAAAGAACATCTGCATTACTTAAGCATTGCTATTTTCCATCAGTAAAACAAGGTACTTGAGCTGTGAGATGCCCATATAAATGATGCAATGTTGTACCTTATGGGCTATTCTTCCCAACTCCAGTGCTTCATGGAAAAAAATTGCGTTGATACCTCCTAGATCCAGAGTGTGAGTTTGAAGGATAACTCCATCAACTTATGGTAAACCACAGTTGTGGCAGGACCATGGAATTGACTTTTTTGGAGTCAGCATAATGAAAACCTGCACTTGGCTGTAGTACTCTAACACACTGGAGGTAAGTTAAACTTCCACTTTTGTAGGATTGACAAGGCATAAAGTCAGTTCTGACTAATTATGTGATTTGCATTTTTGTTGTTATAATCATGTATTAAATTTCTGTTTCTTACCAGTCATTTTTTGTTGTATGTTGATATCATGTCCTTATCTAGTCTCTAAGGACTGAGGTTTTTAACAAGGGTAACAGTAACAATAAAATAACACTTAGAGCTGAGAAACTTAAAATAGTTTGAAATGCTGTGATTTGTCACAGCACTTAATTTTCTAAAAGATGGGATCAAGGGACAGATAAGCTAATATGCTCAGCAGGAGCCAGACACATCAGAGGGATGTTTTGCCATTCAGTACAGTTTGATCAAATAAACAGTAAGAATAGGAGAGAGGAAGAAAACAAGCCAATAAACAAACAAACAAGATCTAATTTAACTGTTTTTGCTTTGGAAATGTTATGTTCTACGGGTTGCTTTAGCTGCCTTGAGAAGATCTACCAGTCTAGCTGGAACATTTAGTATTTAGCATAGTTCCTATTAATTAGCAAATTTTAAATTGTCACAGAAAGGAGGTCCCCTTTGGATTGAGAATGAGGTGTCAATAGTACACAGGGCAAAGCTAGTTATGCCTTAAATACCCCTTCCTGAAGGTTAGAGCTGTGTGACGGGAAGATGGACAAATACTCAGGTATTTTTTGTGGGAATGATTGTAAGGCTGTTGCTGAGGCAGTGCAAGGGAAAAAGAAAGTGAGAAAAAACATTTGCAGATGTGTCTTGTAATTGTTTGTAGCATTCTCTACAAACATGGAAGTGCATACAGTGAAGAAGGGAAACAAAAACCTGACTGCCTGACTTTAAGAAAGGTTAAGTTAGTCATTTGACTTTTATTTGGGCTTTTGCTGTCTATAACCCTTTTCCTGTTTTGTAATCAACTGTAATACCAAGTGAGTTTATCCATTAAGGTGTAGAAGGACATTTATTGTGTGGTGGTTACTTCTAAAGATAAATCCCTTATCCTTTGGAATTGATGCTTATTAATGTTGGCCTGATTGTGGTCTTAAGCTCTCACTCATTTATTATTTATCTTCAGACCCTTTAACATGCTTCTCTATCCTTTTATACAAAACAAGGTTACTTGGGAGGATTGTTTGGTCTAAAACACATGCAGTTTTCCAAGTTGCAGATGGCTTTGAGTGTTAATATCCAGCAACATCTCCTATTTTAAACAGAGGTTGGCTTCCTGTATTAAGTGGAAGTTTTGCTGAGGCTCTTGAGAAGAAGCAAGCACAAAGTTTATTACACTGACTCCGGGGGTACATTCTCAGGTAAGGACTACAAATCCACAAATTAACATGAGGTTTAAAAAACAAAGCAAAACAAAAAAATCCAAAAGTTTTGTTAGAATATTCCTCAGTAGTTTCCAGCTGAGACCAGTGCTTTTGGAAAGATATTTGGCAGCTGCTGAAAGGTTGCAGTAGTGTGACTGACTCAAGAAGCCAGGCAAAAGCAGGGTGATGTGCTGGAGAGTCAAAATACCTTGATTCTCCTCTCCTGCACATATAAATGACACAGTAGCAAAACTGTGACTGGAAGGAGAGAACCTTGCACCAATCAATTAATCCTTGACCCATTTACTTCTCTACGTGGTTCTTTGGGGACTGGCAAATAATGGATCCAATATTTGGATGCAGTCAACACTGACATTATGAGAGTTAATAAAACTCATTATACTCTGGCTGTTTGCTCCCCATGGCAAGGGAAAGGATGGTAATTTAATGCTTTTAAAATTAACTAACATTCTAAGTAGCCATAAGCCTCTGCCTCCAGTTAATGTTTTAAAAATGGAAACAAAAGTTGCTTGAGTAGCAAAAAGCTTCAAAATTATGCTATTAACCAAGCAAAAAAATTATGATGTTTCTCTATTTTTGAGAACTTGCCTTTGGAAGATTATTTTAATTTCACCTTTTTTTGTCTCTTAAGTAATAAAATAATGGCACATTATTTATCCTAATGTAGAAACTATGTGAAATGTTTATTACCTGTTCTGTTATTGGTAGAATGTGTACATAAGCAGAGATTTCAGACATATTGCTTATGACTAGTAAGGAACAAAGTGAAACAAGCAACTGGCTATCGAATTACATGTGTGCAGGGAGGTTTGTGTGTAACTGCAAAAAAAGACTCTGGTCCTAGTGGATCTGAAAGCAGAGGAGAGACTTTTCAGATCTATAGCTGCAGGATCAGGGATCTGTGTGGGTGCGATGTTCAGGAGCCCTGAAGGGCAGATCTTTTCACTGAAGATGGGCACTATTCTACCGACCTCACTGTCTGACCGAATCTGTGCTAGACACCTTGTGCAAACATTCATCTAAACTTTAATCACTGAAAGCTAAGTACCTGGGATGAGTTAATCGTGTGTGTCCTTCGATGAAGGTGCTTATTCTGTCTTCACTGGCTGGGGAGATAGTCCAGGTGAGTGGGTCAGACAAAAAAAGCTTATCTCTTGGGTGGCTGAACTGAGGCAATTCCCAGCCTTGTGTGGATTGGATTACTATGACTACTGATTAAACCTACAGCTCTGATTAAGAAAGCTAATTCAGCAGCTTCCTTTGCTGGATGCAAAGTCTGTGAGCAAATCTTCATTTTCTGTACATTTTATTCAGAGGAAGGTTCTTGGTATATACTCTGTGCATTCAAACTAGCAGAGGATTATTGTTCCCTTTGGTCATTATTTTGAACTTGTGGAAATACACAAATTATATGGCATAAATTCTGCTGCTAAAGCAGTGTATCTAGCTGTGGATTTCAGCACTGCCTCCTCCTCTTAGAGACCAAAAAGCACTGGTTGAGATGACTGTCATGATGGTATGATTGATCCCTCGCTATATCTCTTCAGAGCCATTCCAACACCCTCAGTTATAGAGATATTACTACAACGATGGTGATACCGATCTTTTGAGAACAGGTTAAGTTGGACCAACACAAGACATCTTATACACACAACCATAAGATATTTATATTAATAATAATATAAATATAAAAACTTATAAAAACTTTTGTAGCATTAACGGTTCAAAAGGGACTTGAGCAGCATGTTTTAAGAAGGTACTGCCTCCTAAATTAAGGTTTTCACTTTTAAGCTACCCAGCTTCTGCATTGCAACAACTTAGGAGCATACAACTACTCTAGCCCTGCATCTCAGCTGAGAGTGTGGCAATTCTGACCTGGATCAACATAATTTAAGCTGTTCCAGGTAGGTGTCTTGACTTTCTGGCCATACTCTCTCTCTGGATAAGTGTGACTTTATTTTAAACAGCTCTTCTACCAAGCTCAGACTACTACTCAACATTTGGCAATGTCAGTGGTGCCATGCCTTAGCAAATTTTGGCCTAAAGACACTATCAGAGAAATGTATCCTGCCAAGGCTCCTGAAGTGTGTGTAGCTGCCTTGGTGATTCATTGCATCAGCTAGTTCCACTCAGACCTATGAGCTAAATAATTCGGAAATGGTAAGTCAGCCTTATTTCAGTGACTTCAGTGTGCCTGCATAGATTTAAAGCAGAGCATTGCATCCACTGTAGATGAAATATCTGTGCGTTATTTATAAGCACAAATGCACAGTTGTTTGTAAATGAGTCTTCGCAAACTTTGGTTTTGCATTAAAAATACACTTTGCAGTCCATTCTGCTCTTGGATCATCTGTCACTGTCTCCCTGCCTTCCCCTCGGCATTCCTGATCAATTCATTGATAAACACCTCATGGATATCAGAGAAGAGAGATTTATCCTTTGGCAAGTACGAACTCTTTATTTACACTGCCTACTGATAGGGCTGCATATCACATGGAGCATTTTGATATTTCCATGGCACAGGAATCTCAGTACCGATGCTTTACAATCCTAGGACCAATATGTGCATTAACCAGTTTATATAATGCATTAGACTGAAACTGGCAACGAAGCTGAAATCCAGTTGAGGTCAGTTCTTTTTATATGTTGTTTCAGTTTAAGGGCTTTAAGACACTGCCAATCACCTCTAATTGCGCTAAACAGTCTGCATTGTGTGATTACCCTGTTGAATTCCCACTGTTGTTAGGGTCTTTATTTTAGCAAAAAGTCTAAGCACTTATCAGATCTTCCTAACAAAACACTTTAGCTGCAGCGCAATACCTTAACCCTGCTGTGCTATTGTCTACTTTCAACTACATCCTGCGTCTAACTATGCCATCTTTGATGGATCTATGTAAATAAGGACTGAAAAGCCCCAGCGAAACCTTTTGTTAAGTAAATACGGAAATTTAAATAAGGACACAACACAAATGGTTTCATCATAAAGCTTGTGTACGGCCTAGCTTTACCCAATATACTTATATAAATATCAGTGAGATAAATTTTTGGTCACGCGGACTTATGCGATTTAGCTTCTTCTAGGAGCTGGAAGATATGGTCGAACAATAATACAGAAATACAATTATAAAAACAAGAACGTATTTTAAATATAGAGGAGGAGTGCATACAGAGGTCTTGTTTATTTAAAATGTTTCTGATGAACCAAAATATGCAAAATCCTGGAGTAGAGTACTGCACTTACCGAGGTCTTCATTGATTGTTCCTGATACACTGTTCTCTGGCAAATGTTTGAATTACCGTTCTCAGATTGAGGAAAATAAGACAGGCAAGGCTCAGCCTGCAAACTTGGTTAAGGTAGGTACGAATAAGACTACAGAAGCTTCAAGTTCATCTACAGTAGTGATCCAATTTAGGGATCAAGATTTCCTATCCTACCCTGGCTCTCACAATAAGAGAGAAGCTGATTTTAAATCCCACTCATATGATTGCAACAAGTCTGGTAGGAGAAGTTACACGTATAGTATAGGTACTCTGCTTTCTCTTGATAGGTATTCTGCTGTCAAAGCCAGTTCAGGAAACTTCCTCCTTGTGTGATTTTGGAATTCTTCCTCATGGTGATTTTGTTCGCAGCATTGCCTCACAGAGTTGCATGAGCACACTATAGTGGGCTCTAATCTGCAGCACCAGAAGCAAATTGTATGAAGGTAAAAGGTGTGAAAAACTGAGAACCAAAAACTTCTCAAGACCTTTTTGCCCCCAGAGAAAATGGCAGTATAACTGCATTCACAGTTTCATATTAATTGCACAACTGCTCTCCCCATCCATTCCTTCTCTGCTGTCATCCTCTGCCTGCAGGGGCAGAAGTTCCAGTGTGGAAGAACCTGAAGAGTCTGTAGGACAACACTATAGTTTGTCGAATGTCTTAGCTATAGACAGCTGCCTTAGCTTAGACAAGTGCTGTAACCAATGAATGAGAACTCAGTGTTGTGTTAGCTTAGACCACTGGTGTAACCAATAAATGTGAACTCAGTGTTGTCCTGGGTGTTTGGTGGCTCCTGCTGACTCCACAGATATCAACATCTGGACTGGCTAGTTTAAAGGTATAGGTCTATGCATGCTGCTGAAGTCACAATTCTGATTGAAGAACAGATTTATCCTTAGAAAGGAAGCTGCACTTGAGCCCATAATTTTTAGTTTCATATTCTTAATGGAATGGGTTTGCTTCTTTAATAATTTATCTCAGATTGTGTCTCTCTCATCCAATTTATCTACTGCTCATCTCTAATTTAATTTTACCTACTTACAGTTTGGTCTTCTTCCTGCTTCCACTGAGAGCAGGACCTCACTGGGTGTTCACCAGGAGGCCACAAGCTTCCTCCAAGTAATCAGTAAGTGTATTCTAAGTTGTTTCACAGCCTTTTTCCCACCAAAATGTTTAATGTAGAATTGCAAGTCTTTACCCCACTGCCAAGAAGCCATCCACCTATTTAGTTTTTGAAAAAAGTACACCCGGACACCTTGCTAATGTACCTGATCAGAAGCAGAGAGGAGTTTCATTTCACAGTAGAAATATTTCCCTACAAGGGCTTCGGTCCTCTATGTTCATTGAAAAAAAAAAAAGGATTCCATCAGGATGTGTACATTATAAATTATGAGAAAAGAGCCTGTTTTGTTTTGGCATTTAAAAGATACATTGCAAGTATTCTCATGACTGTTACAAGAAGTAGGTATACGGTGTTATTTTGGTCTCAAACTCAGCAGTGTGTGGCTATAATCTACTTTAAAAGTGCTGTAGGTTAAGATACTCTGTGGATTCTTATATTGAGTAGATTAGCACCTTATAAATCAGTACAGGAACCAGAGTTGGCCTAAAGGTATTGGGAAAAGACAATACTTGAGTGGTCCTTGTCCCAGAGACCTTTCAATGCAAATGGGTGAGATAAGTGCACAAGCAGAAAAAGGAAATCATGAGGCAGCACAGTTAGCTGTGGGATGGCAGCAAACATTCTTAGGTGCAGTGGCTTGAGGGGAGCAAAGCAGAGAGAAAGAAAGAAAATGAGAGAGTGAAAAAAAGAGGATTAGAACAAACAGCCAAAGCTGTAAAAAGTAAAAATGTGCACACAGTTGAAAATATGCACATCCCTATGTCTCTGGATGTTTAGTGACCCCTGCTTTAGCTGCTTTTGTGATTCCTTCTACCACTTGAATCTTAGTTTTACCCCAAGTCATGCAATATGAGTAAAGGAAGATGCATCACATTTTGTACTGCTTGTAAAATGGGTGCAGGAGTCTGCAAATGCTCTTTTTTACCCTCCTCCTCCCACTGGTCTTTCTTTCCTTTTGACTTTTTATGTTCCCTCTGGGAAGCATCTATCTGCTTGGCGTTAGGACACTGTCCTTGTTCAGAAGGTCCTGTTTACTAACACAGGCAGCACCTTGTGTAGTCTGCATGATACCTTTATTGTTTCTTCTTCCTATATTGTATTAAGCCATACTATACATGAAGTTTTGTTTAAAACATTAAAAATGCACCATTTTATAGCTTTACAAAGCTAGGACATATTCAGTCTCCCAATTCTCTCAATGATTACATTGCTGAAATCACATTTCTAAAAGGACTAGCATAGACTCTAACTTACTTTTTGTTGGATGCTGAATTCCTTTATCACCTGGGCATTAAATCCTACATGCAACCAGGTGTCATTCATTCATAAGAAATCAGGAACATTTATTCATAGAGAATCTGCCCCATGTCATGCTCAGGCAGTGTTGGCTACAACCACCCCTTCTATAACTTGTTACTTGATGTCTTTTATGGCTGGAGCGAGAACTGATGGGGAGACAGCTCTTTTGGTGGGCTCACTGTTTGAGGATGGACTGCACAACTTCCAACTTGAGCATGCAGTCGTTTATCTAGTATTTCAAAAATATGAGACTTTCCTATCCCTTGGGAGGTAAGTAATACTTTCAGAGTAAAAAGAAATACACAAGGCCCTTATTTACACAAGTCTTCTGGGTATTTTTACTGTATTAGGGATTTGTGACCATGTGGGGCAAAGGCTCCTTTGAGGTTTTCCTTTTGTGTCCTTTTTTGTCCTTTTGCTCATCAAGGACAGATGTGCAGGATACACTCTTCTAAAGATGATTTCAAGGTCTGCAGTAATTTGAAGATCAGAGATTACTTTAAAAGCTGATTATTTGTTCTGAATGCCCTAATTCTTTCTACAAGATCATAAATCTATTTTTTTTTTTGGCACATCTGACACCTCTTGGCACAACTTATTGATCTACTATTCTCATTTCACAGAGAATCTAATCCCTATGTAGCGCGTGCAGCTCATGCGTGAGAAAATAACTTTACGTGGCTTATGATGCTTCTTCCCTGTTTTGCTCTGTTGTTTCTTTGTGATAAGGCAGGAACTGAAATAGAAGTTGCAAACTCTAAGTGTTCTGTTTAATAAACACTATGAATTCAAAAGTAGTCCCTGGAGCACTGTGCCATAAAGAGGAGTACTTAACATGCGAGTACACAGGTATGATCTCTTCCACCTGAATTGCAACAATAGAGACTAATTCTAGAAATGAAGTGCAGTTACTTGTTATTCACCAATACAACATACAGTCTGAAGTTATCATGACTTAAAATTATATAATGGACTATTATCTGCTATAGTTAAGACTGTAGTTGTTGAGTGTGGCCACTAAAGATTTTAAGTAGCTGTTAACTATTAGTTATAAGTATTTATATGAATATATATATAAATATATATTTGTATGGATGACAAGTTCTCTTCTCCCTCCCCCGTTCAACCTCACTAAAAATATCCTGCACATAAGTAGCTACTAAATAATTAAGGAATTAAAGACTCATCACAAATTATGCCAACTCAGGTGCAAAGATTGCCCACAGAAGCAATACTATGGAATGTTATTAGTCTCATTAACTTTAGAATGGATAATTATTTGAGCAATCTTATCTAGTGGAAAGTGTCCCTGCCCATGGTTGGAGATTGGAACTAGATGATCTTTAAGGTCTCTTCCAAACCAAACCTTTCTATGATTCTATCATTAACCAAAGGTCTGATGCTAGATTTGCAGACCTTTTTGAACCTCTAAGCCTAGTTTTCCTTCTATTTTTCCAAAAGCCAAGAAGTCTTACAGACTCCAAACATAAAATATCCAACTAGTCAATCAAGAGGATTTTATCTTCCTGTCCATGTCTGTCTGGAAAGAGTGTGTGCAGCTTAGCATATACACTTAGGTTTCCAAGACCTTACAGGACTGGGTCCCAGTTTGCAGTGGCAGAACTCCAAGGAGGATGCATATTCCCCTTTCCTTGGTATGTGGTGCAACATAATGGCTCTTTAGACTACACTTAGCTTAGGCTGACTGTTTTGAATACTGCCCAGTGTTTAGAACACTACTAATAATTGTAAGAAGTTTGACTTATCTGACTTTCTATGACTGTAATTCCTTGAGCAATGCTTTCAGCGGGATGATTAACAAAGGTCTTTAGCAGAGATTCAACTGGCTTACAAAACTGACTTTGAGTTGAAATGTGTAATATAACTAGATTTTTCTTTGAAAACACATATTTTACTAATTAGTATATTAAAACTTTCTCTGAATTTTATGGGAACTAGTGGCTAGGCCTGTGGGGGATTTTATTCTGTTTTATTAAAAACAATAGTTCATGTCTCCCTTGGCCTCTCAGAATTTTTAACCATGGTGTTAGATGACATGCCATTTTAACCAAAGTCCTATTTCTTGTGATTAAATTTCAGCACATGTATGAAGAATAGTGGATATTAAAGGCTGGCTCACTTGTTGGTGTTAAAACTGTAAAGAAAATGTCATCCCTGGCTGAGAATACACTGTGTCATGCTGAAAATGCTATATGATCCTTCAGACTTTGCTGAGAAACATTATCTAGTCAATTAATGGGCCATAAAATGATTTAGATAAAAAACAAGCCTGTAATGTCTTTAGAAATCCAAGAGGGGAAAGCTAATACTACCTAATTTCTTAAACTTCAAGGATATAAAAGGTTTAGGAAATGTAAAATATCACTTGCACAAGAGTCTGCATAACACTTTAGGAAACCAGAAACTACAAGCTGAAGGGGAAGGAGAAGTGCAACATCCTATACGTGGTAAAACACACATTAATGCATGAACGCACGCTGCCGTTTTCCAGGGACGATGCATTTAATACACTTTCCAGCTAGGATGACCGAAGAAAGAGAAGGTCAAGTGATCTGACCGCAGACTTTGGTCAATGGTTCTGTGTGATCAGACTTAGCAATTTTCTGGCTCCCACAAACCACTACGCCAGGATGCCTCATATTTTTCAATCTGTGAAATAATTATTAGCTGTCATGGCTATTATGCCATGATAAACCAGCAATTGTACTTCTATATTGATACGTATACAAAAAAAACCAAGGAAAAAAAAAGGATTTAACTTTCATTAATTTTGGCCAATTGGATTTGAAGATTTCATCCTGTAATTGCTTAAGTTGCAATATTATCTCAGTTTTGCAGAAAACGACTTGAATGTTAATGATGTGATGTTTTTCACTTGTATATGTTTTTTTCTCTCCTAAATGTTTAATAGTATAATTGTCTGCTATCAGTTAACCAATTTGTTTTCAGCTACGCCCCATATGGAAGTTCTAACAATATCTTACTCCTTTCAGGTGCAAAGAAATTATCATTTAATCTTAAGCAGGTTCCTCAGGTGGACACTGCAGAGTCTTAAGGAGCAATCATGACGTACAGAGGAGGGAGTCTCATGAGCTCCCTGTTGCCACACGTTTCATGGAAACAAACTGCAAACAAGGCCCTATACACTCCAATGACCTGTGATCAGGGTGGTGGGTTTTATGTTGTTTGTTTTGGGTGACTCAAAATCACTGAACTACTTCAGAAAAACTAATGATTTTCTGGTTCGAAATTTATAGATAAGAAAATGTAGGTGTCTCCAACCAGAAGAAGAGCAATCAGCAGTGGTAAGGAGTAATTTGCAATGTATACAAAATGTTAGCTTTGTCTTTCAAAGCCCCAAAAATACTCAGTGCACCACTGAATCACACAAGGCTGTGTTAATATGGCTGGCCAGTTAATCATGCATATAAAGCCACAAACCAGCCTCACAGCAGTAAAAAAGATGGAGTTGAGATATTTCAGGCAAACTTGACTTTCATGATTTCAGTAAATTTAATAGAGGTTTATTGCACTAGAAGATAAAACATAGTAAAGTAGATTTCTGGTGCTGGATGTCAGGATAAAGAAAGCAAAATGGAAGAAACTAATAAAAATATGTAAATTCTATCAGTCAGGGACAAACGGAACAGTGTTTCTGAGGATAATGAAGTTTTATAAATAGCTCTAAGCCTGCTTTCTAATGGAGGTGTGATGTGGGTCTTCCAATCTCCCACATCCAGTACTGTCCACCTCCCATGCTGTTGCTGCACTGAGTCCATGCTTGCCAAGTGAGGGCAGCGCCTCTGACTGGGCAGGAGCTGCTGGGTGCTGCCTTTCCTCTGTGGGAAGATTGTTTGGGGTCTTTTTCCTCTAGCCCCTGCAGTTCTTGCACAAACTGCAGCAACATAAAATCTTTGAGGCTTTTACTTCTCTCAGTCTATGAGGACTTTTGATCAATTGATGAAGAAGTTCAGACATCACTAGAAGTGAGAGGACTGACAGAAGGAAAGACACTGCAGTTGTACTATGCCTCCTGCCTCTAGAAAAAGAGGAAGTATAAAATAAATCAGAGAATAGCTTACTAGCTCTGCCTAGAGACCATGTTTTTCTTCTCACCAAGTGACTGAACCTTCTTATATGGCTGTGTAACAACAACACAAATCCAGGCAACTGCAGCTCTAGGTACATGGAAAATGATGAAACATGCATAAGATGTGTGGGCTGATCTGCCAGAATGACCAGCAGACTGTTCAACCTTCCATAGCTATCTCCTGCACGGGACACAGGAGTGCTGCTGCTGACAGCACAATTTCCAGGAGATCTCTCCTCTTGCACTGTCTGCTCCAGATGTGCTGTCATGAGAATGCTGACAAGTTCCTACTGAGCACTCTCATCCTCTCCTTATGTGTAGATGGTAGAACTAGGATTTGTTGAGATTACTTTGAGTTTTCTGGTAGTGCAAACCTTGCCAGGGATATGCCATGATTTCTATTAGTGTGGTTCATAACTAGCCCTCATTGCCTCAGTCCTTTTTCTGTGCAGGTGCAAGTGCATAAATACAGCAACATCGTTGTTACCTATAAAGGCATTCCCATGAATACTGGAGGGACAACAGGATAACTGATTACGGTGTGACCTGACTTTGCTGACAGTTTAAATTCTGTAGCCTTGTTCCATGACAAGTACTGTGCTCAAGGAAACGTTTGCTGATACAAATGCTGTCCCAAGTTCTGGACGGCAGCCTTATTGCCCGTGCTGTGACCTCATGAGAGCACTTGGATTAGCAAAGCCGATCTTAGTTAGACTCCATGTGTTTGCTGAGATGCCGTGGCAGCTGGTGACACAATAGGCAGCTCTCCTCCGTGTAAGCCACTGGATCACAATGACTCCTTTGGTCAGTCCGATGGGATGAAAGTGAATAAGTTCTTGGTTTTACAATTGTTAAAAGACCAAGGAGCTATTCACAGGAGAATAGCTGTGAAACACTAGAACAGGTTGCCCATTTAGTCAAACTACATGTGTTTGGACTAAATGAAGTCCCTTTTAATTTTTAAGGAGTGATACCATTTTTTTCTCTTTGTCTTGAACAAATGTGCGGTTGCTGTATTCTTCAGAGCTGGATTTCTGTGGTGTGTCAGCTGAGCCTTCTTTTTCCTCGGTTGTATTAGACAGTAGAGCTGATGTACTTCATT
The DNA here is from genome assembly GCF_003945725.1 of Corapipo altera. Lineage (NCBI taxonomy): Eukaryota > Metazoa > Chordata > Aves > Passeriformes > Pipridae > Corapipo > Corapipo altera. The sequence continues at coordinate 15,768,061 of NW_020884879.1, read as the reverse complement.
ATTTAGTGTTTGTAAAACTCTTGTCAGCTCTTTGAGGCACACAGGGTGCTAATCACTCGAGCCATGGCTCTTAATTGTGTACAGTGTTTCTGCAGGGGTAGGCTACTTCGTTTCTTGTTACTAAGGACAACTGAAGGTCATATGAAACAATTTTTAGAAGAATCTAGCCATGATATCTTGCTTATAGGTAGTTAGTCAGCAAGCAACATTTCTGTAGGAAATGTCAAATTGTGCAAGATTTGACTTTTTGATAGGAAAAAATATTAGACAGACAGAAACCAGTACATTGTTTGGAGGATGCTGTCTGTCTGTACTTCCCTGGGGTAATCTTGATGAAGATCATCTGTGGTGGGTGAATGTTAGACCGAAACCCTGGCACAGTCTGCCAGGAAACTTCCCCCAGATTTGGCAAAAATTTGAATGTGAGGTGCTTCCACAGGAACACTTGGGTTCTCCTCTATGCCATTTGTCTGCCTTCCTGACCGCTGGCTTCACAGTGGGAACCTCCCCTTGGCCCTCGTTGCACCAGAAAAGCACTGAGAACATGAATAGAAATTACTTTACTCATTTTTCTAGTTCAGTGAATGGAGATTTTCTGAGCTGCCAAAAGTTCTCACAAAATGGTGCCTTGATACTACCCAGAGGGTTTGAGAAAAACCTTTAAGAGGATACCCCCATGGTGGCTTTATGGCTTAGAGCCTGTTCCTCAGGGTCTATGAGAGAGATATTTCCTCTAAAACTTTGAAGCAGGGAAGTAGAAGGGTCAGGAAGAAGCACAGTGCAACAGACTCCCCTGATGTCCACAGGCTTAAAGTTCACAAGGAAAGTAGTGAAGCAGAAAGTGAGACTGCTGAAAGTGCTTAAACTGGATGCGGAGGGGAACATAGAGGCACCCAGGGTAAACATAAGCCTGTGACAGGAAGATCAGTAGGACAAACTGGTTGGAAATAGAGGGCAGAAAGCTGAAGAGACAGAAAACAGAGGTGGGGAACGGTAGGGGGATGCTGGCTGCAGGAGTGTGGCCACTGCCTCTCACACACGTGTAGGTCTGCACTGCCGGCTCAGAGCAGCATGAGTTCAGCAGCATGAGAGCTGAACTACTCTACACAGACCACTGTTCTCCCTTTTCTGAACTATAAAAAACCTAAAATAAAGCTATTTGCTTGTTTCTGCCTTTCTTCAAGTGTATTTGCACATATGCTTTGCATTAATTCCTGTTCTCTGAGGATAAGTTACTGAGCTTCAGATCCTCAGGTGGCAGCTTCAGCAGGCTTGGGGGTGGGAGGCTGAGGGGTCCTATGGTGAGTGGGGGGCCTAATGGAACCCGCTCCTGAACTGTATAAAGCAGCAAAATACAATGGAGGTATAAAAAAGGAGTAGGAAAGCTATGTTATATTAGTATAAAATGTTATGGAGAACCTCTGCTGTGAAGACAGGCTGAGAGAGTTGGATTTGTTCAGCCTGGAGGAAGAGAAGGCTCTGGGGAGACCTCATAGGAGTCTTTCAGTACCTAAAGGGAGCTTATAAGAAAAATGGGGACAGACGTTTTAGCAGGGCCTGTTGCGATAGGACAAGACCTAAAGGTTTTAAACTGAAAGAGGGTAGATTTTTGCTAGACAGAAGGAAGAAAATATTTATAATGAGGGTGGTGAAACACCAGAACAGGTTGCCCAGAGAGGCTGTATATACTCCATCCCTGGAAATATCCAAGGTCAGGTTGGACGGGACTCTCAGCGACCTGACAGAGTTGAAGACATCCCTGATCATTGCAGGGGGTTGGACTAGATGGCCTTTAGAAGTCCCTTCCAACCCAAACCATTCTAGGATTCTGTGATTCTATGACTCTGTATTCCCTCCTCCCTCGTCTGTGCGGAGTTAGCCCGATATCTGCGTTTTAGGTGACGTAATATTGCCCTCTGCTGGCCAAATGTGGAAATGGTTTTTTTTGGTTTGTTGAGGTTCAGGACCACAGTCGAGCCTTGTTCCTGCGAGAAAGTGGGATGGCTCGGATGGGAGCAGGCACCAAACGCCAGTCGCGGTCAGTGAGGCTGGAGGGAGCTCTGTGACATCAGCACAGTGCAGAGCAGCAACCGCAGCTCTCTGTCCCCGCGTGTCGCGGTGCTGCGTGGACGCAACACTGCAGGTTCTTCCCAATCTCCCTGCGGCTGGAAGTACCAAGCACTGCTAACTCCTCAGCCCAGGCACTGATTTTCCTCAGCCTCGCAAATCCAGGGTTTAGATAACTGAGAATGGACCGTGCAATGGTTTTCATATGCATGAATCCAAGTACGTGTTGCAAATAACCACAAATTAATGTTGCTGGACCTAAGGCAACTGATGGGTAGTCTAAGTTAAGTGCCACAAAATCAGGACAGTGACAGTTACAAACTGAGGGTTTTTTCTTCTTCTATCTTCTGGTTTTTAAGTCCATTTTCTAAGGTACACTTCTATTAAAAAAAAAAATCCTAAACTTTTAATAGAAAAGATCTTGTACTTCCATAAGAAGAAAAAAAAAGCTCAGAATGTGAACTTGTTTTCAACAGATGGGTCTTTATGAATAAAATAAAATCTTGAGACTTGCATTAAATTTGGGAAAATTGACAGCATGATCTACATTATTAAAACGCCCAAGCTACTCATTTACACTTGAGGTCAGTTTGTCCTTGTCCATTCCCTTGTCTGTCCCCTAGCCCTGGACTGTGGAATGCTGAGCATACTCTCATTTTTTCAAGATTATGCTTATATTTAATATGCACAACCCACACAGGGGCTATTTCTGAAATGCAGTGGAGCCCATTATAGCTCATAACTAAATTCCCCCTCGTTAGCTGAGATTTTTTAAGTTTACAGGAAAATATTCTATGGAAAATATTTGTTTTTGCATGCTGTAAAATATGCTAGTCTGGATGAATGAAGATAAATTTCTGGTTTGTGTCTCACTTCTGGAGTATATAGCATAACTTAAATGTTTGGTTACAAAAAGACCAGTTTTTATCACTGCAGCAGCAAAGTACAGCTTGAAAACAGAACTCAGGTGCAGCAGATGTTTGCTTTGGACTGGAGCCATTCTGCAATGAGCTGAAGAAAGAAGACCTCTCCTAGTGAGGAAGCAAATCTAGGATTCCTTCCAGTGTTGTAGTCAGACAGCCAGTGTCAACAAGATGCTGAAGGAGATGCTGAGGTTCCTGCCTCTCGCAGAGGGATGCTCTCCTGCTGTTACCAAGGCTTTTATCAGCACAAGAGAGGCATGGACACACTGGAGAGAGTCCAGCAAAGGACAGCTAAGGTGATGAAGGGACTGGAGCATCTCTGCTGTAAGGGAAGGACTGAGAGAGCTTGGACTGTGCTGTTTGGAGAAGGGAATGCTCAGGGGATCTCATCAATGTATATAAATACCTGAAGGGAAGGTGAAAAGAGAATGGAGCCAGGCTCTTTTTAGTGGTGCCCCGTGCCAGGACCAGAGGCAATGGTCACAAACTGAAACACAGGAGGTTCCTCTGAACATCAGGAAATACTTCTTCAGTGTGATGGTGACCAAGCACTGGCAGAGTTTGCACAGAGAGGTTGTAGAGTCTCCATCCTTGGAGAAACTCATAGGCCATTTGGACATGATCCAAATTTGGACATGGCTGCTTGAGCAGGAGACTTGGACCAGATCATCTCCAGAGATCCCTTCCCACCTCAGCCACTCTGTTATTGTGTGAACTTTCACTCCTCAGAGTCATAAGGCCCAGGATATTTAATACCCTGATTCTTCAGAAGTTTCAGTTTATCCTGAAACCATGGCACATTTGTAGTAATGATACTATTTTGAAGATGGCCATGAGCCTGACAGCACTGTTTGAACTGGTTATGTGGCAACCTGTTGCTAAAGGTATATGGTCTCTAAGCCAGGAACTTAATGTATGGCACTCTTGGAGTATTCACCTTTAAAAAATAATTCAGCCTTAGCTGACCTGTTTAGTCTGATGTAAAATGTTTACTTGCAGTATCTGTTTCAATGAGATGGTATCCTTTTTATGCAGGTGGATAGGGTCAGTGCACATCTCCCTATATTCTTTTTTCTTTTGGTGAACATTAGGAGTCTCATCCTCTCTCTGCCCAGAACCAGTTGAAGATTTTTTTCACTCCAGCTGATCAGCGTGATGTGACTTCAACAGAAACTTGGATTGACTCAATGGTATGGATAACAGATCTAGGTAAGACAGCAGACCTACAGAAAAAAGTGTTCATATTCTTCAAACACCAGAACAACGTGTAGCTGTTTGTTTCTATTTGTTGTTGTTTATGACATCTTCCCTGCATATACCATATTCTGAGATCAATACTTCCAGGTGAATTGCATATAACTAACATTCCAGGTAACACAGTTGAAATCTGCTGTCTAAATGGTTTGCTGAGAGCGCTGTTACTATGGTATAGCAGCTCACATCCACATCTTTCAGACTTCTGGACCAGGTACCCAACATCTTAGATCTAATAAATGGCAAAATATTATAATAGCTAGAATTGTGTCTGGTACATATTCCTGAATGGTGTTAGCTCTAGTGAAAACATCAGATTTTGCACATCTTTCAGTAACAGTCAACAATTGCAAAGAAATGGCCCCAATAAGAGCAGCTGCTAATTTTGTCAACATGTCTCTTCATGTCTTCATATTCTTAGTCAATGCAGACCAGATGGTTCAAGTATTTAGCTGCAGGTACAACTGCAGGTGAGATAGGAAGGATATATTTAATGCAGTGCAATCAATTTTCAAATCTATTTAAAGAATTTATCATTGTTTCTTACCAGTCAGCAGGAAGAGGGGTTGAAAGGACACCAGCGCTTTCTAAAATAGAGCAGAAAACTGGGGTTGTTCTCTTCCTTGTGTTCTGCCCTGCTCAACAGTGCACACTCAAACATGAAGAAGCATCATGTTTCTGCACCCCAGCAAAGTATAAATTTAAAACAAATGAAAAAATGGCATAATAATGTCATATGTTGATAGAAGAGACCTGTCAAAGTAATTAAGATGGTTATACATCAGAATGATGAAAATCGCCCACCATTTAAGCACAAAGAGGGGAAAGTTTTATCATGAACAAAATATTTTTCCAATTTAGCTATAAAATGTATGTAAAAACAACAATTGTACCAAATAATTTGCCCATTCATGTGCAATATATGCACAATGAAAACATTGACAGGGATTCAGAATATATGTTTGGGCAGGCAAAGGATGAGAATGGTGAGGCAGATCTATACATTCAGTTCCAAGATCAGATAGAATATATATGCAAACAATACACTGTAAACAGACATGACACCTTGGGGTATGTTCAGGATCTCTTTTCTGACTGGCTGTTTCTGGTCATGAACATAGGTCTGTTCTGCTGTAAATCTGGACATCGAGTCCCAGGTGAAACATGTTACTGTGTCCCTCTTGTGCCATGTTAGCATTTGAGTGAGACCAGCTGTAGTGTAATTATAGAGATGGTTGTTTTTGCTTGGAGTGGGTTTGCTTGTGCACTCAATCTGAAATTCAGACGAAAAACTAGGATACAAGCTAGAACTGGAGGAAAACTGCTCAGATATTTCCCTTTCCTTTCATTCTGAAAAATGTATATTTGAACTCATAAAATCATGTTAGATTATTTACATTTTTAAGACCATCAAGCAAAGGTCTCATAAAAAAAAGAATTGCATGTTTACAGAACAACATTTCAGATTTTTTTCTGTTGAGACAGAATTTCATTTAGATCTCCTGAAATTAACTTTCACCCTGTCCTACAATAAATCAAGCAAAACTTTATTAATGATGTAATCATATGTGTGTGTGTGTGTATTCATGCTTCCCTCATGTTCTCCCTAGCAGCTTTTGAATCCCACCATGATTTTGGCCAGGTAGTGATCTCAGAGGTTATGAAGACAGGTGTTGTCTAGGGAAGTCTGAAGACAAAAAAGCTGTGTTGTTTACTTTCATGGGGAACCCATAAGTGAAAATGACTTAGAGGCAGTTGAAGATGAGAATCCAGCACTCACTTTTTTGACATTGAATATTTTTTCACATGTAAGATCCAAATTCTAAGAAAGTCAATTCACTAAGAAAAAGACACCAACACTTTTCTAACATCAAAACAATAATTTAAATTTTGACTTAGGCAGGGGAACCAGTAAATCAGCTGTCTTCTCAGTGCTCCTTGTGCAAGGCACTGTATTTCAGTGAGGGACTGTCAAAACAATTGCCCTGATACAAAGCTCAGAGGTCAGCCAAGAAGACAGGAGAGAAGGCTCTGTAGGCATCATGGAATAATGCTACCAGTGACTCAGTTTTTGGGCTTACCGCAGGGCTGGCAGGAGAAACCAGAGCAAGGCAGAAGGTACTGAGGTATGACTTGTCCAGCTGAGCACTGCTGCTGTGTCCATTTGTGCCTGTGGTTCTTGTGATTCCTTCCATTTTGCAAGGTTATGAAGAGAAGGTTCTTGTCTTACCTAGTTCATCTCTCCCCTTAAAGTCAGTAGGAGCATTTAGATCCTACAATCAGAAGCAGATAAACATCTCCACAGGATGCGTAATCTTAAACTATCTTAAACTGAGTGCCTAAAGTAGGATGAACTGCCTTCCTCAAATGCCTATTTCTTTCCACTGCCTTACAAAGAAGTTCACAAAGCCAGCTTAGGCTGCAACCTTGACTTATAGATGGATTGAATTAGGTGAGTTGGATCCTCTTTAGGTTGTCTGTCAAAGTCAGGGACTGACTATGGGGCACAGACCCTTCTTGCAGAGATTGCAAAGCTTGCAGAAAATACTGGCAAAAGATTCATCAATTCCTGGTCCAGGACAACCAGGTCCCTGGCTACAATCCAGCAGACAGTTAACTGCACTTTAAGTTCTTTCCTCATTAATATTTCCAGAAGTAGGAAGTGTTGCTATAATGCTATTTTTTAATGTTGATTTAAATGATTCATAGCGTTTACAAGGACTCTATTTTGCCATTGCAGTTATTGACCAGTTATGTCTACCACACAACACTGCCCAGAGGTTTTTATTTTTTACAAAAAAAAGCTTTAAAAATATCCTTTGAAAACATTTCATTTTCCTTAACATAACCAGCTGAAAATATCCAGACTTCCCAAATGTGTTCATGATTTCTCTTCTCAACCCTGGGTCAGGTTGAGATTTGTATTGTGCAGGGTGGTCAAAGTTCCCTACCTGTGTGTGGCATGGTGAGAGGCATCACAGCACTGAGATGCCAAATGCCAGAGAGATGTTTTTCTGGAAATCCTTTCTACATGGCTCTTGCACATCAGATGCACAGTGAAATGCAGGCTATAGTGAGTAAAATGTACAGTGTTGCCATGTTAGCTTACACTTCTTTGGGGGGTTTTGTTTCTGTTGTTTGTTTTGCTTTGTTTGTTTGCTTGGAGGGTTTTTTTTTGTTTATTTGTTTCGGGGTTTTTTTGTCTTCAGAAAGGCCCTTGAGTTACTTCAAGAGTGACTTACAAGTATATGTATATGTATCTGCATGTGCATATGTATATGTATACATGTATGGACATGTATAATGTTGCTCTCTGCTTCTCAGGTATAGTTTGAAGGCAATAATTAAGAGCACACACTACCTCTTGAACTCTTTAGAGACTTCAAGAGAGGATCACTGTTGCTTTTTTCACCTGACAAATAAACAAATCTCCTTTCTGTCCATCAGCTGTGAGGCAGACACCAGACTGTCATCCAGAAGAGATGCACACAGTGAACCACACAAAAAATGCAAAACAGGGGGCAAGGCTCTGTGGGTGTGCTGGGTCAGTGTAACCACCTGTTACAGTAGAGATTTAGGACAAAGTCTGTGGTGTCCTTGCAGGGATTGCAGACGGATTTTCTTTCCCTGTGTGTGCTCTTCACATCACAGCATGTACGGGGTCGGGTTGCTTCAGCCCTCACTAGCATGACTCGGTACTCCTGTGAGGCAGATGGTGTCCAGATGGATGAGCTATCTGTCTCATCTCAGCCAGCCGGAACAGCCGGGGAACTTGCGTGAGGGCAGTAACCGGCGCTGAGGGAGGTCATTAAGGGATTGATTTCTAGAGGATGAGCTTTGACATCCAGGAGTTACACATAGCAACTATAGTGTCTGACCTTTAAAACACAGTTTAATTAAGTTGAACACTGAGTCTATTTGTATCCAGAGTTTTAGTTACTGAGACACAGCACCCTGCAATCACAGGCTGTTATCACTTCTCACCTTGGTTCAGTGGGTGTGAAACCAGCCCTTGGGCACCCAGAGCTTTCCCTCATCTGGAGATAACAGAATCCTGACTTAGGTTTGTCTGCCCTTGCTGAGATAGGACAGGCCTCTTACCACGTGTTGAGTGGCTTTTAGAGAGGCTCTCAGCTCCCTCTGTGCTGGGGTGGCAGAGGACTACCATCCCAGGAGTCTGTAGCCATGCTGGGCACCACATCCAGGGGGGAACCTTGTCTAAAGGTAGCTTGGAGGCTGGTGGCAGTGTGGGACTGGCTTGTTCGACAAGTGCACAGGAAGCATATTTTGTTTTCCCTTGCACATGCACACTGGTGTATAGAGAGAGCTCAGTGCCGTGGCTTCTGTTCAGGTCTTTTTGCCTTGTGACATGGGAGGGGAACAGGACCACCAGCTGCAATGGCACTGCAAGGCTTCTCTGAATGCTTTCTTTTGTTGATAAAAGCACGCAGTCCTCAGAGGAGTGGGACTGAATAAATGTAATGAACCAAAACAGGTTTCAAAGTAGAGCACTTGGGAGTAGAATCTGACCCCATTTGCTTTCTCTGCCCTTTGCCTTTCAGGCAGACAATACAACACCATTATAAGGATGACTGCAGTGCTCTAGTGATACATTTGAACCAGAGTGCATAGCATTAATACTATTTATAATAAAGATACTGTGCCAGATTCCTCTCTCTCGTAGCACTAGAAGCAAACAATGCCTGCTTCTGTTGGTGTGTTGCCCTCAGTCTGACCCACTCCTTCTAGTCACAATTTCCAAAGTAACAGTGGTTGCAGTAACAGTTCCTGAGCAGAAGAGGAAGTCAGAAGTCAGACAAATGTTACCAGATATTAGTCTGTTTGTCACTGGCACTGGCACTTCTGGTTTAGTGAACATTGCAGATCAGTGGATTACAATCTAAATCACTTTTCTCAGGAACATGGGGCTTTCCTACAGACCAACTCAAGGTAGAGTTTTAGTTGTTCTTGTGAGATTTATCCCAAAACTTTCTATTTTCAGTGAGTCAGATGGGAAAGAAATCAAAGGCACTTTACTGCTCTGGTGTACTTTCAGGACTTATCTTTGACTGGATCCATCTACATGTGAAACCTTTCATTGCCTTAGAAAACATTGATATAAGAGGCACAAAGACTAAAACTGTAAAAATTGACCAGCTGTTGTAATTAAAGACTGTACAAGCATTTTTTTTCTTCTTTTTTTTTTTCCATTACAGACTTTATCACACATATTCTTTGCTATCCATCTTGGATCAGCTAGGACAGGACTAGAATAAATCAAGGAGACATTGCTATTCTTGTCAAGAGTCTGAGAAGCAGCAAACTGATTGGCATTCTATGTCGTAGCAGGCTTCAACAATCATTAAAAAATAATTAACAGTGATTTGGTTTGTTTACCTATTGTTTTGAAGAAATGCTATGAAGCTGCTATTGTTGATGCTAATTTCAAAGGAGATTGTTATCCAGCTGCTCTTTAATGGTAATACCTCTAAGGTTGTGTTGGAAACAGCTTGCTTCTGTTTGGATGAACTGAGTGCTGAAATCACAGCTGTACCCTCAGATGCCTGTAGAAACCTGCCCTCACCAGGCAGCTTCCTGCAGCCATTCTCTTTCCAGAAGCTTTTCCCTTTTGCTTCACACCCAGAAGGCCTCAACTCCATGTGCATACAAGCCTGGGAGGAGGTGGTTGTTCTCAGGTGTCTGCCCTGACCCTGCCCTGATCTGTCCCCAGGAGGCTGGAGATATGCACAGGGCATATCGCCCCTGAATAATCTGTTATGGCTATTTGCTGCAGCAGAGCATGAGTCAGCCCCACACCTACAGCAACAAGAATATCCAGCAAAGTCCCTCACTGCATAAAAGTATTGGCTTATTGAAGGCAGACTCCTGCAATCCTGAAATAGCTCTTCTGCTAATATCCTCCCTCAGTTCCCCAGGAGCAGCCAGGGTTGTGGATGCCCCACCAGATAGATGTCTGATACTCATGTTTTTTAATAACTGAATCATAAAATATTCATTAATCCCTGGGACTGCAATGCCTGGTCTCTAGCCATGATCTAGCATAATTCTCTGAGCAGCTGCCTTTCAGGGCCTGAGGGCTTAATTTAGAATCCATTGAGATGAGTAGGATCTTTCTGTTGGAGCTGGTGATGCTGGAGCTGGCCCAAAGGCCCAGATCCTTTACCATCTTATTTGTACAGGTGATCCTTAAGGAGTCTGTGCTAGGAGCATTAACTCTGTTACTGTTGTACCATGCTGGCCTCCCCAAACTTGAACAAACACTTCCTAAATCTCTTTGCTCCTCGTGCATTACTTGGGAAGGATTTTGGGTACTATTTTTTGTCTGAGGACTAGGACAGAAAAGCACAGGTAAAAAGTGTTGCTATGGATCTAGATGACATTTGATGCCAGGTCTGGTTTGAGCACTCTAGGCAGCATCACATCACGCAGAACAGACCTATGAATTTTGGACTCATAGCAGATCTACTAATATGCCACATTTCAGCCTGCTTTATCCATTATAGTTAGACAACCTGTGTTATGTGGTTGATGAAACATGACAGAACACCACAAAAGGCTGCTACATGACCTGGGATAAACGTTGGGACTAATTCTGCCCAGAGATCTGAGAAACAACTTTCACTGGTATATAGGTGGTAGATTCCTATATTAGCAATGAGTTAAAAATGCAAACCAGTTGCTTTCTCATAGTGGAGGCTTGTGTTATCTGACCACAGAGAATAGGGCATAAAGTTGGGCACAGTGCAGAAAAAGCCCCCATGTCCCCCACAAATGCATCTGTGCACCCCAGGCTCAGGGTTTGCTAGAGACTGGCACTCTGTCTGAGTATCCGTGGACATGAAACTGGAGTCTGCATGGGCAAAACTAAGTGAGTAACTGCCAGAGTAGGGATGGGAAAGAGTAAGGAAGGGAGGCAGACATGGGCCTCGCAGTGCATGAGGTCTCATGACCACATAAATCCCATTTCTGAGAGCTTAATCACATACAGAAAAGAGGGCACAGCTAATCAATCAAACCTGATCAGGCAAACCCATCTCAGAGCTGCAGAACCTTACCTGTGCAGCTTCTGCCTGTGGACTTTGGATCTATTATCAGGATATGCAGTTACAGAGAAAATTCCCAATTTGGAACTTCTCACTTTTATGTTTGTTTTATTTTCAGCAGTGGATTCTTTTCTGCTTGGTTGCTTTGTGTCTTTAGTGCAGGTTCAGGGTTATGCAGTCACTGGTTTATTTGTGTCCTTTATTATCACAGCTGAAGTGAATGTCTTCTGGAAGGCATCATCCCTGAGGGTATCACTCACTGAATCAGTCTTGTGAGCTCTTATAATGTACCTTCAGACAAGCATAAAGAGTATTCACAGCTACTAAACATTTTCTGGCTGCTGTTGGAACAGTTTATCTCAAATGCTGTTCTTGGAAATGAGAGCATCTTATAGCATCAACCCTGTGTATTTCTAGCAGCATCTCTGTGGCATTGGTGAAATGCATTGCCCATTAAACAATGTATGACTAATACCCTTAATGGTTACGTTAGATGGGGGTCTCTTTTAAACTACTTTTCCTTGTTCCTGGAGATGAAGCTGTGGGATTAAACAGTGCAGTAAGAGCTAAGGGCATAGGGTAAACTTTCAAAATGATATGCGGCAGAACTGAAGAGCAGAACATGTTAGAGAAGTTACAGAGGACAAAACTGGCTGCAATTGGACTCAGATGTTTCTCTGCATTTCTGAATGTTGTGACTCTGCATTAATAGAGTTTCTCTGTTTACTCAATATTTGGGTTACTGGTAGTCGAAAGGCTAGATTTATAGCTTAATTGATTGACAGAGCTCCTATAATCTCAACCAAGTTTGTACCACCAGACAGTCAAACTAAGGAATATTTTTGAAGTGTAACTTTGATCATTACCTGCAATCAATACAAATGCTATTTTTAATCACCAGATTTAATGGGGAGATTGTCACTGCCGTGAGCATGGAGTAAGTTCTGCTGTGTCTCTCAATTATGTTGTCATTCCTGGTACCCCCACCCTGGGCATGGGTACCTGAGGAGCAGCAGTCAGACTCAGCCCAAACTCTGCTGTTCCTGCCTAGTTCCTGAACCTCTGTTTTGGGGAGGAGGAGCAGCCTCAGGCTACTCTGCACTGTGACTGCAGCTGTGATAGGTGCTCAGAAGCAAAGCCTTACTACACTCTCTTGACTTCCTGCCTGTAATGTTAATCAATCTGTCTCCTTTGGGAGATTAAATTGGTAGGCATGTTTTGCTGAATATTTTCTAAAGCAGCAATACCATTCTTTGAATTGAATGAACTGATCTTCAAAGCCAACCATCCAAGTTCATCCTTTAGGTAACTTACATCTAGTTCCATACACTCACTTTTCAAACGTTTTCCTGCATCATGATTTTTTATTGCCAATGACATGGTATTTTTTATTAGTTTATTTTTTTTGTTCTGAATTAAATGGAAAATCCCATGCAAATATTTTTCATATGCTCTTTATGTAAATTTATACAGGTTTGCACATGGGGCTCGTAACAGAAAGGGTTGGTCAGCCTTAGGTGGAAGGGTTTTATGTTAATACTGTCAATACAAGTAACATACATACTGATAGGCCAGGATTAAGCCTCAGCAGTGATTGTGGAGGTGCTCAGCTGTGGTAGTCTGCCAAGAACTTGGCACATACCATGCTACATAGTTGTAATGGAAGGGGCTACAACTACACCTTTGATTCCAGCCTATTTACTCATACAAGTGGTTCAATTCTCCTTTTTCTTCAAGAGGTTTTACAGTGGATCTGCTTATTGATTTTCCGAGACTCAGAGCTGAATGCCATTGGGATGGGAAAGCCCAGTGGGCAAGGCTTAGGAAAACCCTATATGTTTTCTGATGTTCTAAAAGAAAATAAAGAACTCTGGCTAATGAAGTAGTTTGAGGCACAATGAAGTATCAAGAATCCTTTCCCAGCACTTAGATTAGAGGTTAACCGTTACTCAGATTGCCTGATCTAGGAGTAAAAAATTGCTCCATTTCCATTCCTATTAACACGCAACAAACTCCCTGAGCAGAAGAGCAAGGACAGAAGAAGACACAAATGAAGCTAGGATGCTCTCCTGTCCCCAAAGGACCATGAACTGTCGAGATTTATCTTTGTGCTTTTTTGAACTCATTGTGCTAGGAGAAATACAAAATAAATTATGAAATAAAGGAAATGCTGGCTAAGGATCCATTCACTACCATGACTGTGGCTTGTCAAGGGCCAGAGATGAAGCCAATATATTAGCTAGAAATTCATAATCCATTTGGTTGCTTGACCTCTTTATGATTCAGCATCCAGTTTTGCAGCCCAGTCCTTAGCCCAGTGCTTTAATAGAACAAGTTTGATTTAGTCTGTTCGTAGAACATCTAGCAATAAAAGTGTTCTCAAAGTATTGTAACAAACATGACAGGAGCAGCCTATCTACAGCCAAGCTGGCCTATTGTAAACTTCCTACCATCTACCCTGGGGCAGAGAGAGGGACAAAGTGGAAACACTTTTTGTCAGGCTGCTAGGGTGGCTTGGGGACTGGTAAGGTGAGCTGTCCACTGCCAAGAGGGAACCTGTCCTTGGCAGGCATCAGGGACTGGCTCTTCAGCAAGCAGCAAGAGGTTGGAAGGCATCAAGAGCATCCACTATTGTAAGAACCTGCTTTGGAGCAATCATTAAAAATTCCTGGGTGAAGATGGCAGGGAGAGAAGCATCCAGAATACTTTTATCCTGATAACCATACAACCACAGACTAAAGAGAGTGGATGGTTTTCAATTTGTGTCCCTCCTGTTTCTGTTTTGCCATAAGCCGTGTGCTCTGCATAAGGCACACAGCTGTTGTGGCACTGTGCAGGGACAATCTGTGTCAGCATTCGTTGAATGAGGCTGCATTTCAGGTGGAGATTTTTTGTTTCTTTGTTTTGATCTGATCTGGCAGCACATTCTCCAGGAAGAAAACATGAATTGTGAGAATTAATTAGCTTTGATTTGAGATGCACAGTTAGTGGTAGTGGACAGAGCAAAAAGCTGTTTATTATTTCTCCCTTTTTTTTTTTCAGCTGTTCAGATTTGTTTGAGGGTATGTAGACCATCTGACTAAGAAAACAAGTCAAAAGTGGAATCACGATTCTTTTCTAATGCCAAAGTGTGCCAGAGGCATTCTCTGTCATTTTGAACAGCCTGGACACATGCAGAATGGGTGACTAATGCCCATAACGCAGGTTTTATTACATTAGATTGTGTCATCTGTAGTTTCAGCACTTTCCTTACAGAACTTCACTTCTTTATATTTAAAGGGTATTTTTTTTCCTAAATGAACACTTATTACTTCACAGGTCTAGTCATAGCTAAGAAGGCAAAGCCTTAGCAAGAAGGTCAAACAGAAACAGTAATTTCCTTTTAAATACTGAATCCTTTTTGCTGCTATCCTTGACCCAGACTTAGTGCAAGCATCGTTACATGGGGTTAGGATGTAGCAATATTTTAAGCAGAACTCCTGAGATCCCTTTCAGCCTGTTTTCCTTGGTTTTACACACAGATCACTTTCTTCTAGGCTATTTTTCAAATGCACAAGATATCCTGTTCTCGACTGTGTGCAGGAAAGGAGACACAGCTGTCAGGGACCAGGAGTTGTCTTTTAATTTAATCTTTCTTGCTCTAATTCACTGAAGTATGTTGTTTATGTTTGCATGGATAGGGGAATAACCTTATTTGTGTTCTGACAGTCACTGTGCTGCTTTTCTGGAGGGGCTGGCTGATTGCCTCTTAGTAGAGGCACCAGGGTCAGCAAATAACCACATCTAAATATATGTTATTTTACATTGAAAATGATCAAGATACATGTAGACAAAGCAGGCACAACAGAGAGTGTCAGCTAGCCTTAACTCTGCTCTGTCATAATACTATCAAGTAACCACAAAATCCTGATGATTGCATGGCTGGATGTTTTATAATCAGTTCCTTGATTCTCAGTTTCCCAGTTTATATTGCTTGAGCTTTGGACAGTAGTTCCTTAATGTATTTTACCCTTGAATTATTGACAAGTGCTTTCAACCTTAAATCCACTTAAATGTAGAATAGATTTCTGAACTGATCATGGTACTGTCCTGAATGTCTCTTCTATTACCCCTCAGAGACCATATAATATTTATATTAATTGAATATTAACATTTATATATGAAGGAAGTGTCTGAAAAAACCTTTGGCTATGGACACATGACAAAGTATCTGAATGAGATTGTTACCTGGTCTCCTACTCCATTTCTTCTTTTTGCTTGTTTATTTTGTCACAGCTAAGCTCATCTTACTTTATTCTTCCTCTTTTTAATCACAGTTTCTCCTAAGAGGGAATTTTGCACATATTTAATACGACACACCAGACATGCAATAGTAACAGATACAAAAATAAACTTGACACTTTTCATGTAGAGAAGGATTTGACAGCAATACAGTCATTACATTTTTCTGGCTGACAAGGGCATGACCATTCCTCCCACAGTCTCAGGATAGGTCGTTTTGATAAGAGTTGTGGTCTTACTCAATTTTCTCTAACCCTATATTAATTTTAATATGGTTTTGATCTGACTTAGAAGTGCTGGAAAGTGTTCTAAGTACCCATGTTGGGGGGCTATCTGACTCATCTGTTGGAAAAATCATTCATCTGCTTTGGACTATCATGCCTTTAAGAAGATTTTACTGCTAGATATTTTTAGGTAATAAATGAGAATAATCCCAGCATTTTTGGTGCGATGACCTGTGCTGCCCTGTCACTGTAAGAAATCAGCAAATAAGCACAGTGTGTTTGCTCCAGGTACAGATACTGCCTGACTCCCGGGGCCCCAGGAAAGGACATTTCCCTACTCTCATCCACAAGCTTGGAAGATTCACCTTGGCTTATCAAGCAAGTGTTCAAGTTCTACAGCCAGATGTGCTCCTGGGGATGACATTATGGTGCCCAAATTACTGTTTAGAGCGATAAATGTTTGGGACTTGCCTTGAGTCAGAGGAGGGATGCAGAGTCAGAGGTGTGAGTGAGCTGAAACCCCAGAAGCCCAGCTGAGCTCCATGAATGCTCTGCCTGCCCAGTCATGGTTCCCCATTTATTGAGGTCTCCATGTGCAAAGAGGTCTCATACACGCATCTGGCATCCACACATCTCATCCACCCATGTCTGGCATAAGACATCTTGCATGTCTTGATATTTCCAGTATTATGAGTGAATGTAATTCTCAAAGCACTGTTTTTAAACCTAGTCCTGTGCATTTGATGCTTCAGCAGAAGTCTCTAATGTGCAGAAAATGCTCTTGTTAGGAATAAATGGTGTTCTGTATTTTCAAGCTTAGAAGAATCTGGAGTTAGACTTGGGATCATCAAATGGGTAAAACTCTTCATGCTCAGAGGGGTACGAGTACACTTACGAAGTGGTTAATTTCTGTCTTTGCTAAGTTGTTTTCTGGGAATCCTTTGACAAAGGCCTGTGGGATTCTCTGTCTCATGTTTTGCTCCTCCATAAATTGTTTTCCTCACTGTAAATGTGAGATAACATAAACTTCTGCCAGTGATGACTGATTGTACCTACTTTGGGAATGCTTTTAAGAGGACATCAGGTTTTCCAGAGTTACCGATGATGAGTGATACTTGGAATGGAAAAGAATAGTTTCTTATACCAACTACTGCCAATGATTGCTATGAGGTGTTGGCTCCAACTTCATTATTCTGTCTTCCTGCTTCCCTTTCTCTCAGAAGATTCCCAAATCATTTGTGCTGATGACAGATCCATTTGAAATACAAATTCATCTTTTTCTTTCTTGTACCTTCCCAAGCAGTGTCAGTATCTGGATTTAGGCCTATGATCCTTAAACAGATGAAACTCTGCATACTCAGCAACAGGCAAAAATGCATTTAGAAATGGATTAATCTTTTTGCCAACTGAGTTTATTTTCAGGGAGTCTCATCCCTCTCCCCTTTCCTGGATTTCAATATGCACAGGCTCATGTAAAGCTAGTGATATAAATTGGGTCAACTCTGAGATTAGAGGTGTGGAAGGGAGACAGAGAGAACATGATCAGCACCTGCATGCTGCTACAACGCTAATGACACAGTTACAAGAAGTAACTTTAATCCCAAATGTCCTACGTGTTCTCTAAAAACACGTCAAGCTAACCTGCCAGGATCTGAGATAAATCCACTGAAATGAAGTGAACCATGGCCTTTGCTTTTTTTTTTTTTTTTTAAAGTGGCAGATGTGAGTTAAAAACAAACAAGCAAACAAACAAACATTCAAATGCAGAGACTTAAAAATAGAAGCTAAACTAGTTTCAACTTTCTGGCTAGACAGTAGATTAGATTGTCTGGTGAAAAAAATAATAAAAATACTATGGCAAAAATATATTTCGGAGAACAGAAAAAATTCCATTATAGCAGTGAATAATGAAAGCTAGAGGAAACACATAATATTTCTGCAGTTTGATCAGCATCACTCAGGTTCTGGCCTTAAATTGCCTGCGACTATTTTAATTCATCGTAGACAAAACTGTGAGCTGGCTAGTTGTGCAGTGCCATGCTGTAATTATTATAAACATGAATAATTAATATTTGGGGAAAGTATTATTGGTAAAAAGGTCTCTTTTAAAATTCTTTCCCAAGGTGATTTGTTACGTAAGTGCACGAATCCCAGATTGGTACTTCTAATTAAATCAGAGATTTCTTCTGAGGTGAGCATGTTAGATAACAGGGACAGAAAGCAGAGTGGCCAAGCATGCAGGTTGTTTAACTTATTTTTAACCTCTTCTTCGTACTTGGTCCATCCTGCCTCAAACAGATCAGCTACTAATAGCAACAGCATCTCCTACTGCTTTTGGGACTTACTAATGTTTCTGTAGGATTAGTTTGGATCAGACTGTCAGACAGTTTAGCCCAATTTTTTAACACTAATGAAGGATTTGTCTTGAAAATGCCAGAGCCACAGCTACCGGCCCAGGATTTAATCAAATAGAGTAGACAACACAGCACAAGTAACAAGATCCCCTTAGGTATTTGAACCTCAGTGAATAGTACCAGCGTTTGGTTCCTGCTAGCTCTATCAGGTGCACTTGTGCTTTTGCACATCAACTGATAGTGTATTTCTAGGTTGTATTGGTTTTTTGTTTGTTTGTTTGGGGTTTTGTTTTGTTTTGTTTTTAAATGAGGTTAAATTACTAATATTTTCTTCTTTGCCACATATTTTGTACCAGAAATTGTTTTTTTTTTTTTCATGAGAACATGACCATTTATTTTTCTAATCTTTCAGTTCAGCCTAGGAGTGAAGAAATATGAGTTTTATATAAGTTCACAGTAGTGAAATTCTGGGTGAACTAAGAATAAATTAACATTTTTATTACAAAGTTCCCATTGGCTATAGAAGCACCCAATAGTCAAATGCTTCTTTATGCCCATAATTTTTTTTGTCTTGTAAAAGCCAATTTCATAGCCTCCAAAACCCACCAAAAAACTCTTGGGAAGAGATATTGTCTATCTGTTTTGCCAATCAGCTGTGGTCTGCAGGCTTCTTAAAACTGAATTCAACTTCAAATACTCCTTACTCAAAGACATGTACCTGAATTGCATGTGTACTGCAGAACTAAGGCCATGCACCTAAAGGCAAACCCCTCTGTTGCTTAGACAAAGAAAATTTTGCCAGCTGATGTATCCCAGCAAACTGGAAGCTACTGTGAGTACTTGAGCATGCTGATGATGTGATTTCTTAGTTATCTCATGGTTGTGTTCAGAAATCCACTTATTTGACTTTAATTTTTTTCACATTTCCGCTCAGGTTAATGCACTGTAGGCAGGGGTTGCAAAGCCTTGTGCACAAGCACGAGATTTAATGTAGGATGCATATATATAGATGGAGCTTTGGTCCCGAATTAGAAGACCTAGTAAGCACATACTAAATTCCCAGAATAATTTGCAATGTTTCATTGAATAAAGATAAAACTTGTTGCTTACTTAATGGGAAATACTTTGCTGGAGAGGGACCTTATCCATCAACCTATTCTAGGTAGTGTTTTATTCCGGAAATTGCTGGTCCCTAAAACATCACTGTTACATGATGACCAGTACATTTTATTTATGTATCTGCAATTCCCAAGATCTTTATGTTCTTATCAGCACATCCATGGTGAGACTCAGCATCAGGTCACATTAAAATTTAGGTACCTAGATGTAGGTAACAACATGGGAACTAGGTGTTTAAACTTTGTTGCACTCAAACTTCATTGCAGTCTACAACTTCCTCGTGAGAGGAAGAGGAGGGGCAGGCACTGATCTCTTCTCTGTGATGACCAGTGACAGGACCCAAGGGAATGGCTTGAAGTTGTGTCAGGGCATGTTTATGTTGGATGTTAGAAAAAGGTTCTTTACCCAGAAGGTGGTTGGGTGCTGGATCAGGCTCCCCAGGGAAGTGGTCACATCACCAAGCCTGACGAAGCTCACGAAGAGAGTACCATCATTTGGATGATACTCTCAGCTGCGTGGTGTGACTCTTCGGGATGGTCCTGTGCAGGGTGAGGAGTTGGACTCAGTGGTCCTTGGGGGTTCCTTCCAACTTGGCATATTCTATGATTCTGTGATTCTGTAACGGAAACCTAACTGAGGGAGCTGACAGACTACGCACTGCTCTGAGGTCTTCAAGTCACCCTCAAACAGAAGTCTACACAAGGAGCTCCAAACTCTCCTGAGTTTGTCTAATGCCCTTTGAGCATCCTGCCTGATGTTCTGCTGGAGTTTGAAAAGTCATGAATCTCCTCTGTAACTTGTGCCACATCTGTCACCTTCGTGCAGTACTCTCATGTATCCTGTGACATTTCTGATGGCACTTGTTATCTATACTTGGCAAATGAGTCAAGAAGTTTATCTTCAGTGACTAGAGAAGAAACTTCTACACTTGGATTATATGTAGACAAAATCATTGTGTTTTAGAGCTAGATGATCTTTAAGGTCCCTTCCAATCCAAATCATTCTATGATTCTATGATTTAGACACTTAAGCGCACCAACTTTTTTTTTTTTAAGTATTCTCATTCATACAAAATCTATTCCAAAATATTTACATTCTTTAATGCTAAAATCAGCAACAGAATATTGCTTGAGTTTTAACACAGCTGATTAAAAATCTGTGTTTCCTCACTGCTCACTGAATTGGCAGCAGAGCATTGACCGTATGGTCTTTGAGGGAAGAGTAAGGGGGCTCTTAGCTAAGAGGTATTCTAAATTTTTCTGGGTCTACAGTGCTTTGAAGCTTTCCCTATAAATTCTTGCCCGAAACTCTTGACTGCGCAGATTTTATTTTGCAGGCAAGATAGGCCAAGTGACCGTAGAAATTCTCTCTTTCTCCCAGTAATTCTGATCAAAAGAAGCCCATGTGTGGCCTTTTGCAAAACCAGCAAAGATAATACTGATGTGCCATGCATATCCTGAGCTTTAAGACAGATCTGAAGGAGGTTTTGCAATTGAAGAGTGAAGAAAAAGTAAAAAGAAGGAAAAAAAATATTTCTGAGCACCCTGCCCCAAATGTAATCTTTCCTAAGGTAGTCTGTGAAACATTCATTCTATTCTTAATTGGTTGTAACATCCTATGCTTTTATTTGGATGTGCTAGGATATGGCAGCCTTTAGTGAATTCTGTTTGTTTAGAGCACTGTAGACAGTGTTTTACAGCCATTAACCTCCCAGGTATTAAAGCGGTGAAGGAATTTGAAGAGTCTAATTTCTGAACTGACACAAGCTCTGCTTGAGCAATTCAGTTTTACTCTGAAAGCTAGGTTCAGGCCAGCTTGTTTGGCTGAACAAGATGAGGAGAGTACTAAGCTGTGCCCTCATACCAAAGTGAGGCTGGTAGGAGCAAATCATCCTTCTGTGGTCTGTACCCTCTCCCTTGTGATGCAGAGACCACACACTGTAAGAGCTGGATGTCCTTCTGCACATCTACTAGGTGACTTCAAGCATAGCTAGCAGAACAATGGGACAGACGTTTTTGGAAGGATGGATGAGGAATGCAATAGAGATGGATAGGAGGAATGGAGAATATAAGAAAGCCTGACACTAATTAGTGTACTTTTTTATAATTTTCCTTAGAATTTCTAACTAAATAAGAGTAGGAAAATATACAAGGTGTACAAATTTTTTCTTTTCATGCCCCCTGCTAATAACTAAAATCATAGCGACTTTAAAATTGCACATATGAAGAAACAACACTGAAGAGTATAGAGCTATATGTAAGCTCTCTAGATAATACAAAACTGGTAACCAAAGTCTTTAGTCTCACACATTTTGGTTTTGTATAACATCCTGTCGACACTAAGCAAAACTGTTCAGAGCCATGTCATTGTACAGATGTTCTAAGCATTTTCACAATGGAGTAACTAACTCATTGTACGTGTACAAAGTAAAGAGCAAAAGATATCTAGAGGTCAATCACTGAATCCCCTCTGTATTGCTTAATATAGAGCCTAGGCCATGAACCCAGCATGGATGGTTGCATTTTAGACAACTACAGTTAGGTGAGTTGTATCCCATTCACTGCCTTTAAAATTTCTTGGCCTGGTAAGGAGAAAATGAACGGCCTTTACATAACATGAAAATACAATTTATCAGGGATAAAATGGCATTTTTCCTCTGTGTACTTACATTTTTCTTTGTTTACTACAGCTGTAAAAAGAATAACTAGCAAATGAGAAAAATACCACAGACTGATGTCACGTGAATGATGACAGCTTCAGATGATAGTCTACCAACAAATGTGTTTCAAAAGAAAGAAAGAAAAGAAGGGAGAAAGAAGGACAAGTTTAAATAATGACCTGGGTCCATATTCTGCTAAGAATTGGGACGTAAAGGTGTCCATTTAATGAGACAATGGACTTCCTTGCTATGCAGCGTCTGCTCTAATCCTGTCTAAATCAGTGGAGCTACTTCACTGTAACCTCATTTTGGTGACAAAATATAGTGTTTATGCCAACAATATTTCATAGATGAGCATTCCGAAATGGCAACTCAACAAAAACAGTACTGGAGGCCTTAATATGGAAATCTACTGTCTCTTAGTATCCACAGTTTTAATTCTGCATTTTGAGGTTTTAAAATTCATTAAATTATTTCTCGCTTTATTCATCTGAGTCATTCTTCAATCTCCTTCCAGTATTCTGTTTCTGATTAGTAGTTATTAAGTAACAGCAATAATGGAAAAATTACTATCTTTTCTTGGAAAATTTAGCAGTTCTAATAACTGTTACTATTTCCACAGTTGAATGTGAAAATACAGAATACAATCTGAAGCAACGCTAAACTTTTAAAATCTCTGTCTAAAGCATATTGTATTTCTTTTGCATTTTCATTATGACTGAGTTATTATGTTTTCTCAATAGTTTATTTTAATAAAGCTGATATTTCATTATGTGTAGTAAACAATAAAACCAATCTTTCCACTGCAGAAAAAAAATCTATGCTGTAGAAATAATTAAAACTATTATCATGTAATATGCCAAAAAGAAGGGTAAATTGGATAATCCAAACATCTGGTTTTGTTCACAAATGCAGTGCAGAGATCCATAAATCCATCCAGGGTAAATACAGACTGCTTTAGATTTAAAAGTCAAATTGACTACCTACATTTGGGGATGTCTATTTTTTATTAGAATGGTTGGGTTTCAAGGTTCTTAACAATGAGGCTCAGTACATATTTCAGGTGAAACCATGGAAACAGTAGGAGTCATTTTACTCAAAATAGAAATACCACAAATGACCTTGACATTTAAAAGCTGATGCTGCACATCGTCATTTAGATTGTGAATGAGGGGCATATTATCATGTCCTTTGTTCCAAAATTGTTATTGGTCTTCCAAGACGGAGTATTTGAAAGCTGGGGACTTGTCTTCTATCTGTAAAAGGGGTCCACTCTGCTGAGGAAGACATTAAGTGCCGGTAGCTGGGTGTGCAGCTGCAGATTGAGCTCTGGGTGCTGGGAGCCCCAGTCAAGGGGCCCTTTGCATTAAAAAGGGCACAGGGACTTGTGGGCTGGCCTGGTGACTGGACACTCAGAGACACAGCAGGACCTGATGACCCCCAGCCCTTAGAATGTGAAGGTATAAAAAGCCCATGGTTTCCTTTGTTTGGAGTCCTTCCTTGGAGGCACCCTGCTCGAGCTGTTATCTTTTTATTTCACCATGATTACATTATTTTAAGGATCAAGATGTCTGAGGCTCTGCTATGAGAAACCTAGGGTCGAGCTCATAAGGTAATCTAGTCTGACTGTGTGAATGTGGGTTGTGTAGCTGTGAAAGGGCCTTGGTCTCAGCTCTGATGGTCTGAGTGTGACTGCCAGAGTGGCTCCTGGATGGTCAGACAGCAAAGTCTCCTTAACACCTCTTTTATGGGGACCTTTTTGTGGGGACAAGGTAGAAAAGTAGGGATTATGCAGGAAGATACAACAAATTGTAAATGATGGAGCTTGAGAGTGCAGCATTCTGAGGAAAGCATTTGCACTTGAAGACTATAGTTTTAATTCTGTCTGAAGACACCACACGGAAAACTTCTCCCCTGAGGTAGAAATGGCAGGATGTAAATGGCTATGTGTTGAGAGACAGAAAATTTACCTTACATGTCTGAACAATGCAAAATATTTCAAAATACCGCTAAATTTAAGGATTTAATCTTTTCAAGGATGGCTGGATGATGTGATTTCTTATTCCGCAGGCTCTGCATAAAACCCAGACTGCTACCATCTTTAAACAGTTGAAAATTGCAGAGGTTATTTTGGCTCTTTGCTGTCAAGCCATCCTTCTGGGAGCTATATATCTCTTCCTGTTTGAACTGTGTGCTTGTTGCTGAAATGTAATTGCTGACCCAAGGCCAGCAGGGGATGGGGGTGTCACACTTCTCAGAATAGGACCCCTCTTACCAGGTTCCTACTCGAACCCATAGGGAGTGAAAGACTCACAAAAAGAGGTTTCAGAGGCATGTAGGTTCTTTGTTTCTCAGAAGACAGTATAATGGGTTAAAGCTGGTTATAACCTGTAGAATAAGTGTGCCTGGAAAAGAAAATTTTACCACTGACTTTTGTGGGGCCAGGATTTTACCCTTTGACTTTGGACAGCATTTCATCTCTTGGGTGTAGCTAGCAAAAAAACCCTCGTTGAATTCAACACTGTCCTTATCTACTAAGTCATATAACACAAACCAAAATATCAGTAGGAATTTCTGCCTGCACAATGAGCAGTACAAGAGTTAGCACTGGACACCATATAAGGAGAAAGTTGAAATTCTTGTTGCAACTTGGATTGCCTTCTCCAGTGGTTTTACACAGCTCCACTGAATCTACACCCATTCTTGCAGTTTTCAACTCTTTCCCTTTATTTGTTTCTAGTCTGAGTGTAGTCTCTGTGTATGAGCATGCATGTGTGCACATAAGTAATAAGCTTTTACTGGTCTTGTCTTTCACTTTGTTGAGTAATATTTCTAAATAAGATTTTTAATACTCAAAGAAATACGCTAACACTGCCCTTGAAGCTTTACTTACTTTGTCTTGTCCTCGCGCTGGGAGTAACTGTTCCTTTGGGTGACAGATAGAAAGCCTGTTTTCTGACATTTCAGATCCAACAATAGTAGCTGCAGGGGCAACAGTGACAGACTAAAAACATCTGAGTGAAAATCTGGTTTATGAACTACATTATAGGAAGAATTTTCTTTTAAATCTATTTACAATTAATTTTACATAGCCATTTTATATGTAAAATTATTCAATTCCATTCACAACAGGCAATGTTGCATATTAGAAGTGGACACACTGCAATATTTCTTATACAAACAGAAGCTTTGTCCTCCTGGAACTGAAGGGCTTCTGAGGAGTAGTAAAGACAACGAGAAACTCAATGTTTGCTCCTGCTGGCAACGGTAGTAGCAGTTCCAGTGATGTCCTATATGAAATTAAGATTACTATGAGAGCCTTGAGGTCGTATTCTGCGGTGTGTCCTTGCACACTGCAGAACACCCGGGTCTTTAATGGTCCCTACAGATATCTAATAATAACTTAACAATTAATACAAAGCATTTTTGTAAATAAGAGAATTCGAGATTACCATCTGGCTGAAGGGAAGGCTGTAGTGTCTGGGTTTGGCTGAGAGGACACATGCTCAGGGGCACACTTGAGTCAACAGCCTTCATACACTGCTCTGTTCCTAATGTTTTTGCAAGTTGTATTATTGATCATAGATATAACATACAAAATAACATTTACTTAGTATCCAGGCCAGGACCATGTTGCCAGCCGGAGTGAGTGGAGGAAGAGAGCAGATAAAGCCTCCTACTTCCGCAGTGGACTGGAAACTGTATTTGCAGAAGAGCTGAATATCTCAGCCCCTCTTAAAATTCCACTTCTAGCAATGCCTCACTATTCTGGACAGTATTTCTAATGAAAATCTCCTATCCTACTGCTAGGATTTAACCTGCTAGATAAAGCTAAAATTAGAATAGGTCTTCCCCAAAATGTCACGACAATAAATATTTTACAAGTGTCTGTGACCCTAAGCTGAAGAGCTGCACAAGCCCTCTCACTTCAGCTCCAGTGCAGCAAGGTTCTCCAGTCCCTGCCCAAACAATGAATACTGGATTAAAGTCTGTGTTCATCCTCAGTGGCAGCTAAGTGGCTGATCCCAGTCCTATGGGTACAACAAACCCAAAGGTATTTTCCTGAACACAGGGAATTGCTTTTTCCGTTAACTCAGAAGAGAATTTGCGCCACAGAGGTTAGAGCTCAGGCAATAGTGGGGTAGTTTTTAAATTTACTATTGAATTTCATATATAAGCCTCCATGACTGCCATGCCTAAAAGTGCCCACATTAAAACCATGTTTTTGTGGACAAAAGGTGAATAATGCTTCAGCATATGGTTCCTCTTAGAGTATTTCCTTTGGTTCTTTTTTCAGCCTTATAATAATAAATACATAACTTTGGGACAATTTTGCATGCATTCCTCTAAGAGATCTGCTAGTTTTATTTGTATAGAGACCCTAAGGATATAAAATATGTCTTGCTGGGCAAATTATTCTTCCTGAAAACCAACAAAGCCCTGCTCTCATATCTGGCCTAAATTTGTTTTGGAGATTGGTTCATGTTTACCAGCTGCTTTCCTGGCTACTTTTTTGTATCTCTGCTTTTTACACTGTATTGCTTCAGACTAGGTAATTGTAAGTAGCTCACTACATTCCTTTCTGGTTTTCATATTCTAGGTAGAGAATTTGGTCTAAGTGTGGAGATGTACAGTAGCCTCAGGGCTTTGAAATGGTTTTACCATTCCAGAGGCAAGGAGCAGAAGTCTTATGGACTTATCTCAGGGTATAATTCTCCTCATTTCAGCAGTTCTCTCCCTTTTCAGGTCTACTGAAACAGGAGGGAGCTAGTTTCCATACTGGCAACTGAAGAATGTTTTTAATATTCTCAGGTTTACTGAACTGATTATATTGACTCACATTTTACGTGGCAGTGTGTTTCATGAGAATCTATTCTCATAACTCCTTCTTGTGTTACTCTTATTTTGTGCTGCCTTTCCCTATATTCATCGCTGTTCAATTACTTTATTGCTACTCACTAATTAAACTTACTCATGATTTTATTTAAAGATATTGGTTCTGAATGACATGCACTTTGCCTGGTCAAATGCTCTTTCTCTTTGTGTGAAAGCAGAAGTGATGATTCTAGGTGGCACATTGCTGACTCCCATCTGAGATGAGTGGCTGGATGACACGTTGGAGCACCAATTCAGACACTGGCAGGGTCCAGAAAGGTGTCTTTGATGTGTCTACTTCTAGATACACAGTAGATTTACTTAGAAGCTGGCAATGGCATTGACTTTTTTCTTGCTCTCTGTTTAATGGCACATTATAGATTTTGTGGGGTTTTTTGTGTTTTGTACTAAAACCCCTACGTTTTGCAGTTACTGATGTTTGTGGTCAGCCCACACTGTGGCCCACAGCAGACTAAAAGCCTACTGTGTCCTGCTAACTGAGCTCTGGGGATGATGACCCAGGAGTTCCCAGATGTATTTACGTTCCCGTGTACTGACTTTCAGGGAGGATATTTTTACTCAGTGGCTTTTTTCCATGTATCTTCTATTGTGGCACTGATATCTTGTGATTTTGCCAGTGCGTTTTCCCTGAGAGAAACTAATGATCAGGTGGGGGGAAAGAACAATGAGCAAATGTTCTATTTTAATACGGAATTTTGAATTTGCCTATGGGCAAAGAATTCAAACAGATTCAGATAGTTATTTCAAAGTGTTTTGACTTTGTAACTTCACATTTAAAACTATTACATATAGAGGCATATAAGTTTAGAGAGAAGAATAATGTTTAAGGATGGTTAATGTCATAATGCATATATTAGCCAAACATAAATGCATTAGCTTATACATAAATACAGAATCCTTGCCAAAAGGCTGCTGAAAGGTGACACTGAAATAAAGCAGCAGATGCTGAGAAATGAGACCTCTGTGAATGAGAGTGAGAAGGAAATCTGGTTTAGTCTTTGTTCATGGCTTTGATCCTGTGTTCAAACGATGCTTTCATAATTTTGGATGAATGTTTATATCATTTTAAAAGCAGGATGTAGTAGAGGAACTAGGACTTTTGGGGAAAAAATGTGAACTTAAAGAATGAAATTACATAGAAAGGCACAGTACAACTCCCTTCTTCCTCTCCCATGTAAACTGTATGAGTATCTTATGTCTCCTTATTGCCTGATACTTCAATGGCAGTAGGAAAAAAAAGGCTTAAAACTAGAGGTATAGGTCTTATGAAGCAATTACAGGCATTAAATATGTCTTTGCATATACCACATCTCATCTTATTGCTGCTAGGCTACCACAGCCCTGTATACATTCCTAACAAAGTATCCTGGTGTTTAATAATCTGGTATGTCTTGCTTGTAAATAACTCAGAAAAAAAGATATCTTTGATGATTAGCTGATGAATTATCTGCCTTTAGATATTTCTTGCTTGGGGCTAGAGTGCAGCACTTAGAGCACCGAGCTGCAGAATGAGTGGTGGCTCAAAGCTACCCAGAGCCTGTGGTGCTTGAGTGAGGGGTTCCAGCCTGGCTGGCTCCAGAGTGGAGGAAAGGGCTGGCTCCTCTCTGCCTCTGGAGGAAGCCCTCACTGCTTTCCTCAAACCCCAGCCCATATGAAGGTCCTGTGCTGACTCGGAAAGCTTCCTGCATCATCCCTCTTACCTCTGGCCCACTAGACAAATTCCTAGCACAGTCTGATGTGTTGCAAGTTCGGGAATTAGAGCCTCTGCCTGTCCTTGCTTCCTATTTTGTCACTTAGCATTTATCAATATGATCTCCAGAGGTTACTGGTATGTATAAAAAGAAAACCTGTTTTAGCTTCTCCTTGTGTCATTTATGCTTTATCTTCTTCAGGTTTTTTTTAAATTTTATTTTATTCTTTACACTCCTTATGTATAAAAAGTGAAACATTTTACACTTCAGTTTATTTTTCAAAATTAGAGGCTTTCTGTGTGTACTTGCATAGGAGACAGACATAAATAACTGAGAGTCAGTCCCGCTTTTAAGATGCTTGCCTAGCTTTTTTAGACACACTTAGGCATTGGGCTTTTGCTTGCGAAGGAAAGTCTAATTTTGAACACAACTGTTAAAATTATCTAAAGTAGATTCACTGTAACTTACCTCCTGAGACTTGGCATCTTCTAAAATGAAACAGTAAGCCCTATAGAACCACCACTATGACAAATATAGGTGGCATGGGCTTTATCTTACTAATAGGCACCCAGAGGGGAGCCCATGTTTATAGGCATGGTGCTGGATTCAGCTCTGCAATGAGCATAGAATGTCAGAAGCCTTCTCTGCCCTACCCTTTGCAGGTGTCCTTATCACCTGTTGCTTCTGACTGACGCAAGCCTCATTCACTACCTCTCTGTGTCTGATGGCAGCCAACTGAACCCACGGCTGCCACTGCCCTGGCCCCACTGCGGATCATGGGTCTGCTCCCTGGATGGGAGCACATGGCAGAGGGAAGACTGTAGAAGAATGTGACCTCAGTGAGGAAAGGTAGTCCTTTCTTCTCTGACATGTACAATTTTAATACTGATAGCTCTCACCCCTAAGTTTAACCATTATTTGTAACATTGTCTTTATCTTTTCTTCCTTTCCTTTTCCTCTATTACTTTGTACCTCCCTGGCATATAAAGTTCCTTTATTTCAATCATGAACCTGTAGCTAGCTCTTCCCTGGAGACCTACAAATGTTAAGGCGGATATAGCTCAACAGTATCTGGCTGTGGTTAAGCTCATTTCTTTTACTAAATGAGCTCTTTAGTTTAGGATCTGCTGTTATAAGTGCTCTCTCTGACATCTCAAATAAAAATAATAAGCTGTTCTCTCCCAGCAGTGAGCTGCCCTTGGGAGTTCATTAGGACACTAGTTTGGTGAGGGTCCCTGGGGAGTGATACTTGTCCTTTCGCTTTATGCTTCCCAGTGCTCACACTCCAGGAGGACCTAAAGCCCATTAGCCTCCTAATGCACATCCTGTTTTGCTTATTGCTTTATTAATACTGGGCTGGGAATGAAGAGCAGATGTTGCCCAAAAACGGCAGCAGCATGAGGGAAAACGGGAAGGAAGACAAGGGTGTCGATTTATTGCATTTGTGGCATTTCATCAAGTGGAAAACCTGGGTAGAAATGTGAAAAACTGAAGGCAAAGCAAAGCTATAAACTCATGCCACCTTTCAGCTGAGTTCTTTCCTCTGTGGCCTGAAATAGACTGGGCTGAGGTACCTCACTGGACATCACCAGCTCCCTGAACTAGCAAGGACATGTAAAGCTTCAAAACTATCACCAACTAAAGTGTGACCTTAAAAAGATGGCACCTTGGTAGCTCTGCTACCTTCTCTTCCGAAACTGATCAGCTCATGAGTCCAAGCTGTGAGTTAAGGTCCTGCTCTTCCCCTCTGCTAATGGTTACCATTTCTCTGCCAGGAGGTTGTGTCCCTCAAAGAACAGGAGCCAAGAGGGCTGTGCGAGAGCTCACCACTGCAGCAGAGGCAGCCCATGAGGGAAGGAGGTTGTCGGTCAAGAACTTAGGAACTCTTGAGATGGAGGGCCTGATTTCACTAGTCCTGACTTTATGTCTTTCACTAACAGATAAATAAAAATAGGATGTCAGCCCTTGTCCTTAATCTGGCAAATTGGGAATTATGTTCTTTTGCAGCTGTAGCCATAAACAGACTGGTTTGCAACACCGATTGCTTCATGCTTGAGGGATACCATGTACTTTAAATTCACTATGGTGAAAATTTAAAAGTAGGAGGTTTGCATAGGAAGTCTTATATATATTTGTATTTTATTGTGAACTTGGGTACCATTGTTGCACCTTCTGTAATCAACTTGTCAAGTGAAGAGAGTAATAAATAAGGGGCAGGACGCTCATACCAACTGCAGATTACAAATACTCTCTTTGCTCGGCTAACCTGTTATTCAGATCCAAAAGTAAGCAGGGAAGTCAAGCATTTTAGAAGCTGTAGTCAGCTGGAGTAACTTCCCAAAACAAACATCTTCATGTAGTCCTAAGAATAATTTTATCTCTTGACAGGTTTGCCACTGTGGAAAGAATTGAAATTGTGCCTGTTTACAGGCTGTAGTGTTTGCAAATGTTGTGAAGGTTGGGAATGCTGTGCCCTTATATTTTCCCATGGGATTGGAGAACGCTTTGGTGTATCTATGGTTATTCTGCAATCTCATGAAAACTGTTGTTGATTTTATACAACAATGGTTAGGAATCCTTGTCATAGGAAAAGATTCCAAAACTGATGTAAAAATCATAGAATCATAGAATTGTTGAGGTTGGAAAAGACCTTTAAGATCATCGAGTCCAACCGTTAACCCAGCACTGCCAAGTCCACCATGAAACCATGTCCCAAAGTGCCACATGTACACGTCTTTTAAATCCCTCCAGGAATGGTGACTCCACCACTTCCCTGAGCAGTCTATTCCAATGCTTGACAATCCTTTTGGTGAAGAAATTTTTCATAATATCCAGTCTAAACCTCCCCTTATGCAACTTGAGGCCATTTCCTCTCATCCTATCACTTGTTACTCGGGAGAAGAGACCTAGCCCCACCTGGCTACAGCCTCCTTTCAGGTAGTTGTAGAGAGTGA
Source organism: Corapipo altera (assembly GCF_003945725.1). Lineage (NCBI taxonomy): Eukaryota > Metazoa > Chordata > Aves > Passeriformes > Pipridae > Corapipo > Corapipo altera. The sequence goes on along the minus strand of NW_020884879.1, from coordinate 15,736,575 downwards.
TAAGGTCTCTCCTAAGCCTACTTTTTTCCAGGCTGAACACTGCCAGCTCCCTCAGCTGCTTCTCATAAGACTTGTGCTCCACACCCTTCACTAGATCTGTTGTCCTCTGGACATGCTCCAGCACCTCAATGTATTTCTCGTAGTGAGGGGCCCTGAACCAGACACAGTACTCGAGGTGCAGACTCACCAGTGTTGAACACAGGGGGATGATCAGCGCCCTGGTCCTGCTAGCCACGCTATTCCTGATACAAGCCAGGATGCCATTGGCCTTCTTGGCTACGTGGGTACACTGCCCACTCATGTTTTTCCGGCTGTCAACCAGCACCCTCAGGTGCTTTTCTGTCAGGCGGCTTTCCAGTCACTCTGGCCCAGGCCTGTAGTGCTGCATGGGGTTGTTGTGAACCAAGGGTTGAACCCAGCAGTCAGGTGCCATACACGTGATCCATTAGACTTACAAACTGCAGTTACTGGTTCATGTACTAGTTCAAGTGCAATGGAGTTAATGAAGTTTAATGGGATACTGCCTACCAGGTGAATTACACGTATGTTCTTAGGGATGGCTCAGTGAGATGACTGAGCTGAATTAAAAGCTTGTCCTTCTTGAAATGGGTTATCCTCTCTTCCTCTTTCCCTGTGGACCTCCTCTCTCTTTTTCCCTTTATTTTTTTTTCCAAGTTCTTGTGCTCACATCGTTGGTGAAGTGAATCAGCTCATAAAACTGGCAAAACACGTTTTTCGGTTTTTGGTTGGGTTTTTTTTCCTCTTTTTTTTTTTCCCTTGGATTGGTTTTCTGCTGCCTCAGTGAGTTTATTCAGCTTACTGAGCACTGAGGTGAGTGCCAGAGCTGCAGTGAAGGAAGCTGTGGCCATGGGGGACTGACAGTGGAAGAAGAAGGAGAGAGGAGCTGCAGTAACAACAAGCTGTGGGATGATGAAATAGAAGAAATTGTGTTAAGGACCTTATGTAGAAAGAAAGAATCACTGAGAAAAGTTTTTCAAGAATCCTTGAAAACCTAACTGAATTGAAGAAAATACAAAAACTACAGGCCTAGACAAGCACTAAACTTGGGGCACATTATCAACAGAAGAAATGTGGTTGAAAATCAAAGGAAAAAAACCCTATTGTTTTGGCTGTGTTGAATTTGAGCTGTTTGAGTTACAAGCAAGTACAAAGAGTTATCCAAATACTTCTTGATAATAGCTTAATAAAATTTGAAAATGGTATCCTATAAGACCATCTAATTGATCAAGACTATAAATAAGTAAACAAATGTGGTAAGTAAGTCTTAAACACTTTTTTTAAGGAGTGGAAACAAATCAAAGTTAAATCCTCTACCCTGCCAAAAAAGCACTAGTTATTCAGAAATGTGTAGAATATTATACTTCTTTGGTGTATTCCTTGGTATTATTTTATGGAAAAAGTTCAGGTAAAAAGAAGAATACCTCAGTAGTTCACCCTCTATCAAGCCACAACAAATACAATAATTTGCAGGATTATCTAGACTTATCTTAGTATTAGGGCTTTAAAAAATGGACTTCAGAGGAAAACAAACCAGTGCAATTCAAGACACTCCACAAACCGAGAGCAAGGGATTAGGAGGAAATTTTATGAGGAGGAAACTCCAAACTACTTTTCCCAGGTTTCAAGTGTGCTTCCCACTTTTGCAGATGGTTTACATTGGACACAAGACCTCGGACAAAAAGGATCATCGAGTGATCCGGCTATCTATTTTTCTTAAAATAAAAATTTAAAAAAATCATCTCTTAGTTCTTTCTTCTCACTTTTCAGCAGACGCTATAACTGAGGTCCTGTCTTCCGAATATTTCATTGCCTGTTACACAAAGCGATGCACCACCATCCTAAGCATCCTAAACACCGCCCGGAGATGCCAACCGTGGTGCTCCGCGGACTTTCTCAGCCACGGGCGCCGAGTTGCAGGCACTCGGGAGCTCCACGGTTGAGCAAAGGCACCGACCGGGCAGCCCCCCCCAAAGCGTGTGCCGCCGCCGGGCTCACCCTCCCGCCAGGGCTCCGGAGACTCTGGCGAGGGGGTGTAGCCCAGTTACTGCGGGCCGCCGCTCTGCCCTGTCGGTGCACGTCGCGGGGGGTCCGGGGTCGCTCCCTGCGCAGGGGCCGGGGGAGGTCGGAGGGCACGGGAGCGCCCGGCGGTATCGCCCGGGCCGGCGCTGCCGCGGGCGCGCCTGCGCTCCGCCGCGCCGCCCGAGAGGCGGAGGCGGCCCGGGGGGACCCGGCGTTGGGTGACAGGCGGGGCGGGGGCGCAGAGCCCGGGCCGGCCGCCCCCCCCCC
>NW_020884879.1:15659014-15733868 GCF_003945725.1 Corapipo altera | reverse complement strand
CTGGGGCTGCCCAGCCGCCCGGCGCCGGCAGCGGGAACTTCCCCCGAGGGACGGAGCTTGGCCAGCCGGCGGCGCCCGGCCGAGGGGTGTCCCCGGCCCCCCGGCTGCTGCTGCTGCCGCCGCCGCCGGCGCTGCTGCTGGCGGGCCCCCCGGGCAGAGAGTGCCTGCGGGCAGTGCTGGCGGACTCTCGCTTCTTCCTGGTGTGCATGTGCTTCCTGACCTTCATCCAGTCCCTCATGGTCTCCGGCTACCTGAGCAGCGTTATCACCACCATCGAGCGGAGATACAGCCTCAAGAGCTCGGAGTCGGGGCTGCTAGTCAGCTGCTTCGACATCGGGAGCCTGGTGGTGGTGGTCTTCATCAGCTACTTCGGGGGGCGCGGGCGGAGGCCGCTCTGGCTGGCCGTAGGGGGGCTTTTCATCGCCCTGGGGGCTTCGCTCTTCTCCTTACCTCACTTCATCTCTCCGCCGTACCAGATCCAGGAACTGAACTCCTCCGTCAGTAACGAGGGCTTGTGCGTGGCTGGCAATGGCACCGCCAAAGAGCAGTGGGACTCGCCGGCCTGTTTCAAGGACTCTGGTGGAAATGACCACTCTCTCTATGTAGCTTTATTCATTTGTGCCCAAATCCTCATTGGCATGGGCTCGACACCCATCTATACCTTGGGACCAACCTACTTAGATGACAATGTCAAGAAAGAAAACGCCTCGCTTTACCTAGGTAAGGCATCTTAAGTACTAGGGTGCTTCGAATGCTGAACCCCAGATCTTTCTGACGGACCAGTTGCGGGTACTTCTGCCCTGGTCCTGCGGAGCGTCTGTGCTAAGCTTTCCTTCTGAAGTGAACTTTTGAAGTAAAATTGCCATGCTTTCCTATTATAAAATGTTTTGTTGACTGGTGAACAGTAGTAACGGGTGAAGCTAATGCAGTGTGCGTAAAAGCAGCTGTGCTCACACCCTCCAGCACGGGGAATGGGACAGCAGAGAGCTTCTCTAATGCTTTTCAGCACTTGGTGTTAGAGGGGGATTTTTTCAGAAAGAAGTGTTAAAATTTGCTGTGCTCCTTCGACTTTTTTAGCTAACACAAAAGCTGTATATTTCTGCATTTTGGTTAATGCCTTTAACCTAGAGTCTCTATAATGTTAATGTTCAAAAAGCACTTTTGAGAGATTCTTGGCATGCTTCGTTTTACTTTTCCAGCATTCATTTGTCTTTAACTAGCAATGAATTTTGACTGGCATTGATACATCATCTGGCATCTCAGAAAGAGTTAAAAACCCATTGATAAACCACCAAGTAAAACCTTCAGGGTTAAAAGCTCAGATGGGGGAGCTCAAGGGGCACAACAAAGTAAGAGTCCGGTCTGGTACATTTTATTCTCATGGCTTTCGGCAGGTACAGACAGGTCTACCTGATAGTCTTCCCTGGTGGGAGGAAGGGGTATCTCAGATAACTGGCTACTAAACTTTATTGGTGTTTGACCACGATAGTGAACACCATACGTTTTTGTTAGTTTGAGTAATATGTAATAAGATTGGCTGCTCTTTGACTTTGCATTAGTATCTTACATGATGATGATGAAGAATCTGTAAGATTCTGTAAGATACTTATTCTATAAGAATCATGTACCCCTTCAAATTGTTTTCAAACAAAGAGAGGCACTTATGGGGTGAGAGAGCTGCCAAGGGGTTTTGGATGCTCAGCATTACCGTTTGCAGTTCAGTTTACTTTGGCTTTATAACAGCCTTGGAGATAGTAATTCCATGTAAAGTAGACATGCATGAAAGTAGTACTCTTGGGCTGTGTGTGTGTAGCTACTTTATTAAGCAAACGTTAGTGATCCAGATCAGTATTTTTATTCCTTATGACCTGTTCTTTGGCAATTTGACTATTCCCTGAACTGTTTTAAAGCCATGCGCAGTCTGTGCGGTGCCTTGAGAAATCCTGAGGCACTGCTGGTTTTTGGAAGGAGGGAGAGGTATTTACAGCATTGCTGATCTGCCTGATGAAGTATTTGACAAAGTGTTTTCCCTCTCTCGTCCCCTCTGAGAAAGGTTAAGTGATATGGAAATTTATATTAATCTAGCAACTTTATTGGCAGTATGAAAAAGCAAAGCATCTCCTTACTGAGGTTAGTAATTGTTATTTGGAACAGCAGAGAGGCGGCTGAAACTTGCAAGTAGGTGATTTCACACAGTCCTCAAAAACATGGGAAAAGAAAGGAAATGGAAAGGCTGCAGGTGAGGAATGAAGGGTAAAAGAGGTGAAGGGTGTGAGAGAAGGAAGTCTTCACCAGAGGGGGAAGCAAGGTCAGTGGAGGGAAATTCTCACTGTGCAGGAAAAACGATAGCTACCACTGACATGCTTCTAGCACAGGAAATCATAATGAAGTGACTCAGGTAACTTTTAATTGCAGCCAAGATCAGCCTTAAAGTTAACAAAGGTAAAAGACACCAGCAGCTGTTGGTAGACTGTATATGACCCTGTACCCGCCAGGCACTGAAGGCAGCTTTGATCTATCATGGGAGTATCCTTGTAGAGTTGAAGTTCATTTTTAGTGATTCAGAAGAGTAAAGATGACTACAGTCAGCTACAGCGTACATGGAAAATTTATGGCTGTGATTTGATTGTGACCACAGGGAGAATTAAAATGAACACAAAGCATGTTTAAACATTGAGTAAAAATGTATCATCACCTCCTTTCAGTCTTTAAGCTACTCATGGCTAGAAGGAATGTTGCCTGCTGTTGGAAATCATGATATTATCTTTTTTAAATAGTGTGGAATTCTGAGGAAACCTTTAACTTGTTAATGTTTGAATATTTTCCTCACTTCAGACTTAGGCCAGTGACTTTTTGAGGGGCAGGAGTAAAATCTGAGTTTGTGGGGGAAAAGGAAAAAGAGCATGTTGTTTGTTTGGCACGTTGATGTGAGCAAACCTGTTTTTGTTGGAACTTCTCAGTGGTTTGGAATGTTTTGTGTCCTAGAGGAGAGGGATTTGTGGGCAGTGTACAGACCAGCCAGCTGCAGGAATGGGATAGAGGTGGACAAGGCATGGCTCTGCCGGCCAGCCACCTCACATCCTGTGTTATGCAATGCCTGTTTCTCCAGGCAGTATGATTTTATTACTGGGATAGACTATGCAAGTGATGTCAAAATGTAAAATGTATATGTGCATGTAGGCATGAGCTAACAAAAAGTCTTGGCATGGGCCGTTGGGAGTTGAAATTTTGAAAAGAGAAGAAAACCAGTGAAACAGATCCTATTCACATGGATACAACTGTCTGAGTGAAGACAATTCATAAAAAAAGCATCCTCTAACACAAAACAGAGGGTCACTAGCATGTTTGTTCATAATCATGCTGGTATTGCATTCTAAATTTTCTTTCAAAGAAAAATAAATATATATATTTATATATAAGCATGCACCAGATAAATGTTTCTCCAAGCTGCAGAAATAAAGAGCTTTTTGACCGTGCAACTGTGCCCACTAATAGTAGGTCAGTAAAGCCCCCCTGAGTATCACTAATCCTGATTCTGCAAAAACTCACCTTATGTGGCTGTGGAAGCTATCTTATTTATTTTTCAAGTTAATCCAGCTCAGGGCTTGAGTGGCAATAGCATATCCTCTTAAGTGTAGGCATGCCAGCTCAATGTGGACAGCTGTTTTAACATTCCTGGCTGGAAGTCCTGCTCTCAAAAAACATATTTGATGCTTATATGTAGTCTCTTGGCTGCCTACACTTAAGTCCATCTGTCAGAGTGGCATGGTGCCAGTTTACAAGGTGCTATGTCGTTTTTAGTAGGACAAAGGTGCCAAGCAGGGATATGATTTGGGCTGCCTGCATAGCAACGTGTGAGGTCTTCCGTGGGATGTTTCTTCCTTGTGAAGGCACTGCCACCTCCAGGTTCTCCTGCCCCTTAAACCTGATGGTACTTTGGTGCCCGGATGCTAACTTTGAGAAAATGTATGACATCAGACTTGGAAACAAATCGTGATTGTAACAGGTGCCTAGGAAATATAAGAACTGGTTCCCTTAATCACAGATAATCCAAAAGGGAAGTTACACACTTTATGTAAAAACTGGGCAGTCACTAAGTGGTCTTTGTCTTCTCCAAAGTCTCTCCTTTCTGTAAACAGCTGTACTGTGGTATGTCTGTTGTCAGGCCCTGATGTGTGCGGTTTCTTCTTTTAATTATTTATTCAATTAAATTAATTGCAGTTCAATTTGTAGTTGAATTGGACTTCATGAGTTTTGTTTTGTACTCTTGAAGGTGTTTCTGCTTCTCGTAAAATGTTACCACTTTAAGCACAGTCTGTTTTTTCTGAACACTGTGCATTTTTTTGTAAGGATCCAGTAATTTGTCATTAATGTGAGTTTACTGGATTTTTAAAAGTGGTTCCTTAATATTGTGTGGCACTTAGAAGTTTTATTAGTGGCATTACATTGCTGGGATAATTTTTAAATGTTTTTCTTCTCTTGAAAGTGGATATTGTGATAAAAAAAGGAATTTACCTCAAAAATTCACACATAGAAAGGCAGTATTAGGTTTTACAGAAATATTGCATTAATGAAAATATTCAGGAATGGCTTTCACCAGTACCTCCCCAAAATGACTAGTGGATGAATTAGCCATTGTACTAAGGATGTTTTATTTCTGTTTTCAGGATACTATATGCTGGTTAGGATATGATATGAGAAAGGTGTCTAAGTTTAATTTCATACAGACTGCCCATAGTTTTGGTGACAAACTGTAATTCGAAAATACAGAGATAAAGGCTTTTTGAGAGAATGACTGAAAAAGTGGATAAACCTGTGCAAATGGGCTTGGTACAGATAATGGCTTGAGAGCCAGGGAAGTAAAATAATTTCCTAAGGTTTTTTCCACTAGTCTAAATATTTAGACTAGCTTCAAAAATATTTTAGACTTCTGCTTTGTTTTCATGGGGATCATTTGTTGGTTGCTGTTTCTAGTATTAGGTGAACCATTTCACTGTGACTATATTCTGTTTGCAAAACACCTTCTTACCAATGTTTTACAGATGGATGCTCTGTGTACCTCTCATATCTTTTACAAACTTCCCCAAAGCCTTTATATATATATCATCATGGCTGGGCTTTGCGAACGAAGATTTGGGAAGGGCTCTACCCACGTTTGTTGCAAGTGTGTTGGTGGCTCAAAAGGCCAATACGAGACAGACACGTCCGGTTGCAGAAGGCACAGCAGAAAGACTCCTTAGGTGGTATATTCTGCAAGACACGATTCTTTCTGCATTGTCTTTTCTCCTCAAGAGTGATCCTGCGTGTGTTCTCAAAGGAAACAGCAGCGTTATAGATGGTGTGTCTCCAGGCCTCCCGATTGGAGGCCAGAGTAGATCAGTTATGTTGGTCAATATGGCCAAGGCTGAGATGTTGTTTTAGGGAGTCCTTGTATCTTCTCTTCAGGGCTCCTCTCTTGGGGCAGCCGGTGGCAAGTTCACCATAAAGCAAGATCTTAGGGAGGCGGTGGTCCTTCATCCTTGAGACGTGCCCTGCCCAACGCAACTGTGTTCTCAGCAACATGGCCTCAATACTTGTGACTGCTGCTTGTTCTAGAACAGATGCATTGGTCACATAATCTGACCAGTGGATGTTTAGGATTGTACGGAGGCAGCGCTGATGGAAGCGTTCTAGGAGACGCAGGTGGTGGCGGTAGATGACCCATGATTCACATCCGAGATATATATGTGTATATATATATATATACACACACACACATATATATATGTATGTATGTATGGTGAGTTTATATGTTGTATTTCTGGTGAAATCTACTGCTATATCCACATCCCACTTGGAAGGAGAGGGCAGGAGGAATAGCTTCCAATACTCAATCAGAAACCCACCACCTCTGCCTTCTGGGTCCCAGGGCAGAGTCCACCTCCCTAACAAACTAGATCTCTGTAACATGCCATTGCTTGGATGTTGGCACAGGAAACTGGATTTTTATGCTGCTTTGATTGATTCGTTTTGGTCTGACCACTTCTGGGGTTATGGATGTCATTGAAGGACAGGAACTGGAGCCTCCAGAGGGCATCAGGTCATCTGTATGGATGCTACAAGATCACCGAGGTTTTCCAAGACAGGATCAACTTTATAGCTGGGCAGGAGGGACCATCTAGAAGCAGTGAAACAGCTGATCAGCGTTTCATTTTATTCTCACCATTCAGCCTATGACCACTTGTGGTTCACATGGAATATACTTCCCACTTCCTGATATCCAAAAAAGCTGGTTTCCTAGGGGGCTTTCTCAGCATTGATCCCTATATTTGGTAAACCCTACAGAAATAGTACATTTATTTTTACAGCATGCCTGTGAGGAGGCAGCATTTTATGAATCAAAAATTGAAGCAAAAGGGCATGTTCACCAATATTTTTTATTGCTTGCTCTATTTTTCTTGCAAAGAGGAAGCATACTGAGCTTATTTCTCAAATACAGGATTTTAGTTTACCCAGAAGCTAACACTGAGACTTGACCCATCAGCAGTCTTTTTTTTTTTTTGTACAAACACATGCTTATTTTGTTTGCACATTCAGCTGGGTAGCACTAGCATGAGGCTGACCTCGTGTACTCTCGGCTGGATGTAGAGAGCATCTTGGGATGCAGGTGAAGTGACTGCAGGTCTGTTTGTGCATATGAATTATAGTGCTTTCTCACAGAGATGATTTAGCACTCAGAAGATACGGTATTGTGCTTCCCTGGCCTTCTGTAGAGTCTTTTGTTAAAATGCTGATCAGGCAGCAGGCATGGTTCCTAGTAATTACTTAAAGTAGCACTGCAGTTTTATTGCCCTTGCTTATAGCTGAGGAAATAGAAAGATAAATTTTAATTTTCTTCTCCACTTTTGTTTCCTACTCCATGGGTGGACTGATATTTTTTTCATACTCTAATCCTAGATATAATTTTCTAGAGCATTTAGAGAAAATGTTTGTTTTTTTTTTTTGTCGATGCAAGCAGTGTCTACATACAATGGATATGTCAGGGGTGGGGGCAGCCATAGCTCTGAAGTTTTCTGCCTGTGGGATTTAATGTCGTGAGTGATACACCTTCACTTGCTCTGCCATTGTTGTGTCCCTTAAGGGTGCTTTCTGCATCTCTCCTGTTGTGTCCTTGCCATGAGCTATGGCATTGTTCACAAGCAGCTGTATTGACAAAGCATCACTTGCAGTAACTGGCAAAATGCACTTTGCCCTTCTTAGGAGTGAGGAGAGACTTAGGCACACACTTCCTTCATTGTCTCTTTCCTTTTATATTAAGGACAAAAACTGGGTTGGATTCGGGGTTCTAAAACTCAGTTGTTTTCCTTGCTTAGCATTTGTCAAAAGGGTTAGCATTTTGTTTCTGAGGCTGACAGTGCCCTTTTCACCTGCTTGAGCTTGGGAATAGTCTTTTCTTGGAGAGCAGCTCCCTTCTCTGTTGAGCTCTGCTGCAGGGGTTGTTTTGGGCAGACAGGTGTCTCCACCTGCTGTGGTCCCAGAGCAGCTTGGAATCCTAGACATGAAAGTGGCCTTTAAGTAACAGCTTGTTTGTACCTTCTGCCAGGAACTGAAGGCTTGGGATCTAGTGTCTGATTACCTGGGGGGCTGGAAACTTTAGCTGTCTGCTTTCCCTGACTGTTTTCTAAAGAGTCACTGTAACTACTCCTATTGCAGGTGGATTAGAGATGCTTTGTGTTTCATCCATTTTCGCTTAACTTTCATTCAGTGGCCACCTCACCTGGGAGGACTTAATTGCTGTGAAAGTGCTTATTCAGTCAAAAGAGAAAGGACTGGATTTCTCTCTACCATCATTCAAAAATACATTGGTTTCTGTTTCGACTGTGCAGGGAGCACAGGCAATTATATAAATGACCTGCTGTTTCATCCTGAAGGCCAGCATCTAAAAATTCTGATTTTTAAAGTAGATGAATGGAATTAATCCATGGATTTTAAAAGAATGGAAAAGTAGCTCAATCATATTAGACTGTTAAGTCTCATGCTCTCTTTTTAGTTCTGTTAAGTCTTTTTTACCCTGATAGCACTTTTAAAACCGTTATTTCATGTGAAGAATTAACTCAGTCTTCCTTTTTGTTGTTTTAACATGCCTTTCCCATTTATTTTGAAAACAGTTGAGAAGTTACCATGCAAAAATGGCACATATTTCAGCTGGTCCCCTCTGGCAGTTGTTGCCTCTCTTGACTATAAGGGTTGAAGTAAGTGCTAGCACTGACTTGACTGCTGATGGATTGAGCATTGTCACGTGGACTCTGAGGGCAGGGCAAGCCAGTTGCCTGCCTTCCTATGAATTGTCTCCAGAGCTGTCAGAATTTGAGCTCCAAGTCCAAGGGTGTCTCTGCAACCCCTCTCAGCAGGTACAGGGATGGTGGGACTCATTAGGGCTGTAATTGTAAAGTGCTGAAACAGCACAGTTGGAACAGGGCAAGGTTTTCCCTGGGGAACCTCTAGAAGTAAGGGTTCTGCACAGGGAGCAAAAAGCTCTATTGGCATTCTGATTCTTGCTGTCCATGCTTTTAGTCAAGCACCTTGGTGCTTTTGCAACTCAGTTGGACAACCTGGAGCTAGCTGGAGCTAGCAAAGTTATGACGCAGACAACTCTGCAGTGGGCATGTAGGCTAATTTCGCCTGAGTCAGCCAAATCCATACCCCAGCTCTTCCGAAGTGCCCGGAAAAAAATTAAACATTTCCTATGATCAGGAAGAATATATCAGTGCCTGGCAGCATGGAGACGTAAAGGCTCTGTCCTGCATTGCCACTGAACAGTTGGGAGTTTGGGCATCTGTTACGCTGTCACAAGGCCAGAAATTCAGACACGCTGCACAGCGTTAATAGGATAGTGAATGAACCTGGGTCTGTCCACTTCTCTTCTGCTGCAAGGAATTTGTCCTTACCTGAGAAATCAGGAAGTGTGAACACAAAAACTAGAGTGCTATTTTATGCTGCCATTAGACCTGATAGTCTAATCTGAAAGCACTAACCCTCATGTAGGTAAACAGCTTACTTGGCAGCAAATACAAATTACTCCAGTGAAAAGCATTATGCTCTGGTATGAATTACATTTTATGGTGAGTTTGGAGGAGATACAGTTGGAAAAAATATATATATTTTTCCTTGTAATTTGAACAAGCAGATACAAAAATTATTCAAAGAAAAACAGACATGAACTGTGTTGTGTGAAGTATGTAAAGCAGTTCTGCACGTCCACTAATTGTATGCTCCTGTGCCGTTCCTAGATTCTCTTCCCCATTTTCAATACAGGTTCCTTTTCGTCAGCTTGCTTCCTTTTCATTAGCTTGCCACAATATTTTTTTGAGTGCCCTCACTTTTTTTCTTGCTTATATGGACCTTAACACTTTACTTGCATTGCACCATGCACAGTAGGAACTCAATCTGAGGTCCTTCTGCACTTCTTATCTTTGATGCTTACCAGGTTAGAATGGAATCCTCAAGAGTGTCTCAGCATTGATTTTCTTAAAATCCAGTGCTGCTCTGAAAACAGCTACCAGCTCTTCAGTTGTTTGAATTTAGCAAGCTTTTGTAGATAGCGACTACTTTCCATATTCAGGCAACTTCTTTGAAGTGACAAAAATTACATCCTGGAAGGGTTTTCCTATGATTGTACCCTTTTCTTTCTATATTAATTAAACCTATCCTCTAGAGTGAGAGTATTTTGGATAGTCCATATATTAGTTGAGTGTATCTTCTGGTATCTTCTGATTTGCTGTTTCATACTTAAGTTGTAGTTTACCCCAGTGTTTGTCATCAGTTTGTTCACAGCTGTTGACTTAAAGTGTCATGTAGGCACTCAAAGGTGCTGGTGTGCTCCTGAAGTCAGGAGCTTTCAATCACACCTTGGTTCCTACTTCTACTTTTTTCAGTATCTGGTTATATTAAATTCTGAATACCCAGCCTCCCCAGAAGTAATTTTAAGTAATGTATTTTTGTAGATAACTCAAAGTAGACAGGGAAATAGTTGTGACCACTACTAACCTGTGATTACTCAAACAGAATGTGTCAAGCAACCCTTATTTCCTTCAACAAATATCTAAAGGAAGTACTCTGGAGATACTATCTGATCTTGCTGTGTGTTAAGCTTTCCCTGTACTTAAAGAGAAATTGTTGTATTCAGCTGAGCTGTTGACACAGTAAATTTTGCTATGTATAATACAATTGAAAACACTACCATTTCCATGAAAGGTCCCAAAGAGATCAGCTTATAGGCTTGAAGGTCAAACCTGTGTGAAATTTATGAGCAGAATACGTTAAGGATTCTGTTTAGGTGGGAATTTTCAGCTGAACTAAAACTGGGAAATGTGAAGGAGAAGAGGAGGTTTAGTGCAGCAGTGTGGGACTGGCAGTGTCTCTTTTTTGTAGTCTAAGGTGGCAAGAGACAAAGCCAGAGTGGGTTCTGAGTGGAGCCCATGGGAAGGGCTGAAAATGCTGCTGTTAAGTGTCTGTAGAGTACAGGAAAGTCCCTGACAAGGCTGGGGAGTTTTGACAATGCAGAGAACAGAGAAGCTTTGCTTCTGCCCATGCTTTTCCTCCTCCCGGAACAGCATTTTCCACTTTTGCTTGGTGTGCCTCTCCATGTCATTCATTGATCCCTGCTATTTCAGTAGCTAGAGTTTAAAAAATAGTAGCAAAACAATTTTTCACTTTGTGATTTTTAATCTAAAATTATGTTTGTGTTTGTTACTTCATCCCAGTGAGTAAAAAAAGATTTAATGGAGAATGTAACCTTCTAGAGTGCGAATAGTTTCAATAATAATCCTCCCATTTAAAAAAGGTAAAAAATTTGCTACATAATCTTAGAGTCTGTAATTTCTGTAAACATGATGGGCAGTGTATCAACTTGATTTAATACAGCTGTCTAGTGACAGAAATAGTGAAAGTATCCCTAGGGAAATTTTATAGTCACAGGATAGCACATGAGCTTTTTGAGTCTGCAGTATAGTAGTGCAGATACACACCAATTTAGGTATTTATCTGGTAAGTTATATAATTGACCTAAACCAAGAATTTCAGAAAACTATGTTTCTTCTGCAAATAGCATGACTGAAGGAAAGAAGTGGGATTTTGGAGCTGTCTGAAACAAGGAAGTGTTAGTTTCTTACCACATCTGCATTGTATTGCTGTAGGAATATTAGTCCTGTCACACAACGAGAGTAAAAAGACTGAACTCAGCACTACATCACTGTAATGTAATGCCATACTGTAAATAATTTTTCAAAAGCATATAGCTGAGGACTGAATTGATGCTTGAAGGAAGAGCTCTACTCTAAGTTATAGCTCCTAAGTAGCAATTGTAGTATTTTGATATGTGGAAGCTCTATATATTCATTGACCTCAGTGACTGAATAGTTTAATGGGATTGTGGTTATAATGTCAAAGATAAAGCTGGCTGGTGTGAATTTCTTTAACTGCAGAAGCAAAGTAGGCAGTAGTATCCATGTGTTTACTCCCGTGGCTTCTCTAGAAGTTCTGGGAGAAGGAAGATTAATTAGCACCTCTCAGAGAGTATCCTCTGCATTTAGCAGGGAGTACCTCTTGTGACTGAACCTATGGAGAACTATTAAAAAAGACCTTTCCTCATTAGCCTTTGCTTCTGGTCTTACTCAATGTTTGTTAGCAATTGATTTTTGGTTAGATGTGGTCACTTATTTTGCTTATTGAGTTATGGGTAATTGCCCTAGCTTTGGACACTCAGAAGCAAGTAGGACACAGCAAATAGGGAGGCATTTGGCCTTTAAAGGCAAAATAAAAAAAGTAAGGCAACTGTCCCCATACGTTTGTAATAATTAAAAGAAGATAGCCTTCTATGAGAAATGAGGTAAAACTGATTGACTAAAATTGACCAGGCCAGCTAGTGGAAAATAACTTGAAAAAGGCTTTTAACCCCAGTGAGTCAGAAGCGTTGGGTATGTATATGCCTTCTCAGCCTCCATAAAGATAAGAGATTCAATTTACCGGAGAGAAATAGAGGACTATATGAACTAATACAATTTTAAGTGTTCCTACACTGTCATAAAAACAGTTATTACTCCTCTAGGTAACTAGTAATTTTAAGTATTTGGATAAGGTGAAAGAGAGCTGTTTATGATCACATAGATCTGTAATTAACTTCCCTCCATCTTTATCCCCCTCTTCATCCCCACACTCCAAATTTAAATCCTCCATAAAGAAGAGCTTGCTATGGGTCTGATGTAATGCAGTGGTTTGAAGAATACTCCACATTTTAATTCTCAGATTTGTACTGTGTATGTGTACTTGAGTATTACAAAGACTGAGGAAGGGATCTATCGTATGTCACAGTTTCAGGGTATGTGAGAAATGACATCTCATGTTTTGTCCAAGTTGGCATACTGAAATCTTTTCCTGATGGCAAGGTCAAGGTTGACCATTTTCCTGAGGAGGAGTAGATGTAATGGGTCCAGAAAGTGAGAGGACTGCTGAAGGATCATGGCAGAAGAATTTGATAGCCATGAGGTTTATATTAGCAGATGGGCATCCTACATTATGAGCCAGCTGCTTTTTGTTTGAATTGAGCCTGAAAGGAAAAAAATAGTGCAGTATATTAGAAATGTAGTAATTTCCCTTGTCTAGTTTTATAAGATGCTCAGATAGTTATTTTGTGGTCTGAGCATTAGAATTTCTCCAAAGTATAACTGCTGGGCTAAGCAACTCTTCTAGCACTGGATTTATCTCAGTTTTCATGACTTGTTTGGAGATATTGGAAGAATTAGTAGCATAGCATTAGGAGAGAGGGTAATGTAACCCTTGTGACTGTCGGAGAGTCTCTGGATGCTCTTAGTTGGGACTGCTGTCTGGTGCTTTTCTACTGAATCAGGATACGGAGTGTGAGGAGCAGCATGGTTATTTTTGTATGCAGAGGGCTGAAAAATGATACAACAATTCTGCCCTTAATTTAGGCAGTGTTGCACTCCTGTTAAAAAAAAAAATCTTGACTTTTTTTCTTTTTTCCCCTAATATTCTTGAGTAACAAAATGGTGTGGAGCTCAGGAAACTGACAGCTGGTGGATTTCTGATGTGGGAGATTTGACTTGAAGAGTGTGTGTCTGGGTGTGATGATATAAGACAGCCTTTTCATACAACCCCTTGGTGATATGCTGTGTAGTCTTGTTATACGTAGTGCCAAAATAGACAGTAATCCTCTTATGTGAGATTGTGAAGCAAGTAATAATAGAGCACAAGTCAGTGCCATCAGTTCAGAGCTGGTTTTTTTGATAAACATATTTGTCATTTGTATCTCCTAGATTCTTTAGTACTTCTTAATCTTTATATTAACTGAGTTGTCTTCTCCAGCTGAAAATGTTTGTGTTTCACAGTAGTAGTGTGAGCTGCTATCAAGACCTTCCTATCCATCTTTCTAATTGATGCACTTGATTTAAAAAGGCCACAGAGATTTTGAGTTCAGCTTATTTACTAATGTAAAAACTTCAGATGAAGAAAAATTGTAAGATCATTTAGTCTGCATAAAACTTTTCAATTGTCTTATGAGGAACCCTGAGAAGATCTGAAGCAATCAGAGTTACTGCCTGCAGGCTGTTGATCCCATTTAGAAAACATGAATTTGGCTGCTATGCAGGAGGGCAGACATGATAAGCATGTGCTGGAGGAGAGAAGCAATTAGCTCAACACAAGCGCAGTCAGAGCAGAAAGGAAGGTCTGGAGGTGTTTAATTAATACTAATGGTTTTGTGCTTGTGAGGACCAGAGTCATGGTAGGTTACTGCTGCCTTGCTCTTGTGTTTCTCAAGCCTGGTATCTAATGAACATAAAATTTAGCAAAGCTTTCAAGAGAAGTTAATAAATCACAGCTAACTGGCACATTCCCCCTGAAGGTAATGAGGTACACCTGGTACTGAGTGGGAGCGGGATCTGGTCTGTAAAGCTTTTTCATTTTTAAACAGATAATAAGTCCTCTTGGGATTTTTGTACTGCATTTATTTAAGTAATCTGAAGGAATGGAAATGCATGTCATTTATTAAACTTTTCTCAAGTCACTAAGCCAATGAGGGGAAAATAACTGCTTTTTTTTTTCTATTGTGAAAAGAGTTTTGAACAGGTAGAATTTTTATTAATATGCATTTGATGGCAAAACTACTTTCGATGGAAAAATGTTCAGCCATCACCATATACTTATTTGCATAGCTTAACATTTGGAGATGCATTTTGCTCTTTAATTCTCAATTTTTATTCATTTCAACTTCCATTCATTACAAGTAAGGTCCCACTTGGTTTGAAAACCACTCCCCAGGTAACTTTGCTTCTGTTTTCATCTTGTACATCATTCAAGATACAGCTAGACTGCAGCAGGCTGGAGAGGATTACATTTTCCACTTGCTCCTCCTGAGGATACCAGCTCTGTGGCTTCAGGCTTATCTGTTTTGACATTTTATAGATGTTTTCCTGATGAGTTTCAGCAGTGTGTTTTAATAAAAGGATGATCTCTATGATGATTTACTCTTTGTGCAGGAGCACTAATATCCATTTTGACCTGTAATCTGCAAACTTCAGTTTTGTTTAGAGGTTGCCTGTGTTTAGGTAGCCCTGTGTCACCTCTTCTATCAATAGTTATCTGTAAAAGCAGCTTTATTATTCCATTTTGGGAGCAAACTGCCATATCCCATTGCAATTAATATATTGTTGCATGACACTAATTACCTGTACTGCAGTTTTTGTGTGATTAAATTATTCTTATTGCACATTACTGTACGGTCCAGGAGTTACCTATCAAGGTAATTAGTCTATACTTTCTCCAAGGAATAAGGGAAAAGTACTGGATTAGAGTCACAGTGTTTGATAATTGTGTCAGAAGAAGAAAGCTGAACAGAAATGTTTGGATTTTCCCTTTTTGACACTTTGTTTCTGAGACTCCCCAGCTGAACATTGTTAGTACTGAGGTAGTAGCTTATGTCTTGTACATGGAATCATGGAATCACTCAGTGGAAAAGACTTTTAAGATCATCAGTCCCAACCATTAACTTAGCACTGCAGTGCTAGGTTAGTGTTAACTTGAACTGGGTCTGGAGGCTGTTTTCCCTGAAAGCTCTCTTAGTTGTTGGCAGCAGCAGATGTGTTGTCATGTGCCATGCTGCCTGGACAGAGGTCTTTGCACTACTCCTTTCCCTGTTCTGTGGATATATGTTGCTACACTTCCCTGGTGCTGGATTTGAGGGTTTTGTGACTAGGGCAGGGATCAGAACTCCAGCTGCTCTGACATAAAACTCCCTCACCACTACTGGCAGGGCCAGGTTCGTGCCAGGTCTGCAGCTTGTCTATGTCTGTCAGGTTTCATGGGATGGAGTGGGACATCAAGGGCAGCTGGGCAGTGGGTGGCTGTCAGAAACACCTGTGGTAGCAGCCTGCAGACGCGTGGATGAAACCCCACACAGCATCTGAACCACAGAAGAGGCAGCTCTAACAAACGTCTAATTAACAATTGCCTGAAAATTTCATTCCTTTAGTCAGAGACTTTCTTGAAATGAGAGGTGTTTAGCTGAATAGCTCGTGAATTTTTAATATTTTGGCAGAGAGGATTTTTCTTCAATATCTATTTGGAATGATGACTTCCTCATTGCACATCTTTCAGTGGAATATTTTCTCTGAATGTTTTTTCCTTCTATTATTGTGAACGTTTGAAACTCCCACACTGTAGCTAACAATTATATTATCCATTGGTAAGCTTCTTACACACTTGTAAATACAAATTTTCAAGGTAATGTTGTAATGAATAGCAGTACATTATTCATAAATATGCTTATGTAGAATAGAAGCCAAATATAAAAGCCATTTGGTTTTACACAGAATTGGATATGGAAAACAAATGATGAATGAAAATGATAAATGAAAAATGATAATAAGGATTGGTCACCCCTGATAATAGACATATTCCCTTTCTTTCCTTTGCAGTAGGAATTTCTCTCCCAGCATTTCAAACAGACAAGCAGACATCTCCTCAGGGTGCTGCCAAACTCACCTTCTTCTCCCTTATCTCAAAGACTTCATTTTCTTAAAACCAGGAAAAATCAAATTCATGCTGAAATGTTTGCAGTCTGCTTTCGGATACTACAATGATGAATCTGATCTAAAAAAAAAAAAAAGAGTAGAATAACCTTTGTGATTAAGTGCTGTCCTTTGGCTGGGTAGCACATAGAGAGATGGATGTTACAGCCCAATAAAGTATTTCTTTTGATTCCAAATACATTATTCTTACAAGGAAAGGTCAAAGAATTTTCATTTAAAAATGAATAAAATAGGAAGACAGAGTAATGTATTCTATTTTTTAAAAATGGCCGTAAGTGGAAGTAGGTGATCCTGCAGAAATGTTAGCTGAAAAAGGTGTGTGAAGGCACAAGGCAGGACACCACCACACACCAGTGCTAAAGGGAACTTCTGTTGAACCCCACCAATGGGCGATGGGCTTGTTTTCAATCCTGGCTTTTCTCTCCCCCCATAAATAAACTTGATGGGTCTCTGCAGAAGTCAGTATCTCCAGGGCCAGCTGTGAACATTTATGCATATGTTTTTAGCTTGGCATTATTTTATTTATTATAAATGCAAGAGGGTGAAAAGCTCTGTTCTTTAAGATTAAAACTTGATTGTTTGGCCTTCCTTTACCTCTTTCCTGGCCACAGATATCTGAAGTTATATTAATTGAGTGATGACATCCTTGGAGGAGAACTGTTGTATGGGTGACCGACAGGAGGACCTCCAGGAAGACTGTGAAGTGGTGCCATACTGATGGAGGACTTTGGAGAGGAAATTAAACAAACTAGTCAATAGTAATAACTAAAATATTCTAGAATTGTTGAAAATATTTGTTTCCTAGAAGAAAATCTTTACAGAAATGAAAGCCTTCTATTTTTTTATTTTCTTTTGAGTGGAATAAAATAGCAACAGTGAAGATAGCACGTAAAATATATGACTGAGGTGGCTTTAGTGAACAGCTAAGTGCTAAACAGTTCCACAAATCAGTGCTCCTATTTTCCACCTAAGAGTCTTCAGGATATTCATGAAACAGGACAATAAAGGGAGAAGGTTGTTTTTTAATTTTTTTTTTCTTGTGAATATAAAGGAGAACATAATGTCATCTAAGCTTTTTACTTTCTGTTTTCTTTTAAAACCCTGCCAGTAGTTTTTTAGTGCATCTTCTGAGTTAGTTCTATAATTGAAACATTACATATTTTCTGTGATTATATGAAAAGAAACAAAAAAAATTTCTATGCTAAATAAAAGATTTTCTATCTGTATGCTTGTAAAGGTGGATCAGAAATGAAGGGATGTATTCACAAAAATGGCTTGGGAAAGCAGTGTCCATCAGCTGTGTGCTGAATATCCCAAAAGGCCTAGGGTGGTACCTCTGAATTGTTCTTCCACTGGAAAAGGAGATAAATGGTGTTAGAGTTATCTACATATATGAAACTGAGAAGTAACATTTTAGTGTGGTTATTCAGCTGTGTTTGCTACGAACAAGTGCCTGATCCTGCTGCCATATCTCTGCTGGTGTTGTCACTGTAGTGTTTTCATCTTTCAGTTGCTAATCTTTTCCCAACAGTTTTAGTGTTTGAAAAGCATAATGCTGTGTTACTATCATTTATCTGTTCTGAAAGAAACATTTGCCTGAGTGGTTTATTATATGAGTTAGCAGATGGTGATTTAAATGCACTTGAACCAGCAAGAGTCTTGGTTCTGTAAGTACTTCTCTGGCTCAGAAAATCTCCAAAAAGAACTTTACAGAGTGATGAGCAAAGTAGAAGTAGCTATGCTAGTTGCATTTGGGTGCACAAATGGAACAGCCATGACATGTTTGACAAGGGTTTACACAGTTTTAGGGGTTAGAATTGGCCTCTAGGCAAGGATGTGTAACTGCAGTACACATACAGTGACCTCAGTGATGCAGTGGGTGAGCTGCTCGATGGAGGAGTAAATTACCATGAGAAATCTCCAAGCTGAATTTACTGTGTGGTGGTTGAGTCCTGTATTCTGTGTATGAGTGTTATCATGATGTACTTCGTAAAAGCAGTTGAAGAACTTCACCTGTGTAAGAGGTTACAGTAGATGAAGGTCTGCATTTCTCAGAAGTTCTGCAAAGACCCTTTTTTAACCTGTTCTGTTTTGTCTGGGCCATTTGTAGTCTGAGTATAGTGTCAGCACTGGTTGCAGAAGTAGACTTGTAATCTTTGGATATTTTTTAAAATTTATCACAGACTTGCAATTTAGATTAGGGATAGGAATGTGTCATACAATTATCTGTGTAATGATATAAATATATGGCTCTAAGCATGTTCTATTAGCATATATAAATAATGTATAAATATATAAAGCAAAATCTATATAACATTCAAGGTAATTGATAGAGATATTTTTGTTCTTAAGGTAATTTTTTTTATTCTAGATTGTTTTATTCATGGAGTTTATTAGGAACAAGTAGGATTTAAACAGTGATGGAAAATTTAAGAGCTTTCTTACTTGTGCTCTTGCATTTGATTCTTTTAACTTTCACATTACAAATATAGTCATTTTACAAGAGATCAGACTAAGGCTTGCACTATACCTTCAAATGTGTATGTTTAATAAATATTTGTGTGTGCTATATTGAAACTCAATCTATACTGTCATAAATTAATCTCATGACAATATAGTTTGTTAAAATTATTATTACAATGGATTAGAATTGCTGTTAGGTATAATATGCAATATAGAAATGCATTACATGCTTTATATTTTCTCTTTGAAGGAGTATGAGGGGTTTAAGTTTTTTAGTGATTGGCATTTTTACTCTTTTTCTCTCTCTATGAGCTGTGTGCTTCCACTTGTTCTGTTGGCAGATTTATCAGTATGAATCTGAAAATGTAGTTAAGGATCCAGCAGTGTGTGAAGACATCTCTCTTCTGTCACATGTTGTAGAAAACTCCTGTAGAGTGGAAAGATGCCAGATCAATTTTCATTAGACTTGGAAAAGCTCTGACAGCAGCAGAGACCACTGGTAACACTTGCTATCTTGGTTATTCCAAGCAACTCCAGTATCATTCCTTGAGGACTTCCCTGTCAATCTCTTTCTCTCTCTTACTCTGTCAGAATAGTTTAATAACTGAGGTTAAGATTTCCCAAGGAGCCTAAGGAAGTCAAGGGATCCAACTTTCAGTGAATTTCAGTGGGATTTAGGGCTCAAATTTAATTTTCTTTGCAAACATAAGCCTGAAGTTTCAACAAATAGCTTATTTGTGGTAAACTGATTGAAAGCTGTGATAGTTTGCAGATTGTGTACATAAGTGTAATCTCCCAATTGAATCTTCCTACTGTAAATAACTGAAATCATGTTCCCTCTGAAAAGGGATGCAAGTGGACACAGACACCAGGAAAAAAGGTCACTGAGTTGCTTAAGTCAGAAAAATCTAAGCCATAAAATATATTTTATTTTCATTGGTACTTAATACCTTATTTCCTAAGCCTGCTTGAGCAGTTTCTATGTGTTCAGGCATCAGTACCAGCTCCTGCTTTTCTGGAGTGTTCTTGCTCTTTGGTGCTTTCAGAGTCAGTCTAGCAGAGAGGGTGCCCAAGAGTGGCTCAGGACAGCCTGGAGGTTCCTTGGCTGCCACAACCAGTATGGAGACCACTGCCCAGGCTGGGACTGTCTGCTCAGCTGATACAGGGGTGAAATAGTAAAGGGCATGGGGCCAGCTCTGGTCCTTCCCTTACCTGGGTAAGGGCTTTGGAGATGTCTTGATGCAGCATGGCCAGGAAGGAAAGGTGAAGAAGCTTCTTGTCTTTTGGCATCCTTCTTTGGCAGGGGTGATGGCAATTTCTGCAAGATATACTGTGCTAGATGAGAAAAGAGAATGGGTGGGATAATTTTGTGCTTTACTGGGCCAGAAAAGACTGTTATGTTCATTTACTCTGACATCTGCGTTGAATCAGATTTCATTACGGTGTTATCCCTATGCAAAGCTCTGTTTATATAAAACCATTTAGCTTAAAATGAAGCACTCACAGCTACACAGAGTCTACCACATCCTTAAGAATATAATATAGTTAACTGTCCTGTTAAAAAAGTTACTGCTATGAAAGCGTGTCTAAATTTGGCAGAAGGTCATTTCTATGTAGCCTCTAGCCACCACATTTTTCATGTCTGTGAAAACATCTTTTACTGTTGGAGAATAAGAATGTGTTTAATAGTCTGCTAATCTAAGTAGTTGAGAAACAAATCTGTCACGTCAATTCTACTCATAGAAGAGAAAAAGCCAGAATGAACAATCTTTATTTTAAAAAATTGCAGACCAAATGAAAGAATATTGGCTAATTTTCCCCAAAACATGTCAGCTGAATAATTAAATTACCTAATTAGTGAAAGTAACTATAGCTGATTTGAAATTTATCAGGTTTTGTAAATCAACCATATATGGTGTTTTGAAATATCTTGGAAGGATCCCTGTAATCTAAATAATTTTCCCTTGGAAATGCCAACAATGCAAGTTAGTAATACTTCTGTGTTTTATTAACATATTAATGTATCTTATTGGAACTGGGAATAAGCTGCAAATGGAGCCCTAAATCACAGTGACAATTTATATCTTAAAAAGAAAGACAAATGTAATTATAATATTATCATTAAGGAAAACCTTCTGTAAGAGTAATTATTTTTTAAAGCTGCATTTGGTGTTTAAACTCCCATTTAGTAGCACTGATAAAGATGTTGTGGTGGTTTTGCTCTGACAAATTACAATTAAGTCTTGATTATAGGGATATATTTTTCTTTTTGTAGAAAAAATTATTTATGTTTGATCATGTTCAAATATTTAACTTATATTGCATTATTTTGACCTTTATGTAGAACTACCAGTTAGCACTAAAAAAAAAAAAAAAAAAAAAAAAAAAAAATCAATTTTTTTTACTTGACTTATGGACAAAACCAAAGCAAAGCAAAGCATGCATACTTAATAATGTCAAATGAAAATGTTTTCATAATTTTAATTTTATTATTGGCTTTGCATGTCAATATCGACTTTTCCCTGTGAGGCATATGCTCATTTCTTTCAGGACCCTGACTAAAACTGTCTAAGCATATGTATTTATAGAATCATATTTATTTATAGAATCAGTTTGTTACTAACAAATGGTATCTCTGGTGGTTTTCTGTTCAAAGTAAAAATATAAATGAATTTCCTTCTTTTTGGTTTCTTACAAAACTGTATTCCCCTCTTTTTTTGTGACTCTCTGAGTTCTCAGTTTCATTTTTTTTAAATTTCTCCTATATCTCTGACAATTCATGTCTTTTTATGGGGTTTAGCAGGACCTTTTCAGGGATCTACAGCAGCAGCTCTGTGCTTCTGTGTCCTGTTTCGTGGAACTGTGTCAAGAGTGTCAGGGTCATTTGGGAACAATTTGTTTCTCCATGGGGCACCTTAACCATGGGGAAGGAAGGAGTTGGTGGGGCATTGCTTGATGGCATTTCTCTGTAGGTGGGATGTCTTCACAAGGGGGAAGATAACTCTTTCCCTAGCTCAGGGTTGTTTCCTCTTTAATTCAAGGTATTAAGACCCAGGAATATTTTAATTCAGTGAAGAAAAGTCAAGGCCTAGATAGCTCACAGTGGTCCTGGTATTTGGCGTTGCCACAGAAGCTTCTTTTGCTTTGCTGATGCTATGGTGTGGTGGGTTGACTGTGGATGGATGCCAGGTGCCCACCAAAATGGCTCCATCAATCCCCTCCTCAGCTGTACAGGGGAGAGAAAATATAATGAAAAATTGTCTGTTGAGATAAGGACCAGGAGAGATCACACAGCAACTGCCATCATGGGCAAAACAGACTCGACTTGGGGAAATTACCTGAATTTATTACCAATCAAATTAGAGTGGGATAATGAGAAATGGGCTGCAGGGGAACATCCTGCCTGACCATGGTCTTCACTACAAACCACAGGGGAATCTCTGCTCTCGCACTTGGAGCAGCTCCTCACCCTCCTTCACTGACCTGGGGGTCTGCAGGGCTGTTTCTTTTACATATTCTCGCTCCTCTCTCTTCTGACTGCTGCTGGTGTTGCACAAGTTTTTTTTTTTTCCTCCTTAAATATGTTATCCCAGAGGCATTACCAGTGTGGCTTTGCCTTGGCTAGTGGTGAGTCTGTCTTGGAGCTATCTGGCGTTGGCTGTATAGGACATGGGGAAAACTTCTAGCAGCTTCTCACAGAAGCCACTCCTGTAGACCCTCTGCTAGCAAAACCTGGCCACACAAATACAGTACATAAGGACATGTAGGCCCAGGTCAGGCTTGTGATGACCTGGGTTCACTGCAAAGGCCTTTTATTTGCATAGTATTGATCTAAGACCAGGCTGTTGAAGATCTGGCTAAGCACCTTTTCCTTCTAGGTGGTTTTATTTGTCCTGCCCTGATTTTATTAGAAGTTGTGATTAGAGCCATTAAGAACGTTTTGCTGTTGCATCAAAACCAAAAGCTTTTTTTATAGTGGTCAATGGTGGAGAAGACAGGGAAAGGCTGTTGTTTTCATCACCTGTCTGTTGTTGATAAGGAAACTGTGCTTGAATGGTGAAGTTTGGTGCTGCAGTAAGAAACTCTTTTGTCCCCAAGCAGAACATGGAGTTGAATCTATCACATCTATCTTACGATTCCTTTGTGGAAAACAGAGAAGGAGAGACTCTTACCCAGAACTGAAAGCTCAAGTTTTTTTTCCAGAATCAAACATCTGCATAATTCCAATTTCATGAAAGTGCCCAAACAATATTGTTCCTATGAGGATAAAGACCACATTTTGAAGCTTTGGAAGTTTTCATAAAATGGTGGTGTTGTCCTTTAGCTAAAATAAATAGCCTCTGCTGTTTATAACTGTTACACATGGATGGAAATGTTTTTCAGACTCTTTGACTTGTAACAGTATTTTCAATATTGTTTCAAATATGACTATACATTTCTCTGCATTTCACTTTGCCAACTGTCATTAAATATATTTGTTTATTGGAGCTACTGCAGCTTTTAGCCTTTCTCAATGTAGAAAAATAACTTCTTTAGCAATACAATAAATGTTAATAAAACTAACAGGGTCATCTGCAAATTACTGGAATAATGTGCTTTTGCTTACAGGCAAATTTTCAGTCAGATATGAGTAATGAACTGTAATTCCTGTTGTTTCAGTTGAAAGATGAAAATGTAAGTGCAATTTACAAAGAAAATAAGAAGAAATGCTGTTTGACTTGCCCTTCCTTGCAGTCTGTTAGCAAGAAGTAGTGAAGGAAAAAATGATCACCAACATTTTCAATAATTAACCTGTGCCTCCTAGGCAGAAACCAATTTTTGAAAGGAAATTAATTCTGAGAGAATATGATTGAAGTAATTTTGCCCTTTCCTTTTTTGTTCTGTTGTCTTGCTGGTGGGACAAAGAAAATGTGAATATATTCTTTTGCTATCAGCACCTTCCATATCAGTAGATATTTTGTCTATTTTCTCTGCTTCCTCACATTTTCTTTCCTAGGCACAAAAGATCTGGTTTTGAATAATGATGAAGTATGCAAGAATAAATGTCAGACCTGCCTCTGAAAAACAGATATTTGCATTCCATTAGCTGGTTTGTGCACAATAACTGGTAAAACCCAGATCCATAGACATTGGGTATTTAGTGTATTTAGTGTATGTAGATTTTGCTAAGGACTTGGTTCTTATTTCTAGTTCTTCCTATGATGCATGATGGCATACTTGAAATATCTGGTCCTGTGCCAGATAAATCTTACCCTACTTTTCCTCCAGGAGTGGAGTGGGTACATTCTCTCAGTTCAGAGAAATGAGAGGACCTGAACAATATATTCCTTCTTGTTGGCTTGTGATCTTGGACTACCTGAAGATGATATAAACCAAATTACAAATAAAGCACAATACAAATATTCTGAAATACTCTTCTGGGCTAGGTTCTGCTGGTTTTATAGCTGTGGACATGGGCTTTATTACTGTGATTTAAAATTTGATCTCCTTTTTTTTTTTTCCTTCTTATTTGTGATCTACCTGGTGAGGTCTGCTTGAAGGCCAAATTTCAGCTTTCACAGCTTGATATTTTTCAGTTATGATAGCTTAAAGAAAAGGGGATGACATACAAGTGAACAACCCAGCCTCACTCTAGTTTTGTTAGAAGTAGTGCTAAAGAAATTAAAATTAGTTTTAAGAAGTTGAGATCAACAGAGTCTGTAAGCACGCACGTGGGGATAATCCCTAGTGAAAATTAAATGTGTTGCCTCCACTGCCAAACCATTATAAAAAAACCCAAAGCCAAGCAATTAAAAGGTAGAGATGAGATATTCCCATTTGACATGACTTAACGGAAAGAATGACTATGAGTCAAGAGGCTGCTTCAGTACCTTAAAGACAGCCAACAGCTTCAATGTCCTTGTATTAGGAACATCACTGAGTAAGAGCACAGAAGTGCCAAATCCTGCCTGCCTCATGAGAGTAGCCACAATGACTTCAAGAATACTCTTAATGCAAATGTTAAATCCACTGCTGTGGATTTAACTCTCGGTGTTTGAATGAATGGGAAATAATGCAGTGAAGTTATCTAACTAGTTACTTCTAGAATTTGGGATGTTAAAGGTTTTTAAAATAATTTGGAGTAGTAGCTTGCTTAGGATTTAGGTTAATAGTTATATATAATTTTCTGTATGGAAATGAACACTAATGACATTTCATTCCTTTGTTCTGTGGGGAAATCAAAACTTTGGAAAGCTGACAGATTAGGAATTCACAAGGGACCGAGGAGTCCCTCAGTAGGTGTTAACATGAATGGTCAACATCTCTGTCTAGTTCCCTTAGTTAAAGGTATTCACAAAAATAAACATCTTTGAGAAACATGCTCTTTTGAAAAGTCAGGGTTTGGGAATTCACACCTAGTGAACTTCTGGGGATATGTTATCTTGTATTTGTAATGCAAGATACCAAAAGAAACTTGAAAAACTTGAAGATGTGGAGCTTTTTTTGAGAACTGATTTCCAGAAAATAACAGCCAAGAGCAGAGTTTTGCCTGTTGTTGCATCTTTGGACATTCTGACTGTGTTCAGCACAACTAGTGTGTGCATCTCTCTTGAGACCTAAATTTCAATAACAGAACTTGTCTATATCAAAAATTCCTCTGTATGGAAAAAGAAAATGAGAGTTTTAAGAAAGACAGTTTTGATTGCTCTTTTATGCATTTAAGCAGCCATTGACACTTCTGTTTTTTAAAAAATCCCTATCTATTTAGGGAACCGATGCCTCTGAGTCCATGGAAAGAATGTCAGAGCATCTTTCAGTTTAGGTTCTTATCATGCAAGTATAGACATGTTTATCTTTGGTCCTGCAAACAATTCACGTCAGTGAGGACTTCCCATATGCTTGAAGTCCGAGATAGTTGTATGTGCTTTTGGAATACCATCACCAGAAGGTTCTTGTGTTAGAATTGGTTTAAAAACTGATAAAGTTGAGAAAACCTGATTTGCTTAATTATCCAATCTAAGAACTTCCTCATGCATGGTGTCTAAATTCAGTTAACCACACTGATAGGAAATTGCACTCAGAAATTGCAGCTGTTTTTATTAATCTCTTACAGCAGATGTGTCTTTGTCATGTTTACTTGCTAACCACAAGTCATGCTTGGTAATATTATCAGCACATGTTTATTTATAGGTGAATATAAAGAGAGAAAAGATAGATTTTGAAGAAAACCCCCAAATAATATTTGTGTGTTCCAAACAAAACAGTTGTCTCTAAAGAATGGGACAATCTCCAGTTGCCCCATGAGTTTCTACTTCCATAGTTCCCAGGCGTTAGGAATAAAGAAATAAAGACTCTCATTTTAAGCACTGGAGTAGTTTTTCTTGAGGCAATAATTTCTTAAGCCAAGTATCTCTAAGGCTGAAATAACATGGTACAAGTGTAAGCCTTTCTTCTTTGTTATTTTCAGTTTTCTTCAGCTTTTGGATTGGATGCACACACCTGTTGGTAATGTAACCAAAAGACAAGCACTGAGTCTGTGAAAGTTTGGTGTAAATTAAATTGCTTTGTAGGCACTGTGGCTCCACAGCATGTCAAGTGACTTGGAGCAGTGTTGCAGTGACAGTGTATACAAGAGGCATACTTTGGGATAGATAGCCTATTTTAGCTTATTTTCTTTGGGTTTATTTTTCTGGGGTTTTATGGTGATATTAGAATTGGTTCCAGTGAAAAGGGTTGTAAGTTTTGGAATATGACCACAAATGGAGAGTACAAGGCATGAAGAACCTTAACTATTTAAGTCAGGGAATGATGTCTGTTTTGGTACAAATGATACCTGAGTTATAAAGGTGTAAGAGAAAAATAAAAATCAAATGCTTTCATCTGGCATTGGCAAGTCAGTAGACATATTTTATTTAATTTGACTTCCAGCATTTTTTTAGTAGAGTGGTAAGCTGGACTGTTCATTTTTGTTTGCATAGTAGACATGTAAAGTTTAGTTATGCTTCTCTATAAAATTTGTCTTCCAGATCTGTGGAATCTGCTTGTGAAAATAGTGACAAATATATTCCATACAAAGATCAAGGGAGGCTACAGAGCAGTTTTGTTGCTCTGTTTATTGTTTTGAGTGGAGCACTGGATCTGAGAGACTTAAAGTCGTAGTAACACTAATACAGTTTGAAGGGAAGTGATTTAAAGATTTGAGCTGTACATTATTATCCGAACTGCAGTAATGCTCAAAGCATTGTTTTTTCCTGAGTAAATAACCACATTAAAGAAAAAATCCTAAAGCATGTATAGATAGGCTTGGTTGTGTGTTCATGAAGAAAAGGAGGAAACGAACCAGATTCCTGACTTAAAAGCTTCTGAGAAGTCTGCCTGGCTTCTGCTTACAACTGAGTTCTATGTCCTCGGGCTCAAAAGAGTGGTTAAACCCATTGTTTTTTGGGTAGCTTCTGTCTGTCTGAATTTAGGCAGAATGAGGTAAATATGCCTTTATGAATGGGAACAGTGCTTCTTTGAAAGCTCCTTTATGTTTGTTCTGTGTTACCCCATCACGGTGTGAGGGACATGAGAGGAACAGGGGAGAGCTGAGACATGTTCCCCATTGAAATCTGTGCCTATCAGCTTTTTAGTGTGGGGAAACCAAAACCTGCTCTTTACACTAGAGAAAATATAGTGCTGCTTATTTTCCAGTGACAGCATAGTACAGCTTCCCTAAGGAAATGTGCTGCTCAGTACCATAGCATGGTAGTACTTCTTTTGCTTGCAAAATCCCAGACTTGCAAAATCACAGTAACCCTGTGACTACTGTTTTTAACATGTAGCCCTCTAAATTTCCTGACTCATAAAGATGAAGGATTATATAAAGTTGAACTTGCATTTCTGTTGAAGTTCACATCTCAAGTTTTAAACAGGTAGCGTGTAAACACAGGGCTTTTCCTGCAAATTCACATGAATTTTTTTTTGTTGTTGTTTTTGTTCTACTTTGTGCTGTTCTTTCAGAATGAATGTTCTTCAGCAAGTGGGAAACTGAGTTATTGCTTCAATGAAGTAAATTATACTTCTGGACTTCCCACTCTACTTCACAACTATAGCGGATTCATTTTGTATCCTGCAAAATCTATTAAAATTGCTGTACTATTCTGATAGGAAAAACATGCATACACATACATGTATATATATATATATATAATATACCTTCAGAATGCACACTGTAGCTTTTGCAGGATTTTGCAAATTCTAAACTTCCATTGAAAATAGAATAAAGGTCAAATTCTGCCTTACACATGTATGAAATGAACAGTTGTACTATGGTGATGTGCTGCCAAGATTTGAACAATGGGGTCTTTCAGAAATGTTCCTCCTCCTCCAGTGATAAGCTCTGTGTGGTGACATGTGTGTGCACACAGAGGAGATGAGAGGACCTGAGCAATCAATATATGCCTTTTTTTTTTTTACTTTTTAAACCAAAGTGGATTTTTTAGAACCCAGAAGCCAGAGGGCCTGTGGTAGCTCACTAATGTGTAGTTTCTGTTCATCTGGGCACAATACGTGACTCGTGACTTTAATTGGTACTAGCGTGGCTAATATAAAGAGGCACAGTCAGAGGGTTAACTTACACATTTGACGGTACCACAGCAACGTATGTTATATGTTCCCATATGTAGAGCCTGTTGAAGATGTCATTTGGTGTGACTAGAAGAGGAAAAGGACATTCACAGTATTTTTATGACCTCTGTCTCATTATACTTCTGTATGTGGGTAGATTAAAAAAAATAAAATCTTTGGCAACAAAGTCATTTCATGCATGTGGTGTGAACACAGAGATTTTTGGACCAGTAGAGGATTCAACCCATTTTATTGTAGTCATGAAGACTATGCTGCAATAGGTTCTACATAAAGCTTTCTCCTGTTGAAGAAGAATCTCTATGAATAAAAGCAATAGACAATATAATAATTTTGTCAAAGATTGAATGGCAGCATTCATTGCAACGTGTCCCAGGATAAACTTTTCGGTGGAGAAGAGTGACAATGTTTAATCTTATTTCTCATTGGTAGGTAAATTCCATGTGTAATTAGGTTACTGTTTCTTTGACTCCCTTTCTCTCTTCCATCCAACATCTTAGCTGTCATGGCAGTTTGTGGCTAAGCCTGGCTAGCCACAGTCAGCTGCAGTTTTGAAACTAGACAACCTTGCTAGTTTGGTGTTGTGCCTTAGACAGTACGTCATGCCAAGGACATGCTCACTGAGGCAGAGAAGCTCCTCAGGTACAAAACTTAAAAAGAATTAAAATAGTTATGGATAGATATTGTGGGGGAAAATAGACAACTAACTCTGAATGAGTTTTTACTTCTCTACAGTTTTTACTTATCTACAGTCAATGTCAGAGGTAGAGCTACGATCTGAAACACTGGGTTTGGGATGGCTGGGAAAAGCTCTCCCTCATCACTGAGGAGAAGGTAGATCCAGAGGAAGAGGTATGATTAGTAGTGCAAACTTCTCCCCACAACAGAGATCTAACACTGAGATCTTCAGAGAAAAGGGAAACTTTAAAAATCTGCAAGGTCTTTGGTCTTTGAAATTGTTTTGTTTAAAAGCCATGTAATTTTAGTAAACCAACCTGCGCTTTGCTTTGAGGACTTAGGATCCTACATCACAGGAGCAGCAAGCTACAGCAGATATAAGAAATTGGAAGACAACTTGCAAATCCAAGCATCAGTCATAAAAGACAAATCCTGTATTTCCTTAGGTGCAGTTTAAAAAATCATCTGGATACTATGTGTCCTGCCTCAGCATCACAGTACTCCAGCTTGTTCCCTGATAATGTTTGTTACTTCTGTTGAAACCTGTCTGCTGTTAAATCAGTGCAGTTCTGTAGATCAAGATCCCAGATCATGGCCCAAAGCAGGTAGACCAAAAAGAGCTATCTGAAATCCCAAGAAAGTGCTCCTACACCTTTTACATATTTTAGAACCTTTTTCATCCAGAAGCTGGAGACCTTCTAGTGTTCTGGTGGAAAAAAATATGAAACAGTTCTCCATAGAATTTTTTATTTGGGAAGCAAGTACAGTTTTGATTGAATCTGTTTCCAGTGTGGTTTCCTTTCCATATCACCCAGTAATCCTGGTGGCCTACTTGGGAATCAAAAACATCTTTATTCCTAAATATAGATCTGAGGGCTGTGCTCAGAATTTCAAGGGTCCAAGATGCTGGAGTAGCCTGCCAGCTTGATGCGTGGAGGTGGCTCTCCCTTCACTTCCACTGCAAGATTTGGAAGTTTGTGGCAGATTTTTTTCAAGTACCTCTTTTTGAAATATCAAAATCTTATATTTGCCATGCTCTATCCTTAGTCCCACTTAGAAGTCCAAATCACTTTCTTGCACTTGGTGCCCAGTTTCTGATAGTGACCATTACTACGTGCTGAGAAAGATACTGCAATGTAACTTAAAATCGCAACTGTGGAACTTGTCTGCTCACATTTCTTCCTGCTGTTGATGAGGAACATGGAGGCTCTGGGTTTTCTGAAAGATTCTGAAAGTTACACTTTGTCTGTAAGTTATACTTAAAAAAAAATCTTGAAGCCTGAACAGCTTAAAGTAATTTAAAAATACTTCTGAAATTGTCAACAGCATTTCTGCTTCTAAAGGAGCACAATGTTCACTGTTACTTTTATCTTTACTGTAAATGTGTCTGCTTACAAAGAAGACACTCTGAAGTTTTCAGGTGTATAAAATGCACTGCTTGGGTAGTGCTTTGAAGCCTAAGCAGTTGCTTCATTCTGCTGGTTTCAGTGGTGGAACTAAAGCTGAATTAATGCAGTATTAAGTATTTTTTCTGAATACTGAAATGAATGGATTAGGTCACTCTTTTACTCCCTTTCTGTTTCCTCTGTAAAATTTTTAGAGATCTGATTTTGCTGTAGTTATTTGATTCAATTTTTCAAGCAAACATTTGTAGAAAAAAATTTATTATAGTGGATGAATGTTGTGGGAATGTGGAAGATGGTTTATTTTCCCCTCCTTATGATGTGAATTTTGCAAATAATAGTTACTGTGGCATTTATCTAACCACTTGCTGCTAAGGAGCAGTGTTTCAATGTCTGATGGAGCATTTTGGGCATATCAAAAATTGTTTACAATCAGTCCAGTAGGGAACATGGCTGGAATAAATTTAAACAGTGAACATGATTCTGAAAACAATTATGCAAAAAGGACTTCAGCAAAATCTAATTATTTAAAATTGCAGTTTCATTAACCCCAAAAATGTGTTTACAAAAATGTAACCTTAGAAGTGATAAAACTCTGTAATCAATTTGTCATCTTGAAGCATTTTTTACTGTAGGCAGTTTTACCTTTTATGGTAGCTTCTGTGATTTTTTTTCTCTGCAATGTAGCTCTCAGCAGTCCCTTTTTTTACTTGTGAGAATGTTCTTTTTCTTCATTCTGTTATTTCAAAGCATAAGCTGAAAATATGCAAGTTACTTCGGTTTAATCAGGCAGATTTAGTGATTTCTTTTTGCTTATTTTATCCATGAAATATAATTTACTGTAATTGGTAACATGAAAACTCAAGCTTTAACAACTCACTTATGCTTCTTCAGCTGCTGCAGTCTAGGATTCAGCATGCCTGATTGAGGGTGGGACCAAAAAGGATGGAGTCTACATACTGCCGTGAGGAGTGACTGGTCCATAGTAACAATGTGGACATAGAGAGAATATTACAGAGAATTAGATAATCAGTCGTTTTTTCATGTGCTACTGGAGGATCTGCAACAGCTGAGCAAGTGGTGTTGTGCTGCTGCAGCTCAGGTTTCAGTGGTGCAAGGCACGTGAGTGGACAGCAGAGACCATCCTTTCCACCCCCTTGCCTTTCGTACTTACAATAAGACAATATGGGAAGCAGGGCAGAAGCATCTTAAAAGGATGCAGGATGCATTAAGGAAGGAAGATGGATTAGGAGAATGGAATGGAATAGAATAGAACAGAACAGAACAGAATAGAACAGAGCATTTCAGTTGGAAGTGACCTACAATGATCACCTAGTCCAACTGCCTGACCACCTTGGGGCTGGTCAGGAGTTAAAGCCTGTTATTAAGAGCATTGTCCAAATAACTCTTTAACACTGCCAGGCCTGGGGCATCAACCACCTCCGTAGGAAGCCTTTATGAGTCTTTGACCACCCTCTCCATAAAGAAATTCTTCCTAATGTCCAGTCTAAACCTCCCCTGGTGCAGCTTTGAACCATTCCCATGTGACCTGTCACTGGATACCAGAGAGAAGAGATTCACACCTCCCTCTTCACTTCCCCTCCTCAGGAAGCTGCAGGGAGCAATGAGGTCACCCCTTAGCCTTCTTCTCTCCAAACTAGACAGGCCCAAATTTTTTGGATGCTCCTCATAGGACCTGCCTGCCAGCCCTTTCAGCAACTTTGTTGCTCTCCTCTGGAAATGTTCAAAGACCTTCACAAGCTTCTTAAATTGTGGGGCCCAGAACTGCCACACAGTGTTTCAGGTGAGGCTGCACCAATACTGAACACAGCAGGATAATCACCTTTTTTGAGTGGCTGGTGACGCTGTGTTTGATGGACTCCAGGACGGGGTTTGCCCTCTTAGCTTCAGGACACACTGCCAACTGCTACCGAGCCTGCTGCTGACCAGCATCCCCAGATCCCTTTCTACAGGGATGCTCTCCAGCAACTCCTCTCCCAGTTTGTACTTGTGCCTGACTTTAATCTGTCCCAGGTGCAGAATCTGGTATTTCAGCTTGTTAAACTTCATGCCATTAATCACTGCTCAATGCTCCAATCTATCTAGATCCCTCTGCAAGGCCTCTTGTCATTCAAGAGAGTCAGCAGCACCTCCCAGTTTGGTATCATCAGCAAACTTAGGAATGGTGCATTCAATTCCTGCCTGCAGGTTGTAGATAAATGTACTGAACAGAACTGGCCCTAAAATTGAGCCCTGAGGAACACCACTGGTGTCTGGTCACCAGCCAGATGTAGCCCCATTCACTACAACCCTTTGAGTTTTGCCCTTCAGCCAGTTCTTCACCCAGCACACCGGGAACCCCCTCATCCCACATCTGGACAAATTGTCCTGAAGGATGCTGTGAGGGACAGTTTCTAAAGCATTACGAAAAACCACATCCATCACCTTCATCCCCTGGGTGGGTGGCCTTGTCATAAAAGGATATCAAATTAGTTAAATAGGACCTTCCTTTAGTGAACCACTGCTCTGTTAATCTCTGAAATAGAAGTATTTGATTTCTTAGTGTCAGTCATTTTTTTAAACACAGTATTAGACTGATGGTAGCTAAGTTGGAATGTTGTACTTTACTCTTTGATGTTTCATAAAATTTTTATCCTTTGCTAACATTAGTTAGATTTTTTTAATTTATGTGTTTAATTTTTATTTGATTTAGAGGAAATGTTACCAGATATGAAAAATTTTATCCAAGTCAAATATACTTTCCATTCAGAATGCCAAAGTACTTCCATAATTTGACTGAAAGCATACAGAAAGCAGCAATTTTCTTACCAGTATGTGACTTCTGCATAACTTGCTGCCTTGGTTGCAGAAAGGACCCCTGAAAGTTTTAGGCTGCAAAACTTGCTGCTTTAAGAAGCATCATTTACTTGTGAATTTTATGTGTAGATAACTAATGAAACATCAATGTTATATGTATGACTGACCTTTTATTTCCTCAGCCATCATGTACGTAATGGGAGCACTCGGACCTGCAGCTGGATACTTGCTAGGAGGACTTCTTATTGGTTTCTATGTCGATCCAAGGACAACTGTTTATATTGATCAGAGTGATCCCCGATTCATTGGAAACTGGTAAGGATCAAGCATTTTTCAAAACTACTCTCTAAATTTCTGGTAGGGAATTTAGACAGGTTGGAAAATTGTACCCCTGGAGGATTTAGGTTATAGAAGGAGGCTAAGGAAGATGATGTTTCTGTCAATTACTGCACACTAGCCTCTGTGTGGAGAGGAGAAATTTGCCACAGAATTGCACAGGAACATTGCGTGGAAGCTCCCCTACTTTGGCTGCTCCAGGATTGTCTCTGACCACAGTGTGCTCTGACTGGCAATGCTCAGGGGTGGTGGGGTGGGATATCAATATTGCAGGAGAGCGTCGAGGATCACTGCTACCCAGAACCAACCCCTTCCTCCCGGAAGGTGGATTAATCCCTTCTTTGGTTTTTCAGCGGGGGAAGCATGAAACACTGAGCTCTGGAAGGCTAGATGAGAAACAGTAGACGTCATTTACCCCAGTCCAGGAGAAGGAGATGGGATGGAGTCAGAATGTGCCCTTTCCAGTCTTTGTTTCTCAGAGTGATGGCTTGTGTTTAGGCAGCAGATGATGTAAACCATCACATTGTTCTCTAGTAAAGAGTAGGCTTCCAGCGGCACAGAGGTGTAACAGTTGTAATTGTTAACTGATGTCTTCAGGCAGACTTTGAGATGTGGCCTCCTTGGAAATGTCTCTTTGAGGAAGCAGGTCTTGAGGAGGCTTTAACTGCCTTTTCTCAGATAATTCATAAATCTTCCATGAAGTTTTTATTGAAGCCCAGAAAGGACTGAAGTTCACTATCCCAGGAAGAGACTTCTACTTTGTAGGTGTAAGGCGCAGTGTGTCAGTTCTCATGCCCTGGGTTACTGTTTGTCACTGCGCCATTGCAGTCAGTCTGTAGCTGTTTCTGTTTATTCTGCAGTGATTTCTCCTGAAGGTTTGATACGAAAAATTCTCTTGTTGGAGTCTTCTTAAACCTTTGGAGATTTAGTCCTGCTTTATTTGTCTTAGTCCAACAGCATTGCTGCACAGGACTGTCGAGCCGAATGCACAGGACTGTCTAGCCGAATTTTTGGCAAGAGGAGGGCAAAGCTGAGTACTAAGTGTGGCCTTGGGGTTAATGACTCTTGTGTTCTCGTGTATCCACTGGCTTATCCCACTGAAAAGATTTGTCCTGTGAATGTGCTTCTGTGTCAAAAGCTTGCTTAGAGTATTCTAGGATAAAAGATTTGAAACCAAAGCAAAATATTATACATTCTTCGCAAAACTGTTATATTTCATGTGTTTTTAAGGACATGTCAGAACTGGTAATCAGCATCTGATCAATACTTTTTGACAGAAATCATGAACAGGCCCATAAATATATTTGTTAGTTGAAATCAGTGGAGCTGTATGATTGTGGGATAAACTTTTTTTAATCTATAACTCAAGCACTGATATAACTGCCTTATTGTGTGGGTATACCTGTGTGAGTTTTAACTCATACAGCTCCAGCAAAAGTAAAATAGCCAAAGCAGCACAGACACATCAGTTTGCTGCTTCTAAGGCCGCTTTTACCAGACTCTGTGTCACAACATATGGATGACCACTGCTGGTTTAAAGGTAGCTTGGATATATATGCAATGTTGGTGTAGCCACGTGTGTAAGAGAGGTCAGGCAAAAAAAAAACCCTGTTCTTGCTCATCCATCCTCGAAAGAGTGGCAGGAATGCTGTGACTACCAAGCTCCATGGCAGAACTGGTGATAAGTCACCTATGACAACCATTTCTGTGGGCAGGCTTTGAGAACATCTACTGTACCAGGCCTTGAAAGCAAAATAGGAGAAAAAGTCTAGTTTGTGTGTTCAGAAGATTTCAGGTCAAATTGCTAAATAGATTTTATGTATCTCCAAAGTTTAAGTCACTTGAACGAATATCTCGGTGATTTCAACTTTGTACAGCGGTGCCAGCAGAGGTGATGCAAATATGACTGAAGCAACAGCAGAAAGTCGGCTGTCATAGGATCTCAGCAGGCGAGTTGTATTCCAGGCAGCATAGAAAAGTAGAAGTCATTCAAAGTTCCCTTATTCCATCATGTTGATTAAAGTATGGCTTTCTCTGAAGGGTGTTCCAGGTCCTTTTATTACTTTTTCATTTTCAACTATCTCAGTTTGTTCTCTCTTAAATTTCTAAGGAGTATCCCCTGCTATCAGATCTCTGGTGATTTGTTGCGCAATCCGTGGTGACCTCTCATAAAAGTTTAGTGGCATTCATAGCATCTGCATCTAATTCTCTTTTCTCTTTCTGAATCTTCAGTTAAAATGAAGATTTGCATGGTGTGAGGGTTAAACCTTTTTCCCTTGCCACTCACTGAGTGCCTGTAGATAATTCTGGAAGTGTAGACTTTCATTCCACTGAAATCTGTTTTCTGGGACTGTGACATTTTCTCCTTGTGGGAAAGTGCTGCATAGTCAAGTTTATTTTTATTTATGCAATTTAACAATTTGAAATATAAGAGTAGTCTAGCACTTACTTCAGCTGACACACTTTTTAAAAGTAGGGTTCAGTTAAGTTAATGGGAAGTCATATATGAGATTTTCTGAGTCTTATCTCCTTTGAAGTGAATTAGTGTCTTTGATTCCTATCTTTTCTTTATTATAGCTGTAAGGTTTTTAATGTAACTTATCACAGGACCTTGTGAAAAATTTCCATTGTTAAAGGAAGTAATGACTACAGACAAAATAGTGAGTACAATAACTATATGTGGCCAATATAAAAGCAGTATAGCCTATTTTTTACTTAAGCTGTTCCTTTCTAGGAGGTTTATCAGAGGACATGTAATTCGGTTTCTCTCTCATGAAACCTGATAAAGTAAGTGATTACTTTGCAGGGTTATTTCTGATCTGATTCTTCCTTGAGTGTCACAGGACTTGGGTTTGTGCTCCTGGGTTTTGCACACCTGGGCTTTCTGTAGGTGCTCTGGGCTAAGTTACAGGCCAGCTGTCTATGCCAGCCCATCAAATGTTTAAAACTGCTTTTTATTCAAATGTGGTAACTGTAGGGATATCTGTTAGAAATCATCATGTTGTTGTCTTTCAGAGCTGTTTATCTGCTATACAGGGACCTCGTTAGTTGTGGAGTAGCCCTTGGCGATCTGTCAGGTGCTTTGAATCAAATTTTCTTTTGCTGATGCTTTTCTGAGTGTTTTCCTAGTACTGAATCTGTTTAATACTTGGATCTTTCTATATAGTCTTTCATCAACATTCCACACAAGAAGTTTAAAGGAATTCCTCAAGCACTGTCTAGTTCTTCCTTAGCTTTAATTACTTTTATTTGAGGTCCTAGGGCTTGTGGTGATGCCTTTGAGGTATTCTTCTGTATATTTTCTTTGACTTTAGAAGGCAGAAAATCAAGGGCTTTTTGATTAATACAGATCCTGTTCTGACCTCTCAATTTCCCGTTGTAGGTGTCCTTATTATTTTTGATACCATCTTTTGTCTGTTTTCCTATTCTTTGATATATCTTGAGGAAGTCATGAAATGTAGACTGTGCGTATAATTGCATCCAGTGCTGCACTTGTGACATCTCTAACATTTGGTATGCTATCATAATGGTCCCTTTGGATTTAAATTTCATCTCATGCTACATTACAGGCCCTGTCTCCTCTGCTGTTTCCTCCTGAGTGGGTGGTTGCAGATTTCTGCTTACTATTGCCACAGATTGTTTCTTTGATCAGTGCCTTTGCAGCTTATGCCTTTGAGATCCTGAAAGGGATGTTACTACATTTATATACAGTCTGCCGATTTATTCTGTCTGACAGTGCTGACTAATCCTCCTAAAAGTCTGCTTTCTAATCCATGTATGTTATCAGCTAAAATGAATGAATAGAGGATTTTCTGTTTATATAATATCAAAATTAGTCGAAACTTTCAGTCACTTATATTTGCCTTGCAAAAGCTTCCTGTAAG
This sequence comes from Corapipo altera, assembly GCF_003945725.1. Lineage (NCBI taxonomy): Eukaryota > Metazoa > Chordata > Aves > Passeriformes > Pipridae > Corapipo > Corapipo altera. The sequence continues at coordinate 15,696,599 of NW_020884879.1, read as the reverse complement.
CTTCTTCTAACAAAAATGGTGTTACACATGCCTGTTTGTTTGTTAGCCTGTGTTGTAACCATTTACCATACAAAACATTACACATGCATATGAATTTGCCTTCATTGAAAAATACAGTTGCAATATCTTTGCATTAGATATGAGGCCAAAAGCTTTTTATTTTTTGTGCAAGTCTGTCTACTGAGAACTTTTAAATGTTTAAAATTTGAATATATATATAATCAGTACTGTAAAGGTTGTACAAAAATATGTAAAAATTGTTCTTGTATTGGGTTTGCATGGCAAGGTTTTGGTAGTGGAGGGACTACAGGGGTGGCTTCTGTGAGAAGCTGCTGGAAGCTTCTGCTGTGTCCAAGGGAGCCAATACTAGCTGGTTCCAAGAGGAGACTGGCCAAGATTGAGACCACTAGTGATATGGTAGCATCTTTGGGATAGCATATTTAAGAAGGGGGGAAAAAAAAGTGTGCAACACCAGAAGTAGTCAGAAGAGACTGTTCTACATCCTCCTTTAAGAGGAATGCAGGGGGCTGGGTCAGTTCATAATACTTTGTCTCTGTTGCTCCTTCCTCCGAACACTCTTCCGCTGCTTCAGTATGGGGTTCCTTCCATGGAAGACTGTCATTGACTGCTCCAGAATGGGTCTTTTCCACATGGTGCAGTCCTTCAGAAACAGAATGCTCCAGTGTGGGTCCCCCATGGGTCACACGTCCTGTCCAAAAACCTTCTCTTGTGAGGCCTTTTCTCCACAGGCCACAGTTTCTGCCAGGAGCTTGCTCCTGTGTGGGTTCTCCATAGGCTGCAGGTGGATAGCGTGGGCCTGCAGGGGGATCTCTGCACCTGCAGCACCTTCTCCCTTCCTTCTCTCACTTTGGGCCTGCAGGGCTGTTCCTTTGGTATTTTCTCACTCCGCTCACACAGTTGATGTGCAGTGTTTGTTCTCCTTCCTTAAATAAGTTACCATGGAGGTGCCACTAGCATTGCTGGTGGGCTCAGCATTGGGCAGTGGTGTATCTGTTTTGAAGCTTCTGGAGCTCCCTCTCATGGGACATGGGGACAGCTCATGGTGTCATCTCACAGAAGCACCCCTGCAGCCTCCACCCTGCTACCAAAACCTTGCCATGTAAACCCAGTACAGTAAGATTAGTCTGTAGTGAAAACCGCACTTTCAGTGGGTGATACTCTGTGAGGAGATTCTTAGGTTGTCCTTCTTTGTAGAATCATCTGTGTGAGGTTATCTGCATTTCCCTTAGTTTTTCATTGCTAGAATTCAGAGGGGAAATTATGTCACCTGATACTCTACTGTCAGGCTTCTGGCTGCTGGCTCTAGTTACTCTCAAGTACTTTCTAGTAAGGCCCTTTTACCCGTCTGTGATGCTGTGGTAAAGTTCATGAAGCTTTTTGGCTTCAGGCATACATTTATCCTGCCTGCAGCCTGAAGAGCTCTGCCCTGTATCCCATATGTTGTCCTTTCTGTGGGAACGTCCCAAGTCATTCCCTAGGAGCTAAGGGATCGTTTCAGGGTTTTTATATCCTGTTCTTATAAGACAGAGAGAGAGAAGAGGAGATTCTTTGTGAATGGCTATTTCGGGTTGTGGTTGCAGAACAGAGCTGCAGAGTTTGGGGCATAAACCCTGGCATGAATTGTAACACATCAGTTGTTTACAGTCAGGCTTTGGGAGCTCTTAATTGTGAAGGGAGAGAATTGGACAGTCAGGGCAGTGAGAGGTAGGCACTGGAAAGCAGAACAGATTTAGCCCTGTCTGGACATTTTATCTTCTCATACCCTGAATAACTTTTTTCATGTTCTCTAGAGGAATACTGTGTTGCTTTACTGGGAATTATCCAAGAAAGGCAAAGTAAAAGTGAGTATCCACTTGGTACTGAATAATTACCAAAAATTAAAATTTGTGGGAACTTAGAGCTGACACTATTTCATATTTGGTGGATTCTGGATAAATACCTTTATCAGTAGACAAGCCAACAGAAACTTCTTCTAATTAAGGGGTTTAGTGCAGTGAAGGCTGTCCCCCACTCCAGTCCTTTACTCTTAGCATATTTCATATTTTGAGAATGTGTCTTTCCAGCCAGTGCAGCCTCTAATAATAGCTTTGAATTTTAATTTCATATAACATGTTGGCTTTTATTTCTATTCTTGTCTCCTGCATTAGGTGGAGTGGATTTCTCCTGTGTGCCATTGCAATGCTCCTTGTGATATTTCCCATGTTTACCTTTCCGAAAAAGCTCCCTCCTCGACATAAAAAAAAGAAAAAGAAAAAGAAAATGAACTCTGATGATGTTTCAAGTGATGATGATGTGATGAAAGAGAAGACAAATAGCAAAATACAAGCAGACAGTGCAGTTCCTGCCTCTATGGGATTTGGAAAGAATGTTAAAGGTGAAGTTTGTTTTTAATTTCTAAATGCTTTAAATTTTGTATACTAGGATTGTATGAGTGTAATTGAAGGCAGAGTTTTGACATCATGTATTTAATAATATGTTTTGCTATTGTGATTTTATTAAATAGTCGTCCTCTAAAATGACAATTTTCTTGACATCAGTTTTCTTGAATTTTTGATGTGTTCGTGTTCCTGTAACAAACAGGTAGGCTACTTCCTATGGTTATGGGACCCTATTACCAGATGTATTTATGCATCTTACAATTTGTAGCTGTCATACTTACTTTATAAGCTGTCCTTCATAGAATAAAGTGCTCTTCTACAATATAAATGAAACAAGTTAAAAAAAATTGTGGTATGTGAGTTCAATTGCATTAATGCATTTGAGTAATTTAATTGAGAAAGATTATTTGTTTCATATGTGTTTCCTGTCTGTTTTATATGGCAGGCTATTTATTTTCAGAAGGTTAGGACAAATAAAACCTATGCTAATTTTGAAACAAGAAAAGATCAAAAGATTGACAAGTAATAGAGATTTTTGTTTTATTCAAGAAGTAAATCATTAATGTAAAATGTAATAAGTAGTAATTGACAGATTTCCAGGGGAAGAAGGGCAGTGTTGCTAAAAATTAATTAATATGAAGCACATACAATTTAAATTGATTATATAGGTCTAACAGTATCATAATATTGAATAGTGGTAGCCTGGTGAATGCAATGGGACTGGGAGAAATCATGAAATGTCTTTTGTACCATTAGACGTAATTTTAACTCAAAACTTCTAAATGTTTGTTTGTTGACATAGACATTAGTGTTACTTTTTAATTGGATATCAGTCCAGGATATAATAATTGGCAGACTTTTTAATGACACATTAATGATCGGTATGTTGAGTAGACAAAGCTTAGCAAAACCAGCTGGTTTTAGACTAAAACAAGTGTAATTCTAAGTAATGTTTGCACATCTACATACTGGTTTGCTCTACATTGCATTTACACAGGCTCTCTCAGGATACCTAAAGCTACTGTTAATTTCAAAGGAAGTAAAGAAAAAAGAAGAGACCAGAAAATCACCTTGGGGTGATTTTATTAGCTGACAAACCAGCATTTTAATCAAGGCAAAAAGCAAGCACAGAGCAAGCATATCAGCTCTTTCAGACCATGCTCTCCCTTTGCTAGCACAGTAGTTGGTGAAGCAAGAAAAGCCTGTTCCTTCTTTATTTGAAGACTCTTTGTTCTCTGTATTTGTGAGTCCCCATATATAATATTTTCTCCTCAATCCATAAAACTAGTTGTGGGGTTTGTTTACCTTCAAACCTACTGGGTTCTGATTAGTGAAAGTAGTTTAGGTTACTTCTGTCAAGATTTTCTCAGTAAGTTAGGGAATTGAGAAAGGGGAGTCCAGTCTTTGCTGGACTCCTTCCTGATCATTGCAGGCAGTGTCACAGCAAAGGGACTGCTTCACCCTGCTATTGTGCCTGGTAAAGATACATCTGGATGAGTTTGCTGATGCTAGTTCTCTGTTTTGGTACATAATTTCACCTTCTAGGTCATGTACCTACAGGCAGAGCAGATACAGAGAAAAAAAGTATTTGCTTGGGAGAATGTTTCCTAATGCTTTTTTTCCAGAAATGAAAACTTCTGTATGTCTCATTTTAGCATTCGTTTCTTTGGTACCTGCCTAAATGTGTACCATACCTTCCATAAAATCCTATATTAATTCAGCTTTTGCTAGACAAAACTTTTCATTTTCTCTAGAGTAGAAACTTCACCATGTAGAACAGTGAAAAGAAACATGTCAGAGTTATACCAAGCGAGTGGAGATAATGCAGAGAAAAGTGTTTTGCTATATAAGCTGATAATAGCTTTCCCATTCGGTGTCATTTACCCTAGCAAAGAAGGCCTGCAGCAGGAATGCACTATCATTTAATTATTTTTCAAGTTTTAGTGGGCTTTATGGAATGAGATCATGCCTCAAGCTTCTCAGTTGAGGTAATTTTGTTTATAATGGGAAGGAAAAAAGGATTGTATGTGTCTAAGTCATTTAGCATTGCTTCTTCTGAGATGCAATGAACATTTTATACTTCCCATTGAACTTCAGAGCTTCATCTTTTTATAGCCCAATGGGCAGAAACTCCACTTAGGCAGTAGCTGGGAGACCGATGATTTAGTAGGTCATATCTTCTGTTCTGTACTAATAAATATCAATGATGTCAAAGTCTGCCATGACACAGGTCAGTGACATCAGATCTGTGAAATCCATGCAGCTTTGGTAGGAAAGTAATTGTTTTGTTCTTCCAATATGATGTCATCTTACCTAGAAAGCCTCACAGAGTGATTCTTGTCTTCTTGTAACTTGTCCTAATTTCCTAGTTAGCTCTCTAGATGAATGAAAAGGTATCAAAAAGGCATAATAAGAGAGAACCAGTCTTTTTTTCTGCAATGGCTGCCATTATAGGCTGAAGAAATAAACCTAAACTGTCTTCATCTGCAAGTAGCTTCCAACTTCGGTGACCTGATCTTTATTTTGCCCCATGGTAGAGCTGAGATCAGATAAAAATACAGATACATCTTTGCTTTTTCACATGTTTTGAGTTGCAAGGGCTTGGAATCATCTTTCTTTTCTTATTTATGTTTCCAGGAGAAAATGTGAGTTGGAGAATGCTTCTGAGTCAGTTATCAAAAGTATTAAATAAAACATTAAGTAGGTCACAGGAGGAAGAAAATTGGATGTAATTTATTGGGTGAAATAGGGGCAGTATAGATAGCATGAACTAGAGAAGATCTGTAATGAAGAAACCACAATTTAATCCCATACATGCAGATAATCACGTGAATCTGAGCAGACAAAACTACTGTTCTCATTTATTACCTAGATACCCCTAAGGTTTTGTACCATGGAAATTGTATCTGCAGTCCCTTTCACTTACTACTATAATGAAACTTACTGTGCAATTGAATAAAGGAGCAGTGTAAAGAAAGTAAATGTATCTATTACCTAAAATATACTAATCTCATATGAATTAAATAATTAATCTAACTAATTACTTGTATTTTGTAGCCTTTAGGGGTTTTTTTTGGTCCAGATGTACAACCCTTTCTCAAATGTAGAATATTCCTATCCGCGTTTTCATATCTACCAGCTGTTGTATGCTTTTCCCAGTCAGTCCCTATGAGGGACAGACACAGGATAATAAAGACTGCCAGAACATCAGCAAAGATAAAATAAATTCCTGAGGGACTCGTGGCTGCAGGATAAGCCCACTGCAGTGCTCCCCCAAGGATCTGGACTGGGGGTTCTGTACTACCTGAAGATTAGTTGGCAGGGACTGGAAGAAGAGGAGGAGGGAGTGGTGTCTGTGTGTGAGGGTTCTTGGTGAGCACTGTAAATGTCAGAGGGTTCAACAGACTGTGGGCTGGAGATCCTGCCATGCCACTGACCTTAAGCAAGTTGCTCCCCTCTCATCCTTTCTTAGACCATCCTGAAGAGCTCAAAATAGAAAAGGTTGGCTGGCATGGCTCCCTGCAGTGATTAGCAGTGTTAGCTGGAGCCTCAAGGAGCTCTTCTAAATGAAGTTAACAAAAAGAATAATCATATCAAACTGGTACTGAATCCCTCTACACTTGATAGGATATTAGGGGCTGTTCAACTATCTAGCCACCACCCAGGTGCTTAAGGCACGTTCTGAGAGTGGAATGAAGTTGTTTATATGGTGCACGAGTAGGTAATTAAATGAAATACATATAAAGTACTATTCTAGAGTTTAGTGATTAGCTCCATGCAGTATATATTTGAAGTAGTTGTGTGTGACTTTGCTAGTTTCCATTCTGATAAACAGATCGGAAATTCTGTCACAAATCTTTGCTCTGCTTTGTACTGCACAAGATGGGGAAGCTGCGCCTGAGACCTCAGTGTGGAGGCAGCCTCCTTCAAAGCTGCAAGCTTGGGTAGTGCTGTCCAGGCTTGGAGCACCAGCAGAAGGGGGGTCCTCTAGCTAATATCTCTCTCACGCTTACAAGGGACTTCACTGATGGACTGCAAAAGGACAGTGCTATAGACTGGGATGATTTATTCCCCTGATTGTATTCATTGCATTGCCTTGGGCTAGGTGCATAGGAACAGGGATAAAAGAAAATACATTAAATGATGAAAAAGGAGGTGAAGTCGGAATTATTGGAGTTTCTATTGAAATTCTGTTTACAGTGCTTTAAATTTTTTTTTTAGAACAGTATTTCTGAATACTCGTACTGTTTGCAGATTTTTCTTATGCTTTTCCCTTACCATGAATCAAGCAGTGGTCCAGCACATGAGTGAAAGAAAATGTGTGCTGACTAGAGAAAAAATATTGTCAAAGATCGTGAAAGTATGAAAATTGGCAGTAGACTAACAAATCAGTCCAGCAAGGCAGGTTTCAGTTTATTTTGTATGCTTATATATGTCTTAGTTATATATTAGGTTATTGGAAAAAAAAAAAGAAAGATGAGGATGTTTAAGGTTTGAGTTACTGCACAGAAGTGTAAATATATTTGCAGCCATACTAAAAGATTGTTTTAGTTTTAGGAATGTAATTGATAAAGATTTATTTCTTTAAATGACAGAATGAAGGAACACTGCAAGTTGTCACAGGTTTGTTTCTGATGCACACTTGCAAAAACAGGCAAGTCTTTTGAAGACTTCATAGAAATCAAACCTGACAGGTTTAATAATGTTATAGTGCCTTTTTATCACAGGTTTTTAAATTCAGAAGTGTAGTATAGATGCTGTCACACAGGATTTGACGGTGATCATAGGAGTAAATCAGGGAAAACTTCACTCTGAATGTGTGTTTTTATTTCCAAGTTTCTTACTATATAGCAGCTTTTCCTTGTATGCCAGGCAGTTGCTCTTTAGACATCACAAAGAGCTTCAACTCTCATGTGCTTCAAGTGGCATGTATTAGTGTGGTATGAAGAAATAATCTCTTATTTCATGCCAAAATTTACAGTAATCAGCAAAGCTGTTCCTTGAAGAATCCTTCACATGGGTGTAAGAGAACTTGTACTTATTCCAAGGCACTAAGTTTTATCTGTTTATTAGTAGAAAGCCATTTCAAAATACTAATTAGTTTTGAAATGAATAATGACCTTTAGCCTGAGTGCTCAGATGAGATGCAAGTGGGAGTCAACAGAAAGTACATCTCTACATATGAAAACCAGAGCAAAATGTTCATTAGCTCTGCAGTTCTTTGCCTAATTAATTCTTCAGTATCTTTAGATTGAAAATTCTAAAGCAGACATTTTCCTATAGCTCAGTTCTATCAGAAAGGGCTAAACTGTACCAGCTATTATGATATTTGAATCAGGCTCTTTAAAATAATGGATTTAGCAAAGATCTTCAGTTCAGCTCTTGGCCAAGGGCTTTCTACAAAGAGCACACCTTTCATCATCCTAATAAAAAATGATATTTCTCTCAGTGATGATACCTTATTATTTTTCTTCCGCGTTTGCAGCCCAGGTGAGCAGCTGCCACCAAATAACTCAGTTTCCAGGAGGACTGATCCTGGTACTCCTTCCTTCTGCTTTCTGACTCCTTTCTCACAGCAGCATCAGCATGGTCATGACTGCTTGCTCCTATTGCTTCTACTGCAAACAGTGCCACTCTTTAAAAAAAACACAACAAAAAACCTGTAGGTGGTAAAAACCATTAAGATTCAAATATATGAGTGCTTCTTAATATGATTTATTCATTAGTTATTTCCATCAAATTTTGTATTTAACATTTAATATGTTTCTTCATCGAGGCAGCAGAAGAGCATTTGACTACATTAAAATTATAAACCCTGTACTGATAATGAATTCAGTATAAATTTTGACAACTGGCATAAGCTAAGACTGGATGGAGTCAGACAACTTAAGTGCTAATTTGCAACCTGACAAGTTTTGACAAGACAAGAGTCTAAGTTCTGTTCACTTTTATACAGATAACTTACTGGAGTCAGTGGAGAAAGTGAGACAGATTTTTGTCTTGACAACCTATAGCATCAATAAAATTCTCACTCAGTTGTTCTTGCTCAACATGTTGTATTTCTAATGGGTGGTCTTTGAATTCAATTGGCTTTGATTGAAGCACATTCCGTTTTTGTACCAAGTGAAAAGCAAATGAAAAAAACCTAAACTATAATAGGCTAGATATAACACTTGAACAGAAAATCTGATCTTGGTAGAAGCCCCAAGTTAAAAAAAGCCCATGTTTAAAATTACACCATTAATTTGAAAAAAATTAAGTGCTGAATAGAGTTATCATCATCTTGTGATGATAATTTGGCATCACTACAGGACTGAATTAAAAATATGTGTTTCATTAAATGCAGTGTTGAATTTCATGGGGTTTTGATATTTGATTTGAGAATAATTGCAGCATCTATGAATACTTTTTCAATTTAAGTTAATGATGTGCTCTCATTTTTAATTGATTGCTTTATCCCTTCTGGATAAAGTTGTATGTAATATATGTTGAGGTTCACTGATATCATTGATGTAATTTTTTCATTATGCTTTGTCTGCATCTTCGTAAATGCTTTTAAATCATGTAGAAAAATATTTAGCTAAAATATTTTGGTTCTTTTTCAAATGAGAGTTTTATTACCCCAGGTTTCCGAGCATGGTCTTTGAAGCAGAGGGTTCAGGGGGGAGTATATGATCTGTTTTCCTCCTGTGGAGTACAAAACACGGTACTGTCAGTTCAGCAATGTGATATGTGTTAACTCATAGAAAATATCAAAATAAGACATAAGAATAATTCCCAAATCACTACATTTTATTGCTGTTTTTCTTTCCATTATAGTGTTACTATGTAAGCCCTGTTTCTTGAGATGGTTTTGTTAAAACAGACCTCAGTTGTGTTTGTGCAAAGTGGGACTGCAGCCCTGGGGCAGTGCAGCGAGATAGGGTAAGAGCAGACAGTGAGGGCTGCCCTCCCAAGTATGCACTCTCCCCCTCTGCTTAGCAAATGTAACCAGATGCTAGCAAGCCATTATTGCCAGTCTGTCTCCAGGAAAATCAATTGGTCTTGTTTCAGTTTGCTTTTGTTTCTCATTCATTGTTTATAACATTCGTCATTTTTGTCATTTTATAGAGCTTCCAAGAGCAGCTGTCAGGATCTTAAGCAACATGACATTCCTTTTTGTGAGTTTGTCATACACAGCTGAGAGTGCCATTGTCACAGCTTTTATTACCTTCATTCCCAAGTTCATCGAGTCACAGTTTGGCATCCCAGCTTCCAATGCCAGCATCTACACTGGTAAGGCTTTGCCACGTAGTGTAATCTTGCAAGGGTTAGCTTTGACTAATGGAATGAATCAATGTAGGAATGAACCAAAAATGTGTTTGTTAGAACAGGCGATAGGATCCAGCTTTCTGCATTTGGTTAGATATTCAGGCTATTTTTTGATGCTTGCTATGTGTGTTTAGTAAAAAGTGAACCCATTTATATTGTCAAGGGCTGATGTTTTTGCATAAGCCCAGACAGACATTTTATCATCTATTAATGTTCTCCAAGGGGAAAAAACCTCAACAAAAACAAGCTAGAAAACCCATAGACATTGCTGCAATTTGTGTGCCTTAAAAGATCTCTTAAAGCTGTTCTTATTTTCTGTGAATTTTCGTTTTTCTTTGATCTTTAACATATCCTTATCTTTTTTTATTCCCCCCAGTGACAAGTTGTTTATCTGTCCTATCCTTCAGTTATCTCTCCCCTCCAGGCTGTTGGTTTTCTCCTTATTTACTTATTGACACTGCGTGCACAACAATCTGGTCTAGTTAGGAGAGCTCCCTAAATGCTCTCACACCTGTCGTTTCAGAGACCCCTATTTTGCAGGTGTGGGGCTTCCCCTGCTGCCACAGCAGTGTACAGCCATGTCCAACTTTTAACAGAGCTACAAACCACAAATTTTTAAGCTTTATGCTGCTCTGTGAGTGGATGAGATTGCAACTTTCCTAGGAAAAGAGGCCAAAATGTTGTGCAGAATCAGGGCCTGTGTCATGCAGATGAGGTTCCTCCTCTTCTGGCTGCATCAAAGACATTTGTCTTTGTAAGCATCTTTTTAACTTCTCCATAGTGCTTACCATATAGGATAGCTGCTAATTGGTAGGTTGGGTAGTTCTTTGCTCCCCCATACTTTCAGATACTGTGCGTGAGAAGAAGTAATGGAGTGGAGTGAGTTGTGGGGACAGGGATGAAGCTGCCCAGGGGCACCAGTCAAGAAAAAGATAAAAAGTAGCAGAAGAAAGAGGGAAGCCACATAGACTTCAAGTGGGAATCACTTGTCACCTGCAGTGGCTGGAAGAAATGCAAGGAATCTTTCTGGAGTGTGGAGGGGAAAAGTCAGAGAAGCACCATATGGTGCTTTCTGTTTGAGAGCTCTCTGGGATGAGATTTTCTTCAGGGTGTGAAATCCTTGTGTTATGTGTATAAGGAAGAAACATTGATTGATGGGATGGTGATGCTCTCTGAAGCTTTGAGTAGCTACACACTCACAGGAGTTTTACTGTAATGAGTCTTGATAGGATTGCTACTCCACAACTTGCTTCATTCTCAGTATAAACTGGAAACATTCTTGCCAGAGAAAATATTCAACAGCCAGTATATTAAAAGAGGTAAAACTGGTGTCACCCTCTCCAGGGTGTGAAGTTATTAATGTCTGTTGTTTTCCCTGTTATAAATCACTTGATAAAGAGTATTATAATGAATGAGAAGAAGAAGTATCTCAGGCTGGATGTACAACATGAACAAGTGAGCACTGCTTACACAATCTCAACTCCTAAATGTAGTATTAAAGTCAGTATTTGTTAATTTTATAAATATTTTTTGTAGGATAAAAGGGAAAGGGATACTTAGAGATTTTGTATTAGATTGCTACTGGGTAATATAGTAAAAGACATGTCAAGTTTAAAAGTTTTCTGATTAACAAAAGGAGAATTTACATGTTATTTACATTATACATCTATACTTAATACATTCATTACTGGCTGAGTACATGTGCTTCCTGAATGTCTTCATCTAAAGGTTTTACTGGTAATTTTTTGTCTCTTAAGCAGCAATTCTTTATTTAAGTCTCAATTTCTTTCTGTTTTTAAACAAACCTGACATTAATCGTCATCAAAAATACCATGTGCCAGACTTCGTCTTGAACTTGTGCAGCTTATACATTTAATTTCTGCTCTTATGAGAGAGATGTTTTTGATTCTGTGAAAGGTTATTGTTTAGAATCTTCCTCATGAAATGATATTTTATTATAATGCCATTGATGGTGGCAATATAAATAAGGTGCCAGCTATTTTTACCTGTTATTCTTATTTTTACAATCTCAACATTTTTATAAATGTAGTGTCCCATTGACCTTTAGAAGAATTAACAGAGAATAAGTATGCTTTGCAGTAATATTAAAGGTATTTGTAAGCGATAATCTTACTGGATTCTTTAAAAAGACCAACATTTCTAAGAATTTGGATCATAAAGTTTAGCTTCTCTGTAGATGCAGCTGCCAAAAGTAGTTCAAATTCCATGTTTATGTGGAATGCGTCTTTATTAGCAAAGCCTTAATTTAAAGACCTTCTCAAATGTCAGTGAGAAGCCAAAGCTGAGGGAAGAAAAGTGCAAGACATTTGCTGACTTAACATGACCTCAGGACCCGACAAGTGAGGACAACCCAGGGATGTGTTTGTGTTGCTGAACTGCCACCTTATAACTGCAGCAGTAGAGCAGCAGAAATTTCATAGGTGTGTCTTTTGTGTCCTAAACTTACCCTAATTCTAGTATCTTAATTTCTTTAATTGTGTTTGATCAGTTTACACTCCACGTGTCTGTGCTGAGATGAATTGGAGTGCTGATGTAGGAATCGTAGAATCACAGAATCATTAAAGTTGGAAAAGACCTCCAAGATCATGAAGTCCAACTGTTGGCTGAACACCACCACGTCAATAAACCAGAGCACTAAGTGCCGCATCTGCTCATGTCTTGAACCAGGGATGGGGACTCCACCACCCCCCTGGGCAGCCTGATCTAATACTTAACCCCCTTTTCAGTGAAGAAATTCTTCCTGATGTCCAAGCTGAACCTTCGTGGTGCAGCTTGAGGCCATTTCCTCTTGTGCTGTTCAAAGTATCCAGAAGGCAGAATTTGCAGCCAGGCTCACATGTGCACTCCAGGGTGGGCAGGCTTCTGGGGTCCTGCCTGAGGTTAGCACTTGTGCTTCGCTGGAATTAATCGTGAGAGTAGGAAGAGGAAAATTCATGTCCAAGTCTGGATTTCTTCAAATTTTTAGGAGTTAAACTGGACTAATATGTAGTCCTTCTCCCCATTCTAAAATAAATACAAAGCAATGTTTCTGCTTGGAAGTACAATAGTTCTCTTATAGTGCTTCGGCTGCTGCTAATATCATAAGGAGGCTTTTATAGGTTCTTTGACAACACTCCAAAGGTTTGAAAAGTCTGACTCAGTTTGCTAGCAGAGAATCAGACAATGGAGCAGTCATCTAATTAGGGCATGAAACCAATATTTATGTTTTATACCATTTCTGTAGGTCCTGTTTTAATGTTGTTTGAATTTTTTCCCGGCAGGTGTGATTATTGTCCCAAGTGCTGGTGTTGGTATTGTCCTAGGTGGCTACATTATAAAAAAACTTAAACTTGGTGCAAGAGAGTCTGCAAAGTTGGCTATGATCTGCAGTGGTGTATCTCTGCTGTGCTTTTCAACGCTCTTCATTGTTGGATGTGAAAGCATTAATTTAGGGGGAATAAATATACCTTACACAACTGGGTAAGTATCTGTGGCAAACCCAGCTTTTTCCAATAAGCCTGATCTAGAAATGTAAAAAATGCTGATAGTTGATGTACTGAAGAAGCTGCATGTTCAAATGAGAATTCAGTGAGTATTGTGATATAAACACATGCTGTTACTGTGTGGCACTTATTTTTTACATCTGCTTTATAATGAAGGTTACATGGTAACCCACCCTTTTGAGGAGTGGGGAAATGCATTAGAGTGAACTTCAGTGATTGTTGCAGAAAAATAAGAATAGGATCCTCTCTAGATTACTTAGAATTTAGTTGATGTTTCAAAATATTTTCTTATCATGAAAATTGTGAGAATACTAAAGGGATTATAAAAATTATTTCTGAATGGGTTTATTTATTATCACCATAATGGCGTATTAGGTCTACAATCCCTGTTTGAGAGGATGAACCTCAATGGATGTGCTATCAACATTATTGGTGCACTTACTAGTTGTATGAATGCCCTCCAGTTCTTACTCCAGTTCTTACTGGGTCATCATCAAGACAGTGACCAGATCATGTCTCCTAAAGTTACATTGAAAGTGAAGAAGGCTGTAATGAGAAAAAAGATGTGGATGTAGGAAAGACTTGGGAGTGAGGAATTTAGGTTGTAACATTAGGAAATGCATGGAAGGGTATTTTAAAAAAAATAAGGGGTATTTGGAGGGAAGATAGTGTGCTAAAAGTTCTGAGAGTTTCACTCAGAGGTGATTCCTTGGAAACCCTATAATGAGCTTTTATTTTTTCTTATTTTGTACATTAAATTTTCCCCAAAATTGCCTTCTTCGTATAGGTTAAAAACAAGAACAGAGTTAGTGTTTGAGGAGTGTGAACCTATCTGAACCAATGTTTCTCTTTCCTTTTACATCTGAGATGCATCTGCCTTTTATTTGTGACCAGGTACACTGGGCATCAGATCCATTTGTGTACCTTCTTTTTAAGGCTCAGCTCTGGACTCTTAACATTCTGAAGAGAGTGTAGAAGTGTGGAGCAGGAAAAGAGATGATCAAATGGGGAAAAAATATGGTGTTGCCATGATCTAGGAAGTGAAAAACAAAGAATCAAAGTGGGAATCAAGGGAGGAAGAAAATAGACACTGTTTACACTGAGAATGTTTTGCATGGATTGTTTCTGGGTGTTACTACGTTGCTGTCAAACCTTAATCTTAGGGCAAAGAAAACCAGGAACTGAAAATCATGAGGTCATAGAAAGCTGGTTTACTCCTTTGTATTCTTAGTATGTAGAGTTAAAGCTTGATGATGAGGGGCTGTCTGTAGAAGGGAGTAGCATGGTGATATATCCTCATCTGCATAGTGGGCTGAAGGAGAGAATAGGGATGGGAAGGAAGCAGGTGGATTGCTTTGAGTGTCCACCTGCTGTTAATGTTTGTGACAGCCTGTGGGTGTAGATGAAAAACTGAAAATTATTAGGAATGAAAATATAAATTCCAGATAACAATTAGTTGATCTGTGTGGCAAGTCAGAATGTCCCTGCCTGGCTAATGAGAAAACTTTATCTTTCTGTTGGGGGAAAAAGTCCTATTTGATTCAAAATCTATTTCTAAACTGAAGACACAGCATACTATTGCTGTGTAACACATAGCCGTTATGCTGGAATTGTAAGAGTATCTAATATTTTTTTGTCAGCAAGTAATAACACTTGCAATAAATACATAACATGAATTGAAATAGGCATCCATTCACAGGTGGTATGAAAATATGCAGTAGCATTACTTCTTTACCTTCATCTAATTGTTCTTACTGAGAAAAGAGGTGAGAAATGGTAATGGCAAAATTCTCACACGTGTTGATGTATATAAACTCTTTGAAATGAGTATAAAAATCAATATAATTAGACTGTGATGTCATCAGAAATTGAGAATTATCAGCATGTTATAAAGCATTGTTCAGGAGTTTCAGCCAGATTTTTTTTAACATGGAGGTCAAATCCAGATTTATTATCAAAATGATAGTAAAAAGGCAGCACTACACAAATTAATCTTGAATATCTGACATGATAAACATTCTCTTAATCCTCATGGTCAATAATTTGATAGCTTCAAATCATTTACTTAGTTGGCAACTTAACTCAGACATCAAAGAATGTTACTGTTCATGTAATAAAAAAATATGCTTTCATTTTGAGGTTTAATAAAACTCATGCTTCATTCTGTGATTCCAATGTAGTGCAGTATACAGACCTCAAAGCCAGCTCAACAGGCTAGGTCAGATAGAAAAAGCAGTACAGCTACTTAGTTTGGAATAAACTAAGTACTGCACGATGCTCTACCGTAACATGGCAATGCCGGGTCTGATGTGTGAACTACC
This sequence comes from Corapipo altera, assembly GCF_003945725.1. Lineage (NCBI taxonomy): Eukaryota > Metazoa > Chordata > Aves > Passeriformes > Pipridae > Corapipo > Corapipo altera. The sequence goes on along the minus strand of NW_020884879.1, from coordinate 15,681,065 downwards.
TGCACTGGTAGCAACCCAGAGAACTCAGCAGCATTTGGCAGTGCAGACATACCCTGCAGGATAACCTCTGGACAGATGTGTTTCTTTCTATTGTTGATTTCTTATACATTTAAAAAGTAGGGGGTTTTAATCTGATGAACTGAGCCATAAACCAATACAGAGGAGAAGGATAAGCTGGGTTGCAGTTAACACAGAAGTATGTGCATACCAGTACTCAGTAAAGTAGGCAATGACATTTCATAATTCAGTATGTTTCATAACTCAGTATTTTTCCAACTGTACCAGCTGTGAGGAAGTGGATGAGACCTGGAGGCATGCACAGATTAGAATACATTAGAAAGGATTTTCTGCTGTTTTATGTTGGGCACAAGCAGTTTTGCTTTTGTTGGTGTGTCATCAGCATTTCTGTTATCAGGAAGATCAAGGGCACCTCTGTATTATACATCTCAGCATTTTAGAATCCAGTGTTCCATGCCCCAGCCTTGTCTCTGAGGGCATGTTTGATATTTGAACGCAGTGTAAGGAGCCTTATGTCAAACCATAATATGGCATCCCTTCTCTTGCACCATAACCAGTATCCAGATGGGAAGTCCTGAGTCAGTGAATTGCCTCCTTGTCCAGACGGTTTTTGAATAGCTCCAAGGAGGGAAGCTCCGCAGCCTGCCTGGTCAGCACTGGCACTTTCACAGTGAGGGAGTGTTTCCTGGTGTTCATAGGGAACCTTCTGTATTTCAGTTTGTGACCATTACCTCTGGTCCTGGTACTGGGCACCACTGAAAAGAGCCTGGCTCTGTCCTCTTTGTACCCTCCCTTCAGCTATTTATGGGCGTTGATGAAATCCCCCTGAGCCTTCTCTAGGCTGCACAGTCTCAGCTTGTCCTCAGAAGAGAGGTGCTTCAGTCCTTTCATCATCTTAGTGGATATTCATTGGTCTCTCTCCAGTATATCCATATCTCTCTTTTACTGGGGAGCCAGAACTGGACTCAGCACTGCAGGTGTGGCCTCATCAGAGCTGAATAAAGGGGAAATAGCAGAGATCAGCTACTTTGGTATACCATCTTTTATGGTATAAGGCAGCTAAAACAAGCTCCATGGGGAGCTTACTCATAGTGACAGACTCCTGGATTAGTACAGTTCCATCTCTCACATTTCTGATATGTAATGAATCAAAACAGACACTTTTTGATTGCTTTCTATTGTTTTGGTGCAATTAAGGTGTAGTTACAGCATGCGATTGACTTACTGAGGCATTTCCTATAAAAGAAATTGTATTCTTCTTCTAGTACCACCAGTTTGAATTTTTGTATCTATTTCAGTCCAATCAGCCAGTGGGTTCCCTTAACTTGAAGGCAGTGACTAATTGGATCAGAACAATAACACAAAGAAAGATTCCAGCTAACATAGTCAGAGGGTCCCTTGTTTTACAGCTACACAAAAATTGCATCATTGCTTCAATTCCAGCTGCTTGCCAACAAGGAGACTGCAGATCTCTACCATCCAGAATGTCCTTCAATACCAAACTAAAAGTATTGCTATCAAATTAACATAATCCTTTTTATCGTATAGCCCAATGTTAATATTATAGAAATTATGTGGTGATCTCCTTTCCTTTGTATTTTCTTGGTCCTGTAGGTTACTACAGTGATCTAAATAAACATGAATAAAACCATGTGCAAGCCAATTCTTTGTTTGGATGTTACCAAAATATAGTCAGACATGCTTGGTTTGCTTTTTTTTTAAACTTCTTTTCATTTAGATTGTAGCCTCATGGGAAGAGGGTCCACCTTTTTTTTACCCTGATATATGTGCAATGACTGCCAGCACAATGAGGTTTCAGTCCAAGTCTGAGTATGTGAAATAACAGATCACAGCTCTAAAAACACCACAGCTCAAAAATAAGTCTCACCTTATATTTTCGCTTTTCTCACTTCACTCTTATACCACAAGCCTTCCACAGAGTAATAATTGGAGAGAAGACTAGGATTTAGAAAAAAATGTTAGAAACTAGAATCCCTTTCATTGTTAGTCATGTCTAATAAAGGTCTTCTCTTTATTAGCTTTACTAGCATTGTGTCATGGAGACACAGAACAGTCTCCTTGAGAAGTGAATAAGTGCAATTTGTCAGATGGGATTCTGGGTTTTGTTCCAGCACACATTTAGCAAACTTGCAGTTCAATCTTATTAATGAAAGGAGTGGCATCATTGCTTGTAATTGAAAGAATAGTTCAGGAAATGCTTCTGTTTGGGGCTGGTTTCTGTCAGTGTGCTCGTGCATAATAACTGTCCTTGGCAGCTCAGGTGCAGCAGTGTTGCAAGTTGTCAGCATCTGCACCCACTGAAACAAGCAAAGTGGCTGTTTCTCAGACATCCTTTGTGTGTCTGCAGCAGTTGGTGCATTGAAACTAGAATGCTTTTCCCACAGATCAGCTCATGAGCAGGACTTAGTAGCTTTGGTGCAATTTCCATAAGAGCCTGATCTTTATGACTGATGCAGGTAAATCTGTGATGTGCTGTGCAGTAATTCAGGGATCAATGCTCTGTTTTCCTTTGTGGAGAGTAGGCAGCCTCCCAGTGTCAGAAGGCAGGATTAGTAGAGTACTTTGGTTCAGCTTACTTCTGGAAAAATACATACGTTCAAGAAAAAAACCGATCCCTTCCTGAAAGAAGTGATCAAGAAATGTGTTATAATATGTACTATATGGTAGATCCTATATGATGAAAATGGAGTTACGTAGATATGTGTTAGTAGAGAGTTTCCCATCATTGAAAGAGGAGTGAACAGTGAGTGAATAGAGAAGGTAAAAAGATGAAATCATGAACCTCTTACAACTGTCTGATAATGAACTTTTGGAAATGCAGTTAATATATGATTTTCTGTATTACACGTTCTTGAAAGCATGCAAAAAACCAAGCCTCTTTGTGTTAGACATTTGCTCTAAACAACAAAAAGAAATCCCCCACATAAACCTTACAGTGATATGCTGAAGTATAAAAGGTGGTGAAAGCTGGAGAGACACAGCATGTAGTAGCTTGTTATTAATTTGAGCGTATTTGCTTTGCATATCTGTAAACTTAAGTCTTCTTCTGGGCCAAACAAAAAAATGCCCCTGAGATTAAATTATCACAGTGGTCTCACTTCAGTTCTCAGTTTCATGCTTCTCATTTCTTGCATGCCTGATTTCATTCATCTCTTTTTTTTTAAAGTTGATTTCCTAACCTCTGTGTCATGTTAATTCTCAGCAACGCAGCTGAATCGAGTTAGCAACGTAAGCAGACCAAGACGGGGAATGGCTCTCCTGACTGTGGAACAACCCAACTCATCTGCTGCTGGAAGGGTTTTAGGTGATGGAGGGATGAGAGGTCAGAAGAATGTGCCCCACAGGTTGGGATAGGTTGGAGAGGGAAATCCGAGCTGTGCCTTTCCCGGCAGTCTGGCCTGTCCCTGGACCTGTCCCTGTGCAGTGTGGTAAAGCCCTGTTGTCAGCAGGGATGTGGGCACTAGGGTCTCGCAGGCAGGTCATGGAGTCCTTTCTTACCTCAAATATTCAGGCATCCGGGACATCCAGCTCAGAAAGCAGACTAGGATCTTGTAAAACTCCAAAAATGCTGCCTCTCCTGTTGGTGTGAAAAACTTCTGTCACTGTGCTGCTGAAATCCATATGTTCCTGAGGAATGTTTTGATGATTTGGTGTTTTCCGTCGGAGAAAAATTTCTGTTGAGAGATTACTGGAAAAGTCTTCTCTGTTGCTACATGACGTGTTGCTGCATATTGCTTACTGAAATCCAGTGTGATATAATAAGACAAGTTTCAGCTGATAGCTGAGAAGGCAACATAACCAATATTAGTCTTGGATATTTAATTTCCTGCTCGAACTGCAATTTGTTGCTAAAAGTGTGCCTTATTTGTTTGTGGCACAAGAAAGACTCTAGTTGGTTAACATCCAAGTAGACCATAAAGTGTAATGTAGCTCCAGGAGTTAAATTTGTGAACTTGGTTTGTGTGCTCAGTAGACAATCAATAAATATTTAAAAACTACATAGTAATATTTAATTGACTGCAAAAGTGCACAGCTGGAAAGACAAGTATATTCAGCAAAAGCAAATAGTGGTATGTAAATACAAGAAAACCGGTCAAGTGGAATGCTCTAAGCAGCAGTTGTACTACTTAGTGTCACTGCTGACAGGAGGTGAGATGACAGACAACATGATGACAATTGCTGTGCGAAGAGTGGCTCCCGAGCTGAGCCTGGTCTAGTCAGGTGTAGAAGATGGGACAGAAGAACATCCCCTGTGGTCCATGGGGTAGCTGGAATGCAGTAAATCTGATGTTAGCTGTTTATCTTCACAGTGGTCTTGCTCATGCATCACAGATGCTAAGACGAGATAACAGCAGCCCTTGTGAGGCTCTGCAGCCATGACAAGCTGTGAGCATGTGTACAGGATCTTGAGGATCCAGATTCCTGTTCAGCTCCTGCCTGGGTGAGGAGGTGCTGAAATTCCCTTGATATCTACTGATCTGCTTAGAGTAGAGGTACTTGAGCTAGTTTTAAACAGCAATGGCCATTGAGCAGTACTGAGAGCAGTTAATTCAATATTACAGTGTGATGCCTGGTGTGGAGTGGTTGTGCATACCAGTGTAATTTTCCAAGGCAATATTTTAGCTTATGGTGCATGTGCAAATACTCATGCCCCAACAGAACTCAGTACTTAGCTCTATCTGGTTTTGCAGATTCTGCAGGGATCATACTGGCTTTTATTCGCAGAAACTCAGATCTTCTGGACCGGACTTCACATGCACCGCAGGCAGAAATATAATGGAGCCTGCAGCTCTGCTTACCACTCAGGTGTGAGAAGACAAAGGGCAGAGTCTTCTTCTGGAGTTAGGAATTTTCATACATACATTCTAATTTCTGGAAAAGACCTTTAAATTTCACTCCTGCAACTTCTCCTCTTTATTGCATTCAGTCTTGCATGGATTGCTTCAGTATTCTTTAGAACTGGGTTTTTATATCTAATCAGTGAACTGCTGGATAAATGATGCAGTGGACAGACGCTTCATTTGTGAAAAGACTGTCAACTAGTTTAAAAGTATTGGGCAGGAAGATGAAGGAGGGACAGCCTTGTGACACAGAGCTGGGCAAATCCAGCCTTGTGGGAGTGGATCCAGAAGCTGTACCCCTCTGTGGATTGAGACCAGGGATTGTAACCATGAGCTGCAGCATCTTGCAGTCTCTGAAACACTGGTGAAAGGTAACACATGAAGTATTTAATCTTTCAAACTAATGTAATAACACACTGAAGGGTTCTGATACCACTGTAATAAAACCCACAAGATAAAAAATTATCCAAAACTGCCTTCTCAAAGCACCACCTTTCTTCCCTGTTCAACTACTATGGACTTTAGCTATGGAAAGTCACAAATCCATGCAGATGACAGACTGCATGGCCCTGTCTTCTGAGCTAAACTAGGTCTCTGACATTATGACTACTGTGGAGAATGTAGAGGAGTGCATGGACTGAAGAAAGCTTTGGGACATGTTTGAAATAATGTGAATTCTTTCCAAAACCCACATTAAGCATATTTTTAACTTTTGAATCTCAGACGTGAGTATCATGCCTATTCTCAAGGACTACTGAAGTGAAATAAGATACTGTTTTTATTTTGGCCAGAGCTCTCTGAGACTAAGCATAGACTCTTGTGAAGTTTTAGGGAGCCACGTTGGTGCAGGTATTTAAACTCCTGTGACTCAAAGATGGGAAGGAAACATTTGAAATATATCTGAATCCATAAAGCATGTATGTGTGTTTCCCACTGATACCTGCTTTATTAGCATTGACTACTGTGTTTAGCAGTTATTGTGGAGGAGATAAGAACTGCCTGACAGTGTGTTTTTGCTAGGAAGTCAGGGAATTGGTTGCTACAAAAATTGCTCACCTTCTGTGTGGTACCCTCTCTCCAGCTGTTTAGCACTTAAAATCCTAGAGTGCAGCTATGACAGAAAGTAACCTAATAAAGTGGAGGGGGTCCTAAGTAATAGGAGAAGCTTCACCTGAAAATGCTGATATCAGCTGCTTTTCAGTTTTCAGTGGCTTGGAATCACTTTGTGCAGTGAAGAGTGGGTGCCAAATTCAGGAGCCATGATTTCTTTACACAGAAAGGGATTTAGGAAATAAGAGCTATGGCCCTTAGCTTCAGCCAACCCCATCACCTGGCAATAGATTGGTATGAATAGGATAATTCAGGTAACTTTTCCATTGCCTTAATGCATTCGTGTTGCAGACAGCATTTTAAACCAAGGTGAAATTACAAATGAGATGCAGAAAATTGAACCAGCAATAAACCACACTGCGGAGTCTTGCTTTGCCACTTATTAAAATTAATTTAGCAACCTGAAACAAGTCAGAGAATGTGAAAAGTGTAGTAAAAATAGATTAAAATATAATATGGGCCATTTAAAAAATCTCACTTGTAATTTGACTGCATAATGACAGCAGCAAATAACTTGGGTTTCAGGGTGTGTCTGTATGTATATTGAAGTGGAACAGTTATTTTCTTTTTGGTACCTGAACTAGCATGTTCAGAAATAGCAAGGATAAAAGACAGTACTTTATTCCTATACCTTCAGGTACCTTCTGGCACAATGCCTTCAGGTAATACTAGATGTGATTATATTAATTAGTATTAGATGTGGCTTATTGAATTGCAACTACAGGATTTCACTAGAGCAGTAATAGTGAAGAACCTGCTCTTTGGTGTGTACATCTCCTTCAGCTTTGAAATTCCTTTTATTTCCTTCATTCTATATCACCAAACCCTTCAGGGGAGCACCTAGAAAGTTGAGCTTTGGCCAGATTTTGGGGAATGGTCTAGGGCAAATGGAGCATTGGTTCTTTTACAGGCATTTAGTAAAAGCAGAACAGTCTCTCAGATCTTGAGAGCTTCATGTAGATTTCACATGTACATATGAATAATATAAGCAATAATTTTTCTGAACAGATGTTGGTACGTGGGAAGAGATGCCTATTAGTTCACATTAGTTCACAGAATGCTTACACCTTGTCACTGAGCCTTTCACTAGTAATCAACAGCATAGGATAGGCATATAAAATAGCGGTGTCTTAACTCTTAAAGGGAAAAAAAACCAGGGGAAAAATACAGCTATTACCTAGGCAAATATGATACAAATTTGAAACTTTATTATTGTATCTTTCATTGTGTTTTTAGTTGATGGCAACAATGACTTTAGTATTCTTCTATATTGTTTAAGTTATGTACATAACCTAGAGTTAATGCAGTTTTTTTCTGATAATCAACTCTAAGTTCCAGAGTTAATGAGTAAGATATTTACTCCTACTGTACAGGAGGATTTGGATGTCTGTGCTTGCTTTACTAGCATGTTCTTTTTCTTTTCTTCAGTCCCACTCTTGCCATGGCCCACAGGAATCTGACTGGAAGCTGTAATGTTAACTGCGGATGTAAGATTCATGAGTACGAGCCTGTCTGTGGATCAGATGGAATAACATATTTTAATCCTTGTCTAGCTGGCTGCATCAGTGGTGGAAACCACAGCACAGGGGTAAGTGCTTCACACCCGCGAGTAACGCCACAGGACTGGTGCAGATCAAAGACTGCTCAGTTTTTGGCTCAAGCAGCTCTCCTCTAAGCTTCAGATACATTGCTCTACAGCTGACTTGTCCATCTCTGAATCTTCCCATGTTCTGAAAGGCTGGTAATGCTACTATTGCATGGTCCCACCCCTGTTCCATTCAGTTATGTACAAATTTGAGGCACAAGTTCATTTGTAACAAGTGAAACCTCCAACTGAGAGAGTGCCACCGGGTGGAGAGGGCTGGTGTTTCCAGTACAGACCCCAGAATCCCTGAGGGCAGTGGCCTACATTTCTGCTGTTCCTGCAGGGCTTGGACAGGGGACTTTGAGTAAGTGTCATCTAATTCAGCTTTCTCTGAATGTGGGTGGCCATGTCATACTGTCTTTCAAGCTCAGTGTTATCTTTAAGAGCAGTTTGGGGATTTTTTTTTACTCCCTCTCTGAATTGAAGTAAGAACTTAACTCTTCAGGTTGTTGGAATTGTTTTAAACTTCTATTTAAATTTAGTTAGGGCCTGTTTAATGTCATTGGTATTTGTGTCAGCCTCATCATTTTGCACAAGCAGCTCTTGAACCTGCACCACTGTATTGATAGGTCTGTTATTTGTCCAACTGAGTGAAGACTGCCCATGTATTCTGCTCTTGTAAAGCAGTTTGACCATTCCCATGTCCTTTTTCTAAACCTCACCCAGGCTAAAGGAAGGGGCTGTCATCAAACTCAAATAACCAGAACTTAAAAGATGTTAATAATCCATTTTCTTTCTTTGAAATACATTTTCTGTTACAGCCCAGTATTTCAATTATGCTGGACTGGAGAAGGACATCCTGATGGTAAAATCAAGCCATGAAAATTTGGCAATTTTGAGGACTGGGCACAAGAAAACAGTTGAAAAGTCGAATCTGACTTAAATATCAACAGAGCATTATGGTCATGCTAGTTGCATAAAAAAAAGGAACTCTTAAATTCTTCTGTTTCAGAACTGTCCTTTAAAAACGATAATTAAGAAAGACAAGAAGTAATGTAAACATTGATTTTCTCAGGGCTTGATTGTGCTTTCAAGAAAGCTTACTTTATAAAGTATCAGTCTCCTGATTTGCAGTCCTGAGCCAGCCTGTGAAGCAGGAGGATGTTAGGTCCACCACTGAGCTTTGTCAGATCTGAAAAAGCAGGTTCATATATAGATGTCACTGAGAACAGATTAGTTTCCTTTAAAGTTTTTTTTTCTTTTTAGTTTATCTTGCTGGTTTTTAGTAGAAAATTGCTTTGGCCCAATATGGAAAAGCCTGTGATGTGAGCCTGTGGTTAACTTTCAGTGTCTGCATAAACCTAATTTGTGCTTTCCTGGATTAAGATATAGGTTTGATCTTTGCTGCATTTCACTTGATATCAAACTGGTGCCAAGTAATTTAGTAGGGAAATAATTTAGGAGTATGTGCTCTTCAGTACAGATTTTGAAACATACTGTCTCCTCCTATGATTTAAGAAAAGATGCTTCATGGCCTGAAGTTTTAACTCAGCAGCTACTGGTGAATTCTTCATGTTCTGGATGATGAACATGAGCAGTAACCAGAAGTACCATTTGTAGATGCACTGAGTGCCTAAATTTGTATTTGAGTGCATAAAAATTTACATTTAGAATATATTTAGTTGTATTTAATGGAAAACATTCTGAAAAAAAGGATTCCAGTTGTCTCAAATTAGTCACCCATGTTTGTGAAACTTTTGATCTGTTTCAGTTACTTTGCTACAAAATAGAGATAACAACATCAATACCTCATCTCATAACTGTTTTGAAGATAAATGATACTTTCTGAAAAAGCTAAGCTATAATAGTGAATGGGATAGAAAAATGCATGTGAAATATGAATCATTCTGTCTTTGTAGTGGAATTTGTTTAGTGTGAGGAAAAAAATACCTAGAGTCACATTTTGAAAATGAGAGGTAAAATCCTGGATAAATAGATATATTAAGATGTTCAGCTAAATCCCATGGGAAGATATGTGAGGCTATATCATAGCATGGATGCATACAAAGGTATACACTAAAATTGACAAACAACTGTGATTTGAATATGTCCTGATATCCAAGTGCTTAAATTTGCAAACTTAAGAGGGTTTTGTAGCTTCTGTGCATGTGTGGTCTACTATTTGATGAATGTAAAAATTGACACAAAAAGCTCCTTCCTGTAACATCTTATAGGTCCTGAACTATTTCTTCTCTAGCACTGGAATATTCTGATCTGCTGCACACCCCTTTGCATTAGATTAGATGAAAACAAAAGTAGAATAAATGTGAAAGAAGACTATTTCTGATCTAGCTCTTCCTCACCTTGATCAAATCACAGTCCCCTTTGCCTGTGAAATGCTACTTCTTTATTCAGTCTCTTAATTTCATTCTCTTTGTCCATTTAGGAATCCATCATATCCTTCAGTCTCACTGTTTGAGTCTCTGCTTTCCTCTTATTCTGTGTTTTTGCTGCTGTTCAGACCCACACCTACATCCAGATGGAAAGTCCTGGACTTCAAGCATGAAGTGCAGCTTCTTGCTCTTTGGCCAGATCTGGGGAGCTTTCCATTAAGATGGCAGAAGATACTGCCTGAATATGAAAGTCAGCAGCCTGCCAAATTTCAGAATACAGCATTGTCAGTGCTGCCTAAAGAGTGTTTCCTCACAGTTTTTGTAGTACAGCAGAAACAATATTTTTCTCTAGCCTCCCTGTCAGAAGTGATTAAATTGTCTTGGCAGAATTTTCCAAAAATATTCCAGATTTTTTTTTTAAAAGTCAGACTAAATAAAGCAATGGAAAGCAATCTCATCATGGAGAGTCCCGATCAACTTTAAAATTAGTTGGAGAGGTAACTTCGCTTGTACTTGGTGTAACAGTGCTCAAGGCAGAAGATTGACAAATACTACGGGACTGTCATACCATGTCTTTCTTACATAGGTTTTTTCATATGAAAATGTTCTTTTCTGCTCTCCCTAGGTAAGAAATTACACAGAATGTGCCTGTGTCCAGAGTCGCCAGGTGATCACTCCACCAACAGTGGGCCAGCGCAGTCAGCTCCGGCTGGTGATTGTCAAAACCTACCTGAATGAGAATGGCTACGCTGTTTCTGGGAAATGTGATCGAACCTGCAACACGCTTATCCCGTTCCTGATATTTCTCTTCATTGTTACCCTAATAACAGCATGTGCCCAGCCATCAGCAATTATAGTGACACTCAGGTGAGAACTCAGTGATGGTTTTGAAGTATTTTTGCTATGCCCGCTCTCACCAGTGCCTGTCAAGCTCAGGTATCCTTAAAAAGTAGATAGAATAAGGCTGACAGGGATAGGGTGAAACTTGCTTGTATTTAGAATGTATAACATGATAACCCATTTTAGGAAACAAGAAGCCACCAGTGAATTCCAGGTGTTATAAATTAAAAACAAGTTACACATCATATAAGAAAATTATTACTCCTGAAAAATTTTCAGTTTTCTTAGAGCAATGGTCTGGATTCTCAAATGCAAATGAAAAAGGTTACTATTTAAAATTATCTTTTTCTCTCTCCTAAAATTGTTCATTCCTACCACATACCTGTTTTTGAGTCTTCCCTTTTTTTCCTTCACCAGAATTTTGAACTTCTACTGTAGTAGTGGTGTCATCACTGTGGTCGTTTAAGGATAGAGAACAATACAGTGTAGGAAAAGGCAGTGGCATTTATTTTTCAATTTGAAAAAAAGCATTTGGATTTTTGGATTGGCTTTTCCCATCTCTGCCATCTAGTTTAATAAACATAATCATTCCCTATAACATCTTAGTCCATTTAAAATACGCCACCTGTAAGTGAAGTTCTCCTGATTTTTAAAGACAAGCGAGCTTGAGAAAACGTAGTGTGCTATACTGCTAAAGTAAATTTGTATTTGTGTAATATATATTGCTGCTGTTTAAAGAGAAGGAGAAAGAATTAGAGGAAAATTACTTACTAGAATTTACAAAGCACACCCATAAGCATTGGTTCTGCTGGTAACAGAAGGACAAAGGGAATGGTTTGAAGATGTCTGTTTGGTTTCGGATCTGAAGCTGAAGATCTCAGAGTTCAGGAAGTAAGTTCCTTTCAGATGGAGATGAGCTGGAAGATAGAATAGAATAGAATAGAGTAGAGTAGAATAGAATAGAATAGAATAGTTAGTTGGAAGGGACCTACAATGATCATAGAATCACAGAATGGCCTGGGTTGGAAGGGACCTTAAAGATAATCAGTTCCAACTGCCCTGTTGTGGACAGGGACACCTTTCACTAGACCAGAGCCCAATACAACCTAGCCTTGAACACTTCCAGGGATGGGGCAGCCACAGCTTCTCTGGGCAAACTGTTCCATCACCCTCACAGTCTAATCTAATCTAAACCTACTCTCTTTCAGTTTGAAGCCATTTCCCCTTGTCCTGTCACTACATGCTCTTGTAAATAGTCTCTCTAATCATCCAACTGCTGACACTCCAGGATTGAGCAGAAATGAAAACCTGTTAATAAGGGCATTGGCCAAATACTGACAGGCATTGGGCATCAACCACCTCTCTAGGAAGCCTCTTCCAGTGTTTCAGATGCTCTTCAGAAGCACATCCAAAATGATCCAGATGCAAATGGGCATGCTGTCCCTGGGACCAGGTTAGAGCTGATCTGAAGTAAATCCCTACAAAACCTGAAATGCTTGTGGTGTACATGTCAGGTCCTCATCACTAGCTGTTTAGCTGCATTAATTGCTAACATAGAGACACCTTTTGTCCTGTTTTTGTGTAAAATTTGTCTTCAAATTGAGCTTTTCTTTAAACCAGTCTTGGGCCTTTTCTTACTGTGAGAATGGTCTTCCCAAGCCAGTGGGATTTTCTCCTGGTAGTGTTGTGTTTTAAGAGCTTCACTTTGATATTCTTAGACTGCTGATGTTCTGCTGCTGCTCACAAATAGTCCTCTATAAAATACTAATAATGGCAAATCTTTGTAATAGGTCATGGAACCTTAGAAAATGTGAGGCAGGTCAGGACTTTGCTTTGCTATCCTTAGGCTCAGTTGTGAGCACAGCTGAGAAACCCTCTGGCAGACATCTTTGTCTCATCCCCTGCAAGGACAAGCACTCTTTTGCTGTCATTTTCTCAGCTCAAGGGGCTAAGGTTTATGCAGAAGCCTGCTGCTGACACATGGAGGGCACGTGCCATGTCACATTGTGGAATTTATCTTTCAGTTTCTTTTCAAAAAGTCTACAAAGTGGGTTCAAAGATCACTTTTAGGACAGTAAGGCCTGGCGCTTGGGGGTGGGCATGTCAGACTTCCAGTTGCTCATGCAGCCTTACCTCAACTACTGTGTGCACAGCACCATTATAATTCAGAGACTTTTGACTTTATTCCTTCTGTCTCTGGGTTTTCCACCTATAAAGTAATCCTAATAAAAAAATGTTGTCGTTGCATTGCAGTCGCACAAAGGCAAACTGCAATCAGTGAGCATTAATATTGCAGTGAGCCTCACAATAGTGAGGTGCATAAGGGAGATCTCCAGCAGGATTTTGTAGTGTTCAGTAAAAAAATGGTGGCCCACACACATGAACAGTCCCAAACCACATATTGTGCTTAGTACATCAGTCCAAGTTTTGTCGCCCAAGTTGTATCCCCAGTTTCTCGATTGCTTGACTTCAAACCTTGATTTTACAGCTGCACCTCTTTGACTGCAGACTTTTTGTGGGTTTTTGTCTTATGTTTTCAATGTCATTAGAAACTGTCTATCTTAATTTTAGACCTTTAGGTTAAGAATTGAAAATATTTTTTAAATCAGCAGATAATTTGTGGTTTATTAAAATTGTAGTTGCACTGTGGAATCTTGTTACTTTGTATTTAGTCTTTTGTAAGCTAGACATTTTTCCTTTGAAACCAGTTGAAAGAATCTTATATTACTTCTATCGAAAAGGAGCAGTGCTTAAGGAGACTGTTTGGATGTTTCTGATACTTTTCCTAAAGTAGCTCCAAAGTGCTTAAGCTACACAGAGATCCGTTAAATTCAGAAACTGAGTTCGTCTTTCAGAAATTTAGTTATCCATTAATTGTAATTTACATCAAAAAGATTAAGAAAAATAAATTAAGACATATGAAATAATAGAAAGCTATATGAAATAATAGAAAGCTATCATATGAAGCCATAAACATTTTGGGTGGATTCTCTAAATTTCCTTAATGGGTTTGGATCAAATTCTTCAGGCCTTATGTAAAGAAAGGTTAAAAGGCACGATTGCGATTTTGATTAAGCAGGTTCAGGAGGGGTTGGCAGTATTTTTTCCTAGCAAGAAGAGTTAACAATAGTAGAAACTAAACAGAAGAAATTTAGACAAAAATTTTCCATAGCTTAGAAAAAAAACATGAGGTAGAGCCAGATCATACCATGATGACTATCTGTTGTGGCTGTTTCTATAATGGAGTTTTCTTTTTGCCTGCTAGGTCTGTGGAAGATGGAGAGCGGCCCTTTGCACTAGGAATGCAGTTTGTTTTATTACGAACTCTTGGTAAGTCTTACAGTGGCTCAGCATTTCCATAAAAGCTCACCATGTTCAGCTTAAAGGTAGTATAAAAATACTAAACTTCCATAAATCTGGAACTAATTGCCTGATTACTATATTAGGAACCTAAAATTGATAGTTTCTGAAAACATTGTATCTGAAAATGCAGTTATTTCTCTTTTTTTTTTGTTACTGACTTTCTAGAACAATATTTTTGTCCCAAAAAGATACATTTTTCCAGTTTCAAACTGTACGTAAAAATTAATAGTTACTAGAATTTTTTCTTGTTTAGAAACTGATTTTTGTTGCTTTTAGCAATAACAGTAGTTTTTGTAATTTTTAAAATAAGGAGCATTTGTTACTTAATGTCTTAATTTCAAGTACTTCAAAGCGAAAAGTCTTTATTCAACAAAGCAGCTTCTTTCAAGCTCTTGAACTTCTAAAATCCTGCCTTATTAAGAACACTCCAGGTGTTCAGCTACTATAAAATATATGACTAGAGCAAGCAAGGACTATTCTAAGAGAACAGAAGGAGAAGCCCATATAGCTGCATCTGGAAGTTTTGTTTGAGGAAGGAATTTCAATCTTGTCTTAAAGGTGGTGTATTTCTGGAGAAAGCAGGAACATTCAGTGGACTGACTGCATTTTTAACTGCCTTGGAAGTTAAGGTCTGTTTCTGAGGAAGATCTATTCAAAAGAAAATTGAAAATCTTAGTGGTCTCACCACTTCCATCCATCTTTAGTAAGAAAATAATTTTGTGGTCTTTGGTACTTTTTCTCCTTAATCTAAAAGCAGCACCTTTCCTAGCTCACAGGCAGTGGAAGTTCATCAAGTAATGCTACAGAGATAATGTATTTTACCCTCTCCCATGTTTTACTTCCTAAGAGCAAAACTGAATTTTCTTTGAGGCGCACTTAGTTCGGGAGCTGTCTGGGGACAGCAGATTGAAGCTGTACCTGTTGTAAGGTTTTGCATTGTTTTCTTTGTTTAAATTCTCTCCCATTTGTGGTAGGTTTCATGTGTATAAAGTAGTGTTGGTGCGAAGATTGGCTGACCAGTTTTCCATGTTTTACATTTCATGTAAGAACAGCAGTGTAGAAATCTCAAAAATTTTCGACCTACACTGTTTGGCTAAGGCATATAGTTCCTTTAGAAGTTTTCCACAATGTACTAACACATATTATTTCTCTTGCTATTTTTATTTCAGCTTACATTCCCACTCCGATTTATTTTGGGGCTGTTATTGACACCACATGCATGCTTTGGCAACAGGATTGCGGCGTACAAGGATCTTGCTGGGAATACGATGTCACCTCCTTTCGTTTTGTCTACTTTGGGTTGGCAGCTGCTCTCAAGTTCGTGGGATTCCTTTTTATTTTCCTGGCCTGGTATTCCATTAAGTGTAAAGAAGAACAACAGCAGAGACAGAGATGGAGGGCTTCACTGATGAACACTGTGAGTGAGATGGTTGGACAAGCTGGACCCCAACAAAACTATGCACGGACTAGATCCTGCCCTACCTTTAGTTCCCGAGGAGACACCAATGTGGCACAAGGAATGAACTGCTTAGAACAGACATACCCCGGCCCTTTTTCAGAAGCAATAAATTCCTCAAATGAAAATGTGTTGGAAGAAGTCACTGCTGAGATATAGACCCCTGGCTTGGTAATGTAATATTTAATTTTGTTGGTTGACTTAATTACGGCGCCTTGTAAAACACCTGTGCCTTCTATTTTTAATCTAAATGTAACGTGATAAAACCAACAAAGCTTGATGCAAACAACCATAATATGTTCCTGAGGGCTGGATACCTCAAACCAAACCAAGTTCTTATTCCTCCCCTCCCAACAATGGAGTTTTAAAAATGGTGTTTGTAATTATTTCAGATGTGTCCATTAGATGTCCGTGCTCTGATCTAATATCATTGTAAAGATGAGGTGTTATGAACAGCAGAAGTCAGTGGAAGACTGACGAAAACTCATATTGTTGATGTCTAGACTCACAAGAATGCTTAAATGTATTGTCAACTTCATATCCGCAAATTGTATTTTTAAGAGAGTAGTTACTGTGAGTTCTGCTATGAAGCACAACTGAACTTATTTAAAACTATGCAACTTATTTGGATAATTGTATGTGCAGCAAAATAAGTTTAAAGTTTGCTTTTAAAGACATTACTGCGACTGAATTTGAAAGGGGCTATTTTCAAACATAATCATTAAATTAAAAAATAACATAAGGTTTAAAGTACTGTTAATAACATGTCAAGCCATACAAGAATTATGCATCAGGTAATGTTTGCAAATGTTGAGTTGTAACATCTTTATCCTGTCAAAATATGCATTAATTTTCATTTGATGGGATGTAGTCATTCTTCACAAAGTACACAGGCTAGGAAACTGTAATGCTTGAAGTAAAAAACTTCAGTATTAATTTATAGTAACATTAAGATGTAGGAATCATACACACATACCAGAGTGGATATGTGCATGTTTCTGTAATGTTATTTGGGTGGCTGTTACTAGCACCAAATCCATACTTTCCTGAAGAAAAAAACAGCCAGTTGTAGCTTGATAGGAAGAGTTTGGCTGTCCTTCAGAATTTTGTGTATAATTCAGCTTCAGTGGAAAAGTCCCGAGGGGGAGCTAATGGCCTTGTCTCGTGTCTGGGTGGCAGTCTGGGACCTGACAGGTCCCTTGCAGCCAGCAGTGGCACACAGTTCAGGCTGGTGCTGTTTGCACCTGCTGCAGGAGTGAGTAGGGAAACCCTTCAAGAGAGCTGAGAGCAACCTGCCCATTGTGGTGCTGGGTACGAGGCTCTCCCTCCTCTCCTGGCACCACTGGGGCACTTTGCACCCTGCCATCCAGGACAGCTGGGGAGGGGGTTCCGGCTCAGACCATCTCATTTCTGCCACACTTCTGCCTCTGCAGCTGCCCCGTGCTGGGCAGGCTGGTTGCACAGGCCTGGAGGTCCTGGTTTTGTGGTTTGTCCCACATGTGGCTGCCTTTCCTTTTCTCAACTTCATTGAATGCTTCTGGGAAGGCAAAGTTTATCTCTCCTTTGGCCTTCCAGGAGAAGAGCTAAGAATAGAAATTATCAGCAAGTGTGGACTCACAAGAACTGCTGTGGCCTTTGGCTATTCCAAATTACTGTAGTGTGTTTTCTCCCTGAGAGACGCTGAGACTTTCTAATCAAATGTGCTTGGCATTTCATTTCTTGTTCTGAACTCTTTGCAGTACCATGCTTATGATGTACTAATGATGTCTCAAAGGGCAGAGAATGATTTCAGTTGGACAATAGGAAGTCAAAGCTGTATTGTACCCTGTAGGGGAAGTCTTAGAAGTGTAGGAAATTAAAAGCAGTCTTTACAGATGAATTGGTGATAGTCAGGTTTGGATTTTGCCATGTAGAGAGCTTGTGTGAAAAGAAATAGAGCATAATTTCTACATATTTTTGAACAGAGTTATTCCTAATTTAAGTTTCCAATTTATAATATGTAAATTGATCAAACATTGTATGGAACCAAGTCCTTGAAATTAAAGGCAGTACTCTCCTTGGCATCCACTGAGTTGTCCTGGGAAGAGTAGGTTTTCCTTTCCACCTTTACTGACTGCCTTTTGTCATCTCCTGGTTCTTCTTGAGCAGCACATAAGACTACCCACAGGGCTGCTTGCCCTGCTTGAAATGGTGGCTGCTTATTTCAGAATGTCTTAGTCTGTTTATGTAGTTTGTAACAATTCTCACTCTTTCTGTATGCAAACTCAGATTTTTCTACCCTGAATTACAACATAGAGGAATATTGTTTCGATAATTTCCTACTATTCTGTCCATATTAACAGGTTTTTGGGGTAAAGCTTGAAAATGTTTTTGTCTCTTATGCAGCCACCAGGTGTGCGTCCTCAGTCAGCACATGCCACCTGAGATGTTGGCTTCTACACTTCTTATCCCGAGAAATAAATTTCTTTGGTTCAAAGGTGTTGGGTATAATTTTCTTTTTTTGCTATAGGAGATCAGAATAGATGACATAAATGTTTCCTTCTGCTCCAGTCTCAAATGCTTATTGCACCAGGAATTTCCTGCCATGACAAAATTTGAGGCAAAGTAGTGGGAGGAAGTGTAATTGCAGCCCATCACCCATCCATTTTAATCACTTCCCCATTTTAATGATCATAGGGTGAGCTGAGGAGTGACAATCTTTTCAAATACCTCAGAAACAGAGCACTTAGGGAATTGTAAAAGACTAGAAATGAATCATTTATCCTGATCTTTTCTATTTCATGCCTCATGTGTGCTTCTGTTCCATGAATAACAAGAGAGAGCAGACTAGGATTGTCAGGAACTAATGGCACTGATGCCAAAGAATGAGAGAAGTGACACATCTGCAGCTGCTGCTTCTGAGTTTATTTCAAGGGAATTCAGAGCTTGTTGGGATGGAGACCATTGATTTTTTTAGGAAATCCTGACCCTTCAACTTCTAAAAAGATTCATATTTTGAAATGTCTGAGAAACTGGAATGTAGAAGGAAAGATGTTAACTTTGGAAATACTGAAAAAGCCTTTCAATAGTTTTTTACTTTTTCTTTGAAAATTATATGCAAAACAAAATTCTTTACTTTTCAAACAAATTTGTTACTATTTTTGGATATAGATAATTTTGACAATTCAAATAAATTTCTACAAAATCAGTTAATTAAATTGGCATGCTCTGAAAGAAAGAAAACCCAAACTGTGGCCAGTTTTTGATTCATTCCTGAAGGAGGGTTTATTTGTGAGTAAGCTATAACAGTCTAAACTAAACCAATAAAGGCATGTAGGGGAAACACATTAACTTCCTAGAGAAGTCAATTCCAACATTGTAATTGACTGAAATATGGACTGAGACCTGCTGAACAAACACTATTTTCTGAGGTTGTCATTGCTGAAGGAAGCAGAATTGCCAGAGAAGTTGAGTGCCTCCCTAGCAGTAGACATGATCGACATGTGGTGCTAAACCAACTTCACAGTAACTAAAAAAGAACTTTGCCTGTCATCCAGTGAAGGGGCCCATGCTGTCTTCCTACTGTGAAATCCTCTCACCATAGAATATAAAATTCCATTAATTTCCACCACCTTCCCTCTCTACCCCAAAATAAATAAGGTTTGGTAGCAGTGAGTACAAGAAAAGGTAAAGCAGGTGTCCTGCTCACCCACAGGCTGCTGTTGGTAGTAAACCCAAGTCACCTACCTGCACTTAACCAGCCAGTGGTAATATGGAGCAACAACTTCTGGTGATTTACTACAAGTCCACAAAGTGCCATCATACCCTCACAGGAACAGACTAATTCCCTCTTACCCCACTTATTCCTGATTTAGAGTGAGGAACATGAGAGGAGAAGTAACCCAAATATATGGACTTGACTGGACAGGTGATCATCCGTGCATAGCCTCCCATTCATCCTTGTTTCCTCAAAAAGGAGAAAACTTCAGAATGGTAATTGTGTAGCCGTGGCCTTGGGTGCTCAAGAGTGCAGCACCCTCCAGAGATGGTTCCTAGATCTTTGTGGGTCTGGAATAATCTGAAAAGTGGGACTCTCTGTGTTTCCCGTTTTAGGTAAAAGCACTGTGGTTTTGGTTCCCCTTCTGCTCCATGAGCATACTGGATATAATAGGGTATCATTTGGAACTGGTGACATTTTATATCCTTTCAGTACAGTGTGAGCAACTGCAAGAAACATTGAATATTATGGTGCAATTTATATTTATTTGGAAACTTTTAGTTCTTTGGACAGCCTATGTATCTTTAAAAGTATGTGTAGTAACATGCAGTTTCTCAGAACTAGCTGTTATGTAAGGAGAGTAGGGGCACAGATCTCCTACTAGGTATTAGAAATGTAAGTTTGAAAGGCTCTAAACTAGTTACAAACACTTGAGTATACTGGTTTCAAAAATATGTTTGTTTGGGGGTTTTTAATATAGCTTATTAATTTGTAGTATTAACCATTAATTCATTATGGCTCTGATCCAGCAGAACACTTAAATATGTATGTAAATTTGTATACTTAAGTAATGCACTTAAAAATGATGCATATATGTAAGTATGGGACTGAGTCCCATCTGCATTAAAAAAGGAATTCCTTTACCCAAAGAGTAATTTCCATGATGAGCTTTTTCCCCATGGATTTAGTGATAATTGTAACCAGAACAGCACAAAGTAGCACTTGAGTACTCTCCTGTGGCATTCACTGTGTGGCTACTTATATATCTGGCAATGGAGGAGAGTTTTCATTTTCAAGTAGAATTCAAATTAAAAATATTTTGTGGACATGCTCTAAGATACATTCTAGTTCTTCCAGCCATTCACTTATTTTATGAATATCCGGCTGAAAACCTGTGTGTTACATGGGGAGACAGATTAAATAAGGGCATCTTTCTGACCTTAGGGCCAATGAAATTTCTCAAGTGATGCTGTAAGTTTGAATTGTGCCCTTTCATAGAATTTGGACCTAGAAGTTGAGGTGACAGATTTTCAATATCCCGCACAAATGGAGCAGAGCACTGCCTGCTCAGTGTAACTCCAGAGAGCATGTCTGGGAGAGGGGTCAGCAGCTACTGTACTGTTCTTTCGGGGTTTTGCCCCAAAAGGCCTGAATAATTGCTGCCTTACTACACTTCCTGTGTGTGTAATACCACAGCTCTTCATGGTGTTCTACTGACATAAAACTGAAGATAAATAAATAGGTCCAAAGTGTCTTATTGCTGTTTTGGAGCCAGATTCTCAGCCTCATCAGTCCAATGTTGAGGCTGAAAAACTGGGCCATACTTTCAGTTGGAATTTAACAAGTTGGAGCTCTAGCAAGTGCTTCTTTAGCTTTTATATTCTATTCACTGGTTACTACTAATATTTTCAGAGATCAAATACAAAAAAATTCCTAAATAAGTTTATCCTTTTGTTTTCTCAATAATGTGTCTTTTATAATGGAATAGGAGATGCCATGCTGCATTGCTTCAGTATCTGGGTTACCCCAGCTGAATCCATCCAGCTGTGGTTGCTTTCCAAGGGCTTAAAATACCTAGTAACAGAGATTTACCTGGACTGCAATCTGAATCACAGTTGCTTTGGACAGAGTGTTTGCCCCTTGTAGATTAAACCTGTATCAACACATTTCAGGTTCTTCACATACTGGACTTGATTTTATGGACACTTTTATGACTTTAAAGTGCTTAGAAGATGGGCAGTCAATATAGTGGTGGTAGACTTGTTCTTTGGGTAGAGAATTAGGGCTTTCTTTTTTTCTTTTACCATCTCGTTTTACAAATAACAATTCAGAAAGGTTACATGTAAACATTGTCACAGAGTTACCCATATCCTGTAACCATATCCATTACATTAAACTACAGATAATGCCTGTGGTTTTTAGCAGTCGCCCCTCCAGTCCTTAAGATACGCTTTTTCTTTTCTATTGTTACAGCCTTTTAAACACAGAAGTAGCTCTGCAATTTCAAAGTAGCTCCAAAGTTTTCTTGATTTCAAGTGTTACAAAACAGATGCTTATTTATCCGGGTTCCATTCTACTGTTCTAATTATTGCATTACCTGTTGTGTGTACTATATTCTCTTAGTTTTTCAATCTCAAACCAGTTGTCACAATGTTATTCTGTAACAATGTTTTGTTCGTTATACAGAATAGGTGAAAAGCTGTGGAATTCATGAAGGGCTACAAAAAGCATCCAAAACATTGTTCACCTTGAGAAGGGTAAAGACAGTTTGATAATCTTTGGACAAATGACTAAACAACACTGTGGTGCTAATAGGTACTGAAGTATTTTATGATGTATTCACTATGACTTAAATGACATATTCAAGGCATGTCAGTGATGCAACTGCATGTGTTTTTGTTCTTAAAGTCTGGACTATTCCAGCAAAGACAGTGTTTGTAATTCCTG
>NW_020884879.1:15585813-15659004 GCF_003945725.1 Corapipo altera | reverse complement strand
TCTGTGGGAGAGTAATTTCAGGAGGCAGTGTAGGATTTGGCCCAGCACTAAATAGCTAAGGTAAAAGCTATACAGGCCACAGAAATCTATGTAGAATGTATTCATCCTGCTGTAGCATATTACTGTATTTAGTTGCTTTGCTTAAGCAAAGGCTAAATATAAATTCTATAGTAATGGCAAGAAACACTAGGCTAAATTCTGGCACCCCTTAACCAAGCAATGTTAGTAAGGGTTTGAATTAAAATGAGGATTCAGATCTGAAATATGAATGTTCTTTCATGGCATACCAGAAAGGAGGGGTAGAATAAGAGTAAATTCTATCTCTAGCAATGGGAAAAGGCCAAATCTGGTTGACTTTAAGGTGAGCTACGATTTAAAACAGACGGTTTGGGGCTTAAAATCTGGAACACAAAATTTTTTCCCTCCCATTTTGAATTGCAATTATTTTGTGTTATTGTGCCTGGACTACTCATGCAGAACAGGTATCTGTATCCTAAATAGCACTAAGAGCACTAATAGCACTAATTACACTTCTGGCTGACAAGCCAGAAATTTTACCTCTGTAACAAACTCTGTATTTGAAATTGTGGAGGGAAGTTTCAAAATAAAACAAACAAGAAGTACAAAATGATCCAGAGCTGAGTTTCAATAAAAAAAAAGAAGAAAATAATTTTGTGTCAGTGAGATCCATGGTTAAGTGAAGGCTTTACTCAAAAGAAGACCTGTCCTTTTCCCCAGTTGAGCACATGGGAGTTTTGACCTTGGCTGCAGTGCATACCTCTACCAAATGACTTATGCAGAAGAGCAACAGTCTGGGTAGTATCTTAAGAGCATGGATTGGGCACACTGCCTGTAACTGGTTAGTTTTTAAAAAACTCATTATTAAGCAAATGTGTAGAGTATTAGGGAAATTTGTAGGGTATGTTTGACCGTATGAGTGTGTGTGTGCTGTGCTGTGGTAAAAAGAGAATAATTGGTTTATGCTGGTTTTTTTGCATACTGTAAGCTTCTGTATGGTTTGGGGTTTTTTTTAATTGATATTTATTTCTCAGCAGAGCTTAGAATAATTTTGTAGCTGTATAACCCATGACTTAATGAAATCTACTGTCAGCATCTGTTGTAAACATGTGTTTACAAAACAAACTCTTGAATACTTGATAATTGGAAATAAAAAATAGCATATCATGTGTGTTTTATTTCAAACAAAAAAAAAGAAGGCAAGAAAAAAATGTACCTGGGTAACTGTGTAATCACTGTGGATGAGGTGATGAAGTATTTGGTCTTTTAGTACATTGTCAGACAAAAAATCTTTCCACTGAATTCAATGACCACCAAGTCACAACTAAGCAGTGATTGCGCTGAATTAAATTGTAAAATTCCACCATTTTGTCTAGCCATAAATTTGATTGATATTAGTTATATGCTAAGAAATACAAATTTGAAATACATATTGACAGTTGGAAAAAATACATAGAGTGCAAGACTATGTGCATCTATGCTGCTCAATAAAAGAGGGCCGGGGCATGAACCCAAGGACTGGACTCCTGATGTCCACTCTGCTGACTGCTGAGTTCACTCCTTGGCTCTCGATTTGGGCCACACCAACAAAGTGCCTCTATGTGGTTTGTGGGGACTGGCTGTACTGCAGAGAGCTCCCACTCATGGGAGCTGAGCCAGGTTTGGTTTCCCCCCACCTCTGCAGCCACCCAACACTGCAGGCTGTGTGTCAGTGACCCCCATGTCCCCGTGCTGCACCTCGGGGACAGCAGCACACCGTGCAATAGGAGCTGTAGGAGCTCTGCTCCCACCCTGTAGGAGCTCTAGGGGTTGCAACACAGGCCTTGTATTACTGCAAACATTTAAAAATGAAAACAAATGGAAATTATATTTTGGGTCCACAGGAACATCAGCACAGAGCCAAGGGGAGACCCAGGGCTAAGAGCTACATGTTGATGGGGCCAGCCTTGCCTAGCAGTGTGGATGTGACCTTGCTCATGCAATTTGGCTTCAGAGCTGGGTTTTCTATTCTCTGGACTTACTTTAATTTAAAAGTATAGGTGTATCCTATATGGTTGGCAATTCTGTCCCAAGGTGGCCTGGTCTTTCAAGATCAAAAGAACAGCAAGTTGAAGTTAAATGTATTTTTCTAGACATATTTCATTATTGAATCTTTATACTTACAGTTTTTTGACCTGTAGTAGGTTTCACAACTGGGTGAGCTGGGGCTTGTTTCTATGAAACTTCTTCACTATTCAGTGTACTGTGAATACTATGAGCCACCACACCCCAGCAATGACCAAACAATGAGCAAAAACTTTGCTGCAACGGGGCAGCTGAATTTGCATTGATTCAGGATATGGCTTGTCTTTCTGAGATATCTAAATCCATTTGCTTTCAGACCACAGTCACAAACTGTGGTGATGTGCCTAGCACCTACCATATTCAAGCCCTCAGCCAACCCTGCAGCTTCAGCTGTTGTGCTTAGTGAGGAAGAAGCTACTGTTTCACTGACAGCACAGAAATCTAGAGGATCCAGATCCTCTGTGATGTTCATGTTCAAAGTATGACTTGCACATTTTCATTTCCAATATATCTAACCACAACAAAAAAGCATCTTGCAGACCCCCCTGGATGTCACTAGTGTTCCAGACCAGAACTGTTAAACCAAGGAGTGTGCTGTGGATGAAGCTGGTAGATTTGTAGCACATCACGGTAGCGTTGCTGTTTGAAAACCGATTAGATTTGTGCTGGAAGCACAAGCGGTGGGTGCAGGGCTCAAGGATAGGCCCTTGTTGTGTGGCTCTGCACTGACACCTGCTGCCCGAAGGGTGTAAAGTAACCCTAGGCAGCCCCCAGGTAGCTCAGGCTGTGACTGTGTCCCCTCAGGGGACAGAAACACATCTGTTTCCAAAATGACTCTTTGGCTTGTACCCCATTTACTACATATCAGGTTTCACTGCAAAATAGTGTCAGAGCACATAAACAGGACTGTTTTTTGCTGAAAGTAAAGGATGTTTTGTGACAGCATCACACCTACCAGACACCAGCCATCCGCAGGTGCTCAGGCCTCAAGTCTAGGCCTGGGCAGATCCTCCCTGAACAGGGCTGTTGCGATTCTTGCCTTCTCAGCCTTCACTGTTTTACACACAGATCCTCCCACTGTGCTTGCATGACTTCCACTATAGATAGCTGCAGGCATCTAAAGGGATTTTAGTGGGGAGAGTGGGGGTGGTCTATGCTCAGACCTGAACTCTGAAAAAACCTTCACTCAACTGTCACAAAAACCTAGAGGTGGCTGAACTCCAGAACAATGTTCTGATCCAAATGTTTTTTTTGCTTTTGTTTTTGGGTTTTTTTCCCCAACTGTTAGAGTGCGTTAACACCTCAGGAACAACAGGATTTACTTGCCAACAACAGCCCATGGTGGGAGGCTGGAATTAGATGATTTTTAAGGCCCATTCCGACCCAAAACATTCTGTAATTCTTAGGATGTAGTTCTGGAAAAGAAGCACTGTACATCTTTGCTTTTCTTCAGGGTTCAGTTGCTAGCTCTCAGAAAGTGTCTCACACTGCCCAAGGGTGTGAGGACAATACTGGCTACTCTATTTTAATTTCTAGGAGAAACTTTTCACATAACATTGGTACCTCCCAAAGATGTGCAAGCCTTAAAAGTTCTTCAGCTCCAGGCACTCTTCAAAAAGTAATGAACATAGTAGACACACCTGCCACTGCTCTGCAGATCAGAAAAAGCCAAGAACGTCCTCCTCTCAACCCTCCCCTTGCCTTGAGTGCTTGCGGATGAAGTCAGATTTAGGCACTTGTTTTGTTCCTGAGCCTGCAAC
Source organism: Corapipo altera (assembly GCF_003945725.1). NCBI lineage: Eukaryota > Metazoa > Chordata > Aves > Passeriformes > Pipridae > Corapipo > Corapipo altera. The sequence goes on along the minus strand of NW_020884879.1, from coordinate 15,655,162 downwards.
TGCCTAATGCCTGTAAAAGCTTCCTGACAGTGACACCATGTGCTGCTCATGGACTCAACGCTTCAGCTATGGGACAAGAAGTACTGTACAGGAAGAAATGCAAAAGATATTCAGAAAGCAACACACTGCTTAGGATAAATACTTAGGGATACAACAGATTTTGCTCTCTCTAACTTGGCCTCGTTTTATATTTGATGCATGTTTCCAAGAGAGCAAGGATCAGAATTCATTGCTCTCTGTACCTCTTGGCTACAGAATGAGTGTTTTATACTTTCTTTCCTCCACACTCCTGTAAGACAGCTGTAAAAAAGGCTCCCACCTAGTTTAGAAGATAGGGCACTGTCTAAGCTTCTGATAGTTTAGAAGACTGAGCACTGTCCTAGAAGTTTCCATTTCCTAAGTGAGTACTTCAAGCTCTTAGGTAAGAAGGAAGGACAAGTGAATGGGTGGACCACACTATTGCACCATTCCCTTCTTTATCTCTACCTAAGCGTTAAGAGAGAAGAAAGCATCTTGCTTGGTTCTTTAAAAGAAGAGCTCTTCCCAAGAATGTAGGGCACATTGTTGGTGCTGGATAATTCCCTGCAAAAGATAGGAAATGGGACCTTGCTTCAATTTGCCTTTGTCCTTCAAGTCCTCCCAAACTCACTGGCTCAGCCTACTCTGCACCCTGTTTTGAAATACATCCTGTACTTCCCAGTGTGCTTTCCAGGGCAGACATCTCTCAGGGTCTATCTGGCACTGCAATGACTGCTTTTTGAACACTTAGGTTCACCCCTTTTCCTGATTCCCACAAACTTCATCTGTCACTTCACATTGGCAAGGAGCATCAGTGCCAAGGACTATGTAAAAGAAAGAAGAGTTCAAGAAGCACAGATTCAGAGGCTGAGTTCGGGTACGAAGCTAATCTTATTCACAGCCTGTCGAACAAACACAGAGTGCAAGTAAGAGGGAGTTTACTCGAAACCTAAATTCTTTTTTGTGATGACTCTTGTACAAAGAGACACTCCTCCTGGCTAAAGATCTGTGATCCACTCTTGCTAAGCTCTGTGTGTCCTGTCTACTGTGCTTTGCTGTCACAGGGAGAACTCTGCAGGGAGGAGAGAGAGCAGCAAAGCAGGACATGGCTTTATGTAATGTTGCCTGACTTCTGGGAACTGCTGGTTGTGCAGCTCAGTGCATTGACTTCCAGGAAGAAAGGATCGGATGAGTTTGGAATTAAAAAAAATAAAGTCACAGCATGTCTTAAACAAAGAAATATATATTATTCACATCTCCAGGAATAATTTATAGCTAACAGAATGTTGTGTGTTATTTTGTTACCCGTTGCTTTAAATGTGGATGGATTCTTAAAACTCGAACTGTTAACATACTTTTAAAATAAAACTTATTTAGGAAGAAAATTGGATCATCTGGACTTCTCTGAAGCAGGTAAAGTAAAACACTTTTTATTTCAAGAAATATTGCTTCTAGACTTTCCTGAAGCCAGAATTGTACTATAAAAGTATCACAGAAATATTATACAAGATTTAAAAACACAGTTTATATCCTAGTAACTTAAAACCTATGTACAAATAGCATCATTCATGACCATAAATATGTTTTTCTATCAATCAGCCCATGACACATACATCAGATAAAGAACTAGTAATTTTAACATATTTACAGAGTCCATCAAAAAGACTGCTTCTTAAAATTATTAATCCTACTAAAAGAATCTCCTTTTTAAAAAGTTTCAACTTAAAATACAATGTAATGAATGTAAGTTTAACCTGCAGTGCTTGCAATAGCCAAAAAATACTCACTACACTAAATAACATGTAAGAGATAGGAAACACCTGTGAGTTGGACACTATGGAATTACATCTTTTGAGGTAATTCTCTGTTGTTGTTGTTGTGCTAATTATTTAGAAATTTATAAAAAAGCAAGGGAAAATATTAAGTTTTGAGTAATACAGATTTTCAAAGTCATTTTGGTATTATACTTCATAAAATTTTATGTTTGGTAAAGTTCAAGAAAAAATTTAGAATACAACAAAAATTATCTAAACTACTTTTTTTTAACCTTGTGTGCCTCTTGTATCTAAAATAATGGAAATCTAACATGATTTTATCATTCCCTTTTATGCCTGTTCAAAACAAAGAAAGAATTTAAGACTCAAAATGATAATGCTTTCAAGATATTGTTCAGAATAATATAAATCAGGTGGGGTGATAAAAGCATTTATCTATTGATGTAACCCTTTTTACCAGTATCAGCAAAAAAAAAAAAAAAGTCAAAAAAATTAATGGAATTTTAATACTGACAGTATCAACATATAGGGAAACAATCCAATTTAAACAAATCCTACAGTTAACAATCATTAGCCATACCTTTCTGAGAGTAAATTTAATTAAAGTAACAAAAACATGCAATATTTTTGCTAAAATAATACTCAAAGAGTCTGTTTCCTCAATCCATGCTGTATATCTCTTTCCTGTCAATCTATTTATTGTTTTCACAATTTCATGAAACAATGAGCAAACTAAGAACCTGTAAGGTATAGATTCATAAATGGTATGGCGTACAGATTTTAAAAGTGCATTTTACTTGAAAGTGTGACAGTAAGAATTGCCAGTGGTTAAAATAATTGATGAGAAAGACATTGTGCAGGCATATTGGGTGAAATGAAACACTCATGTGGGATCATTTGGAAATAGAGAAAGTAACTGGACATCCACTTCAAAGAAATAATTTTTACCTTTCCCATTTCAAAGTTAACACTGTTTCTTTTAATGAAGAACTGGAAATCTTGCTTCCCAGTGGGGAGAATTACAGTGAAAGCATGTGCACGTAAATAAAAGAAAATGCACACAGACAAATACTGAAATGGGCTCAATTTAGCTGCAAAATGTATCTACAATAAACATGGAATGTCAGTTGTCATGATTACCTTTATTAGTTTGCTAATAAGAAAAAGGAGAACTTGTTTAATGGTTTACAGCTGGATCTAATCCAAGGAGAGTGGAGCTGAGGCACTGCCTTCTACATTTAGGATTTGTGAACTTTCTCCTGCAAGACTCTGTTCTGTTTTTTTTAAGAAAGTTCCTGCTTTCTGGGTACTGATAGGTGAATCCCTAATGGATATGTTTACAGCCTGATGAACGAGGGGTTCATCAGACCTCATGGGAAGATACATTTGATCCTCAAATATATCTTCCACAGTGTCACTATCCTGATGAGCGTCTTTTTGAGGAATGCTGATGGGCTGTAGCATGAAGGTGTGATGGGACTCCAACTCTATCAAACCATTTCCACTGAAATCCATATCAAAACGGTCCGATTCTTTATCCTCCATCCATTTTTCAGCTTGATGACTATTTTTCCAGTGTGCGTCAGTCAAACTACTTTTCTCAGGAATATCATTGTTTAATTCAAGTTTCCTCTTCTGACTTAAAGTCACTGTGCTCAAAGCAAGGGCTGCAAAGTCCGTTGGCACAATCAGCTGCAACTCTTCTGCAGTCAGGCCGCTCGATTCTTCAGCAGAAGTCATTTCCACCAAGGTAAGAGGCGTGGACGATTCGTCCCCATTCCCGGTGCTTCGAGCAGTATTATCCTTGTCCGTTTGATTTTGCTGGTAGTAACTGTTCAGCAGTGCAAACATTCTATCTACATCCTTCAAGTAATTAGTCCAGTCAGCCAGACTAAGTCTAAAGTTGTATCTGTATTCATATACACTTTCATTCACACTGTACAAGTCTTCCAGTCCTTGCCAGTCAATGTCGCCAGTGAAACTGGGCAGGTTAGCCTTCCCATCCATCCCATAACTGTCCTCTGTTGAAAGAAAGAATAAAGCCTAGTGGTGAACACTATTAATAAAGTGCAAGCAAAGCTTCCATATGTGCTTCTACTGCAATTTGCTTGAAAGCACCACTGTTCATAAAGTAGGTAGCTCAAAATGTAAGACATTCCACCTCTTCTGTCATCACATGAATGGTTCTGGCCTTGGATGTGTTCACAGCTCTTGCTAAACACACAGCAATAACACCCCTGTCTTCTGCTACACTCTTGGGCTAAGTAAAAAAGAATAAAATCTGGTCTAATGGGGATTTCTGATGGCATTCAGAGGTAAGTCTTTCCTCTGATATTTCAAGGTAGGAAAGGTGTTTCAGTACACAAATTCACCTTTCCTGAACACTGCAGCAAAATATGCAATAACCAAACAATGGTTAAGTATAAAAGATGGGATGAACTCTGAAAGCCACTGGTGACCTGAACTTCAATGCCCACATGAATTTGGTTTCTAGGTAGTTTAAGAAATAAGATCTACAAACTAATCAGACACAATTTATTTAATAAATGATAGCCAAAGGTGGTTTTTATCTATTTTGTAAACATTGATTTTCATTTATATGGAGCAATTAGGGGAAATAAAAACTGTAAAAAATTGTTGTGAATTAATTTATAGGACTGTACCACTTTGTAAAATACTGTTAAAATATACACAGATAGAGAATCCTCTTAAGGTTTTGTTTTTAAAAAAAAACTTTCAAAGAAAATATCCAACAGCCTTATCAGATAATAAGTCTGAATAAAGGGCATAGATATGAGTCTAAAAGTAGCAATGGAGCTGCATTTTTTATTGATTACAGCCAGAAAATGCAAAGACATGAAGGAAACCCATTTCCAAAGTATTTTAAAAAGTCACTGCAGTAACTGTAGTTACTCAGATTATCAACCGTGGTGTGAAGCCTATTTTATATTAACAAGTAACACAGAACAGCACTGTTTTATTTAATTCACTGCATAGACTGGGTTCAGTCCAAAGATTTTATCAACTAAGTGGTCATCAAGGAAAAACTAATCAGGAAATGCAAATGTCTGTCAGGAAAAGTGACAAATTTATCCTTACAAAGGATAGTGCAGGCAATCTTTAGTAATTAATTCACTGGTATGATTTATTCTCCTTCTGAAAATTGTACAGGCAGGTAGGCTAGTAGCAATTACTTTAAAGTTCAAGTGTCTATATAGTCCAACAGTGTGAACTGAGCTCAAATATTCATCTGTATTGAGCCTTTCATCTCTATAGTTGGTTCTTGGCATCTCCATTAATTTGTTTGCATTTTAAGTTGCCCTTTCTCATTATTTAAGTAAAACAGAAGATACAACTTCTGTCTATCACAGATTATATTCTTTGCTTCTTAGTAGCTTGGGATTTCATAGTGCAAAGAATTTCTCCAATATTTAGTCCATCATATGGAAAGTCAGAAAAATACCATTATGGTCAGGGAAAAACTCTGAGATTTTCTTATGATGTGGGGTCTTATTCTGCTCCCACCAAAAGGACATCATTTTTCATACTTGAAAACACCTGAATATTTGCTCTTGTTATTTTTTTACTTCATGCAATTGTAAATATTTGACAACATAAAATTGAACTATTTTCTGTTTTTCAAATCAAGATCTAGAAATTTTTTTTTTTTTTTTCAAACATTTGGCAAACTTCCTGTTTCAGGAAGAAACACAAGCTCTTTGGATTTGGGAGAACAGCTAGGACAGAGCTTCCTTCTTTCTTTTCCTGAAGTAGACAAGAGAAATGAAATCATGGCATGGCCACTTGAGAGCCACCTTGGCAACTCAAATATGGATAATTTGTTTCCTGAAACAAAAGATAATTCAATACCACAGAGATTTCAAGAAAGAAGACTTACTATTCCAGTGCTGAGAGGCAAAAAGGGCCCTGGAAAACATCACAGGCAGGGATGCTTTTTCAGGTAATTTAGTCACCAAACCCTCTAACATATTAACCGTGCTGCAAATGTGATGATATTTAAATTTTTCTCTGTTATTATTTCTATTGATAGGTTTGTAATTTTTTTTCTTTATATCAGAGCCTGTATAGGGAAACAAACTGCTGTAGGGACAATAAGTGGCCAAAGCAATTCGCTGTGTTATGGCAGAAACTGAAACAGGAGCGATGTTTGACCGGTAACCAGTTTGGGGATGGACCAGGCAGTGGTGGGGCAAAGAAGGAGCCAGAAAAGTGTCTTTGGGCCCAGAAGAGCCTCTGCTGCCTATCCTCAGCAGTGGGACAGAGGGTTGAGCTGAGCAAGCTGGGGTGGCAGGCTGGGCAGTGGGGAAGTCATAGGACCAGTGAAGAGTAACAGAGTTTTTCAGGAGCCTTGCAGCAGGGCAATGGGACTGTGCAGTGGAGGAGTAGGATCAGCAGAGAGTTTGTTGTATTCCTACAAAACAGCTGAAAGTCTGAGCTACATGGTTCTTCACACTGGATCTAACTTTTACCCTCTAAATGTGGCACTGTTTCTGCAGTCTCAGAGATGTTTCACAGCTGTAAAGGCATTGGGAATTGTTCCTTGATCTTCATGTTAAGCTGGAGAAAATAGCTCGTTAGAACACACAGGACAGAGGTAACTTGTTTTCATACGTGTTAAATAAAGGGGAAAGCAAAGTCTTAAGGTCCTAGAGCTGACTATGTTGGTTGACTGAGCAAGTTACCTCACATCTTAATCTCACACCTTGCAGGAAGCCTGAAATTTTCCTACTGAAATCAAAGCATACAGAGGGAAGAAGAGAGGAAAGAAAAAGTTCTCCCCTGTAAGAAATTTTATTACAAATAGATGTAAAACAGGAAAGTGCAGATGAGTTGCATTTGAGTAACAGCATGGCAGTAGTTTCCTTGACCAATACTTTGGAATTTCTCATCTACGACACAGACCCAGAAGAGAGAAAAATTGTTGCTAACTGTTCACAGCAAAACTTATTCAGTTTTTTTGTTTGTTTGTTTTTAAATCAAGCATTAGTTAAGCTTTGCTCTCGATTTATCTTATGATGCCATCTGTGGATGTATTGTCTCAAAACTCAGAAGAGATTTGAATATGTCTCCTCTGAGACTAAAGACACGTAGGTACGATCATATCCTTGGTGGCTTTGAAAAACTTTAGACAAGTAGGAGAGGGGAGAGGAACGTGCAGTTCACAAATCCTGTTATGAACTATGCCTGCAGAGCCACATTCTGTCCATCAAATGACAGAGGTGACACTAGTTCTTCCCTGCTGAAGCTCTCTCCCTGTGTTAAGCAAACAGCACCACACTGGCTATTTCCATACCAGCCTGTTGCCCCAGTGTTTTACTTGCAACACAAGTAGTGCAACTCATGGCATTTTGAACTGGAAACAGGTCCGAGTGGAGAAAGCGCATGATCTGAAGGAATCTGAAGCCTAAAGGGCAGCTCAGACGATTTAGCAGCATAGGGCTCTTCCTTTCTTGTTCCATTTGTTTCTCTGCAGGCATCAAGAAAAGGATCCTCTAAGAGATGGTTTTAATGATTCCCAATAAATTTGTTTTAATAATTTAATTTTTTGTTTTGTTTTAGAAAAGAAAAATGTATTCCACCAATATGGAGCTTGAACCAAAATATTGAACTCAGGCATCTGCATATATTGAGAAACTGGGTGTCTGGAGCAATAACGCTTGTGTTATACTGTACCTGCTATTTATCCTAGTAGCAAAATGTTTATTTTATGTTCTGTTGGTATTAGAAGTTAAAATGTTTTTGTTACTAAACAGTGTAGCAAGATATAATTTAAAGATTAATCCGGTGTGCTCTACTATTTCATGCAATCCTACAATTCAAAAATGCCGTTTTTGTTAGATCTGTAGTTAAAACGAGGAATGCTTACAAGAACACCTTCTAATTAAAGACTTAAAAGCATAATTATAAGGATTACTTTCTATCATTGCAGTAACCAGTTCCCACCAGGCTGTAACGAGCAAAGCAAACATCAGGATACAATCAAAATGAGAGCTTATCATTTTCCTAGGTCTCAAAACTACTCAAGTGAGAAGATACAAAGTTGGCTGCAAAAAAATTAGCTGCATAAATTGGAGATCTATAAAACATTGAAACACATTATTTAATTGTTCCCTGGCTGCTGGAAACTAATGACAAGGTTCTTTTCAGAAGACCCTGTGAAAAAAGTCTTGTGTAGAGTTGTATGCCCCTTGGACCCAGTTTACCTCTCAGGTAAGCAGTGTATATCAGGAGCTACTCCTCCAAAGCACACAGAGATGAAAATTCATAAAACTGATAAACTGTGTAAAGGAGTCAAGTCTAGATACGACACTTGACAGATGTTAATCTGTTTTTCACCCTGAGGACAAGTACTGCTCAATGAACAGCAAGAGCAGTACTGTTAAGACCTGTGCTTTTTCAGTCTCTTCAGGTTTCTGCTTTATGTTTGAGTTGTTTCTCTAGCAGCAGACACAGGCCTCTGCATGATAAACATGTAGGTACAATAAGTATACTTGGAAGCAAAAAAATATACTTGCAAACAGCCTACTTTCATGTAGGTTCAAGTGTTAGTTATAAAAAACCTCACCTGGTGCCCTTCCTCAGTTCAAATAATACAACCTTCTTAAGAAATTTCATTTCATGCTTGTCTGATCTGGTCCCAGCCCAAAGGAGCCTCATCTTTCTGCCATACTTATACTGAACAGTCTCCCGCTGGCTTCTGAGCACATGCTGCTCATATTGAGCTCTGCTTTTCCTTAAAGCAGCATCTGCCAGCATTTCCTAAAGCCAGTGAGAAGATTTTACTTTACTTTCATAGGTTTGATTAGGCTCTTTGTACTGCAGAAAGCTTTTTAAGCACATTTGGTTTACATTTAAAAAGCAGCTGTACAGACTTCGTAAATAAAACCAGAAAAAACCCTCCAACCCATCCAAAATCCACCTGATAATATGAAAGTAACCCAAAAGAGGTGATTCTTTTTCTGTCATTTTCCTAGGGTAAACATTTAAGAAATACAGGCATGAAATATGAGCTGTATGAAGTCTTGCTATGACAATGAGCTACGTTAAATGCAGAATGGTAGATCTAAAAAACAATGGCCAAGTTCAGTGTAAAGTAGTTAGAAAATGCATGCATGAAAAGCTATGCTGTGTGCAACATGGCAGGATACAGACATTAGTTGAAATGGACTGGAGTCATGCAATTATTTGGAAAGAAGCTGCTGAGTAGAATAAAAAAGTGTGGATACCTGTGTGGATCATAGCTTCCTCCATCTTTATTTCCTGATATAGGAAAATACAAGAGTAACTTTTGTTAGTGTTTAGAACTTGTAAAACCATTCACAATGTAGTTTTCCATGCACAGCATCTAATTCCTAAAAAGAAATGTACTGTGTTAAATAAAGACAGAGCTGCAGTCCAACAGAGATTTCCTGGAAGTTTTATATAAAAGAACTGAAAAACCACAGTTTTTCAAAAATAATAAAACCCCCATACAATCAGATATTGTAAAAAAGAGAAATATTTGTAGATGAAGAAAGAGATACAAAGATGCAAGGGAATGTTCCTGTAAAAAAAAAAGAATCGCAATGTTCAGTCAACCAAAGTTAAGTGCAATGAATTCCAGTGATTTGAAGAAAAAATACCAGCTATTTTTGTACTCAGAGACTCTTGTAAAGAAATATTGTTTTCTTAAAAAAATGAAGACTACTGGCGATTAGAAGTTTACAATGTTAAGTCTCAGTTGTGGTGTAGGGCCTGAAGTTGTTCGCATAGGCAGACAGCAACCTGAGTAAACACAAGATTTAATACCTCACCTGATACTGGGAGGCAAAAACTAACCAAATAAATCCTGCAATAGAGAAAAGAATTACGATTATGAAGATCTGCGTGTACTTGTTATGGATTAGTTCCAAAAACATGATATCCTTTCTGTAGCATTTCTCTCAAATGCTGTTGTTCACCATCAATATCTGTTGAGAATAATCTGTGCAAACTCGCAAAGAAGCTTCCTGGTCATGTTTATTTGTAGGTGTATATGGATCATTCCAAACTATTCAGAGCAACACTTAGGAGAGTGACACTTCATGCATGTAATTAGTACTTAAGTAGATGAAAAAAGTATGAATAAAATGGAAATTAACATTACTACTTATCTTGTACCTGTTTCAAGTCCCTTCGGCCTTGGATTGCACTGCTTATAACCTTGACAACTGCGCAGTTCCATCAGCTGTATGTGTAATTGATTTAAAATGCCTCTTTCCACTGTGTGCACTGTGTTGGTCAGCTGAGAAAGAGAGGAATGGAAGGAAACGATACTTGTTAACAGAAATAAAAAAAACCCTAGAGGAGTCTGGTGAACAGCATTTTGTAACAGGGAACAGGGTTTACCTGATAAGGATCAGTGTTCATATCAAAATATTCCAAGAAGCCAGTTGCAAACTCACAAAAGAGAAAGTTGTGGGTGTCATTAACTGTTCGCAAACACCAGTAAGTGTTGTTATTCGAGCTTGTGCAAGCACAGAAAGAGCCCACTGTAATTAAAGAAACAAGTTATTAGTTTTCAGTGAAAAATAATATGCTTGTTTCTTCTAATAGTATCTTTAATTCCAATAATAAAATATAAACATTGCCTTATATTTTTATTTAGATTTATTTAGATTTGAGTAATGTGATTAGCTGTAACAGTATCAAAGTTTTCTGAACAAGCTTCATAAAAACAGTAATGGTATTATAACACATTAGCTCTTCTTTAAACTATGGACTGTGTCAAAGGGACATTTTTTTACTCCATGACTGCTGCTGGAGCACTGCCAGAATGCACAGCAATACGAGAACTCTTTTCATAACTGTTTGTAACTCCACAGTTAAAAAGTAATTAGCCAACTTAATTGTTGTCTTTATAACAAAAATCATGCATATGACTACTTTGAGTACATTTTAAAATGTACTTATAAAAATACATATTAGCAGAAGTCTTAGTGCAGTCAGAACAGATTATCACTAAGAGACAATTTCTTTCTCCAAATGAAAAGTTGTTCTTAGCAAATTTTCTGCTTGGAGTCAAATATGTTGTAACTTAATCATCACCTGATCTTGAAGAAGTTTTTGAAAGTAAACTTTTCAAGCACTTTTCTTTCTCCATCACAAAAGATGAGAAAGGTAATTTTTTTGTTAATGCAGAATACCAAGAAATGTTGAAGCATGCCTCAATAGGACAGTTTTCTTTATACCCTGTTAAAGAGACTTAAAATATCTTTTAGTTCTAATACTTTCTTCATATACACCACAAGTGCTACACAGCTGTGGTTTTAAAATTATTTTAGCATACAAAAAATGGGAAGAATTCATAAGTGGGATAGTATGTGCATTTTTTTCATGATAAGTTGTTTATTATACACATTGAAATAAGAATGTTTAAGTAGACCTGTGCTGAACTTTGTGACAACACTAAAGGTCAAAATAATGCTCTGATTGCACAAAGTGCTAAAACTGTAATAAGAGCAGAGGATAACCTGGATCACATCTGCATGTGTCATAAGACTTACAGTTCCAGAATGGAGCTGTTTGCCAGTGGTTGTTGTCATGTGTAAAACACGTCAGTCCAGGAAGGCTACACTCATCTCCTTTCTTCTGGCGCCTTTTCCCCTTCCTTTCCTTCTTCCTTCTCCGGTTCTCTTTGAACAGCTGCAGTTTGCCATCCACTTCCTGTGCTGCTTCTCTGTTTAGAGAGAAAGTTGGGCACAGCTGACTAAGAACAGTCTCTGTTTGGTTAGCAACAGCAGTAACAGTTTTCATATCTTTCTGGGTTTTTTAAAGGTGTGAGGATAAAAATATGACTTTCTCCTATCTCAGCTTCCACCCCAACTATTGTGACAAGGTGTTCCCTTCAGCAAGCATGAGAAATGATGCACTGCTGCATTTACGGTCAGCTAAATCTTTTTAAAATCCATTGATTAGTTTCTGATATAATTATTTTCACCCATTTTCTATGAATAGAAAATATTAAAAAAATATTAAAAAATATTATCCATAAGCGTTCACAAGCTGGTCCAAAACTACTGAATGTTTCTTGTGAGAGCTTGCTGCATGTGACCTTTACTTTTCCTCACCCCCTCCTTTCCTCTCTAGATAAAAAAAAAACAACGAAACCCCAAACCAAAAAAACACCAAATCCCAGAAACTACATTTCTCCAATCACCAAAAAGCCAACTATGAGAATGAGAGGATAATAACAAGCTTACTTGAAGGGATGAAGATGGCTCTTGAGTTTGTCTTGGGCTTTCACCCCTTTCTCTTTGTTGTAATAGCTACAGGAAAAATTATTGGGAATTATTAAGTCATGAAACTATTTGCACCACAAAACCAAAACAGAAACATACTATCTTTGACATTTTCTTAAGAAACTATACAGAATAACTTACAATTTTCACTTCATGTAAGAAAGTTAAATCTGTGTGAATCATCCCATGCTAGGTTGTAGCAAAACTACAGCTGGATTCAAACATGTTAGTAGAATACAAATATATTTAATCTTAAAATGTTAAAAGTTATCTTCTTGTGATTCACAGTAGCTTCTACTTATAAAACGTATCTAACTAAAATAGGTACCCTACAATGGTTATAAATATCAATAAAGGTTAGGTTCTTTATTTTCCATCTCAAAAAACCCTGGAAAATGTGTGACCTTAGTAATCATTGTAGCTTTCAGTATTTAATGCCATCACTCTTACCTCTGCTTACTACAATCACATTCATCTGGCTTTCTTCTTTTTAGGTGTCCTCTAACTTCCCTCAAATTCTTAATTTTGTCTTGGAGAGCTTCGATCTGCAGAGAATATTTCCAAGTTTCAATTATTTCGACATTTCAATTATTCTTTGAAAAGATAGCAGTGCAAACACTTCATTCAGGTTTTAAAATACCTCTTACCTCCTTATCAATGTAAGCCTTGTGGTCCTTCCAGGCTCTGGTAGATTGGTACAGCTCCCTCTCACAGTGAATAGTGTCATTTGGAAGAATAAAACATCTGTAGCCATGAGTTTAAGAAACAGAAAAAAGAAGGTCAGTGATTTCCCAGTTGCCTACCCATTTTTTCTCTTTCTTCTGACATTCCTAATCAATTAATTCTTATGGTCTGTTAATAAATAAATAAACTCTACCAGGCCCTCTTATGCTAACTTAATAATAATAATAGCATTCATTTGTTTCCTTTGAAAAAAAAAAAAATCCTCATCCATGACAGATGCTCTCTGCCTGGTAAGCAAAAAAATGCATTAACATTCTTAATCAATTAGAAATTAAATTGAAACTGAAGTAAAAATCTGTTCAGAGTTTAAAGCCTCTTGTTAATCAAATGTGCCATTGTTTATTTAACCACCAGCTTCAGCAGAACCCTTCTTTTAATTTTTGAGAAGAACAGCAGAAAAAATATGTAGATGCCTATCTCTTCCCATGTTATCCTATTTTGTTTTTTGCCTCATTCAAAGAATTCTTAAAGCAATGCTGTGTTCTGTAAAGGTCAAAACACTTTATGGAGAAATAATAACTTTTCTGGAAAACTATTTAAAGCTTTATTAATTCCATGATTGGAAATTATCAGTGTAAAAAAAGGGATGACTTTTACCTATTCAAAACTAACTTTTATGTTTTCCTTAAAAAAAAATAAAGAAGAAAAAAAGAAATAAATGCTTATGTTTTAAGTGCAATAAAAGGGATTAAAGAGAGATTTTTGTTGCCTGTATCTTCCTGGATTTTCAGATCACTCACATTAGCTTTTTTAAGCTAAAAAATAATTTGAGATGTTTGCCTTTTCATTCAGATTTAGCATAGGGCTAAAAATTGAAATCTAAACAACATTCAGGATGGGAAAATGATTGCAGATTTATTCAGGAACACAGAATCCTGGAATGGTTTGGGTTGGAACGGACCTTAAAGATCATCTAGTTCTAAATTCCCTGCCATGGGCACCCACTAGACAAGGTTGCTCAGGGCCACATTCAACCTGGCTTTTAACACTTCCAGGGATAGGGCATCCACAACTTCTCTGGGCAACCTGTTCTAGTGCTCTACTACCCTCTGAGTAAATAATTTCTTCCCGAAATCTAATCTAAATCTGTCCTCTTTTAGTTTAAAACTGTTCCTCCTTGTCCTATAATTTTTTACCCATGTAAAATATCACAAGACCCTTTTAGGTATGGAAGGCTGCTATAAGGTGTCCCCAGAACCTTCTCTTCTCCACACTGAACAGCTCCAGCTTTCTCAGCCTGAATAAACAGGTCTAATGTATCTTAGGTAATGCAAATGGCTGCAAACAACAAAGTATTAAGAAACATGATGTAACTGATCTAATCTATCCTCATGTAAAGTGGGATTTCAGTCATCTCAAATTTGGGCCCCTATGTTAAGCTGGTAGCCTAGACTGTAATGAACAGCAGGAGCATCAGCTTAATGGGATGATTAATCCATCATAAGATGCATGTTTCTATATGGAGGATGAAACTCCCTCTGGAGATGCCTACTCCTCCTCAGAAATAAAACCTAAACTAGAGGCCTCCTTTTAAAATACATATACTGAATATAAATGATTCCACTTCCTAAAAAATACAACTCAGATTTATCTAAAATCCAGGATGACAGTTTTAAGTTTCTAAATATTGTACGGAGAGAGTGAGAACACAATTAGAAAATGAAGATTTCATTTGAAGAAGAAAAAAAAAAACCAACACAGAAAAAGCAATCATACTTGTGTGTCACTCTAACAGAGCTGGGTTGACCTATAGCATCAGTGCCATCAGCAAACATTGCATCACCAACAGCACCAACAGCAATTTCCTCTGTTTCTTCCTCATTTTTAGCATTGTGACGCTTGGTGATACTCCTGGTCTTTAACACCTGTAATTCTTCTTCTTCCAGATTTATGTCATATATTTCGCCTTCAAATTCCACAGACAAGGACCGGGTTTGGCGAGTGTGAACAAATCGGGGTTTGTATTCTGAAGCAGAAGAAAGAAACATTTCCAATTGTATATACGTATCTACATGACCCATGTCATGAACACAAAACATATCCCAAGGAACAAGAATGATGTTCAGTAAAACCAGCTTATTTTTCCTCTGACTTTACAGAAACTTATTTAATGATTTTTGATACATTGTGACCCTCACTTTCATGAGCAGCATGCAATTTCTATCACTTCAAGGTTTGCGTTTCACATTAGTCTGACCTTATGCCAGAATTAGCATCTATATCTGCAAATAAAATCAGTATCTCAGAAATCAGGTATCTAAAAAGAGACACTCAAATCAGAGATCGCAGGGTAACAAACCACTTTAGAAAATTAAACCATTCACCACTGTGAAACAAGTGCAAATTGGCACATGACACTTTAGAATAAAAATGACTTTTTAAACAGTTAACACGTTTTCCTTTTTAAAGGTAAGAATTAAAATGGTATGAATCTATCAGATATCAGTCTATACGTATCTGTATGTATCTATATGTACATATGTACATATACTTCGACACAGATGTCATCTGTATTTATGTGTGCAAAAAATTGCCTCATTGCAGAGCTACAGTGAGATTTATTATGTCACTTTCACCCCTTGAAAGCTCTGAGCTTAGCAGGGTTGCAGCTCTTTTAGTTATTGTGTATGTGAGTAAGACTAATGAGACAATTAACTCTTTGAGGAATTTTTAATGTTATGTACAAGAAAACCTGTGTTTGGGCTCAGTCTGAAAGACCTTAACTTCTTTTGCTAAATGCACTTGACTTAAATTAAGCTGATAAAACCCACAGTCAATACCATACCAAAGCATGTTCTGTCTAGCAAAACCACACACAGAGATCTCCAGAAATACAAAATTTGTCTTGTAAAAAAATCAGTTGTAGGGCATTTGACATCTATGCTGAGCACATCTATGTCACATAACAATTCTTCATGCAGCAGAAAATGGCAGCTGTAAGAAAGTACTGCCTTTGCCAGGTAGCGTCAGTTCTACTCACAGTTTTTATGTTAGTGTCTTTAAGAATCTCACACTGAACCTCTCCTGCAAGAATCTTTTAGAAGTGCAGTTAGTGAGTCTGATTAAACTTTTCATTGGAACCACCCTGTCCTGAGGGTCTTTAATAAAATTATGCAGAAACATTCATAGAGTCAGGTGGGACAACTTCTTCCATTTAACAGCCTCTGATGATACTACTTAATAATCAAGTGACTGAAAGGATGGAATATATATGCATCTCATCCACATGTCATCTGAAGACTGAGGCCTGAACTCCTCATTCCCTTAACAATGTCTCTTCATCATGAGTCTTTCCCTGCACTACTCAGAGGAGTGATAAAGCTGATTTGGAGGAGACAGAGCAGGGAAGCATAAGAATGTTGTAAAGGAGAAAAAAATAACAAAAGAACTTTTTCTGATGCCTCTTTCAGATGTTTTCCCTCCTTTCCCTACTTTCTCTCCCCAGGTAACTTCCCTTGGTTGCAATCCCCATTCAGTCCTTGCTGTGACTTGGCACTACCTCTTTCCAAGGTATGCAGCAGTTATCTCCCTTTGAAAATATCACTTGAGGGAACATTCCCCAGATTGAGAATCACTCTGGTAGTCTGTGGCATGTAGACTTTCCAGGAGAGGTCTGCTTGTACACATTGTGAGGTTCCTTAGATCATATTAAACAAATGGAAGAAATTATATCAGGGCAACACTTAGTCTGAACAATGAGACAACTTAAGACAGACAATATTGTGGTTGAATGCACAAAAAATACTAGGGATTCTTGTTCACAACTAGAGTGGAGCTCTAGATAAGGAAATATTTTTAATTATACTGACATTATTTTCCTATTTCATAGACATCTGTGCAGAATCTTCTAACTTCTGTGCTTATCATAGGACTTCACTATCTTCTTGCTTTAAAGACCCATCTTTACTTTATTCCCCAGTCTAGTATTCTAATTAGAGTGCAAGAGAATACAGCCTGCTCTTAGAACCAAGTCTAAAATCCAGGTTCGCTTCTATTGCTACAGCTACAGAACTTCACTTTCATTGCTTGGTAGAGAGAAGAAAATACTTGCTTCGTTTAAAGTTAAGGCTTCTTTAAACAGCCTTCTTTTGTAGAAATCATTACCAGAAACAAACACGTCCTAAAACCCTCTTGTACATTCCCTTCAGCCCATGCTCCACTAGAGGACACTGCAATCTCATTCGTGTCCCTGCGGGGATCCCGCTATGGACGTGCAAGGAAGTGAGATCCAAACAGTGTTTCAGGTCCGTGAGCAGCCCCAGCACCACAGTGCAACAGGTGTCTGCGGGTTATCACTGAACAACGAGTGAATTCAGCTTTAACGATGAAAGAAAACACTTGCACTGGCCACTTTGGCAAGTAACAGCACTGATTCACCCGCGGATGCCACAGGGCTGTTATGTCTGAGCAGCGCGAGAGGTGGCACCAGAGCATCGCCACAACCACCACTGCAAAGGCAGCCTAAAGGCTATTCCTCACTGTGATCCAAAGGATAAATATTGTTATTATTGTTATAATTGGAATCACAAAATGGTTTGCCTTGGAAGGGACCTAAAAGACCATCTGTTTCCACCCCCCTCCCCGACATGGGCAGGAATACCGGTCACTAGACAGGTTGCTCAAAGGCCCACCCGACCCAGTCTTTAACAGTTCCAGGAAGGTGGTATCCACAGGTTCTCTGGACAACCTGTTCCAATGCCTCACCACCCTTGCAGTATTGAATTTCTTCCTAATAGCTAATCCAAACCTACTCCTTTCCAGTTTAAAGCCATTACCCCTTGTCCTATCACTACATAACCTTATAAGAAGTCTCTCTCCTGTTTAGGCCCCCTTTAGGTAGTAGTCATAAATGGGCTTAAATCACTCTTGCTGTGGTTTAAGCCCATTAGGCTTAGTACTTCTTTAGGCAATTATGTAGAACCTGACTACAAACTACAGATGTCTTCATTAGAAACAGAGGTGAAAGCAAGAGCATACTGGTAGGACAATGCTCTGCTAGCCATTTCCCCCTGCTCTTTGCCTCAGAGCCCAAGAGATAAATAACACTTACTTTGCGCATTAGGGTTTCTCAAGAACTGTCTTTGATTTTTTCTCTGGGTCCTGCTGTTTCGGTAATCAGCATCTCCACAGTTGCAGTCTTTGTCTTTACCACTATATCCCCGGGAGTGAATGCTGCGGGTTCTCTTCCTGACGGCAAGTATGTCGCTAGGCACCTTACACTTGTGAATTCGAAGTTTGCCAGAAGCATCCTCTGTGCACTGCCATTTCTGTGAGAGGGAGAAGTGAAGATCATTTCCCAGTAGCCTTTCAAACCCCTGTTGTTTTCAGGTGGATTGTAAAACAAGACAGGTAAATTTCTTTAAAAATTTAAGCAGTGCCTTACATAACACACTGAGAAGGGAAACATTTTAAGGCACAAATTCACTCACATTCTTTCCAACATCTTTCTCATGCTAGGCAAACATAAGTTTGAATGAAATCACTGCAAATCTGCATTAAAAAAATACAACCCAGACAAAAAAAAACAAAAAAGAAAAAACAAAAAAGAAAAAGATATATAAATCAAGAGTATCTAGACTGAGCACATACCTGAAAAGAGCAAGTAAAAATCTTAATTTAGTGAGCCAAGGCATACAGCTGTCAGGGCTGTTTTCACTAACTCTTTTTTTTTCTTTGAAGAAAACAAACTTTTTTTCTTTATTCTGTGACTCAGAATTTCTAACATGATTCAGGGAAAAATAAAAAAAACCCACAGATGAAGAAGAACTGGTTCAGTTGAGAATTCTTTGGAAAGAAAAGGACAAATTACAAATGTAATCTATACAAAAATACATAAACCACTCCCTACAGCCAGCAGGTGCAAGCTAGGAGAAGAACCTTAGGGACACTAAACAAGAAATTATCTTGAATAAACTCCTTTGGGTATATAAGCCTTGAGATTTTTATCAGACTTGGGAGGAAAAGGTGCAGTCTGGAAGGAGTACCTGTAAAAAGCATTGTATGTGTGCTGAATATCAGAGCAAGTGTGGGAGAATGAGAGGAAACAGAGGGTTTTTCCAGCTTGTCTGCACAATATCTGTCTGACTTAATTATCAACATCACTGAACCAGATGGAAGATTCCAGGTGGATTTTTCCAGTGGATCCACTTACCTTCACATATCAAATTAAAAAGCAACAGGGGCTTTAATTTCCTTTCCACATGACACTGTCTTAAAAAAGCTAAATGTAATTTAAAAAAAAATATGGATAGGTGTTGAGAGATCAGGGTTCCTTTGCCCATGCCCAAGGCTTGCCATATAGGGCACTCGCAATGCACTACACAAACTAAGAAGCCAGTGAAGACTTCAAGTCAGCAGTAGTCTGAATAACAATAGGGAGAACTAGAAATAACATTGTTTATTTATAATTTTGATAGAACCATAAATGACTATGACCCAGTGAGTTTAGTTCACTTTTTGCATCTTAAGTTGTAATGACAGAGTTTGCATACAAAGCAATTAAGTTTGGCTGGATATTGTGAAGAACAAAACTCAATAATGCTATTGATGACTGGAACCTTTTAGCTGCAGTTTCAGTTAAGTTTCCTATAATGTGTCCTTTTTTTGGTTCCCAGCACTGAATAGCATAAGTAGCTTTCTCTTGCCTCATTAATAATAACAAGACAGCTAGATGTTGGTCCTAATGGAGTCCCCAACTTAATTTTTGAAATGGGCACTGATATCAGAGCATACACATTTCGGTAAGTTCCATTAACTAGTGGCTGCTTTGGACTGTTTTGGGGATGCTGTCATGCTGACTGAAGAATGAAGAAAGAAAACTAAGCCTTCAGGTAGATTTGCTGATCCGATAACCTGAGGGATGAGCTGATGTGGGTCTGAACCAGGTCTCTCTGGCCTAACATGTGGGCTGAGTTAAAGATAGATTCCATGCTGAGATCTTGCCTGTGGATTGGCATGACTCTGATCTCAGAACAGTAAGCCATGTGTAAAAGGACATCAACATGACCAAGTCTATGGCTGCCTGAGAAATTACACTCATGCCCCCACTTTAAGTGTAAACATACACCTACAAGTGACAATATGACTTCGTACAAGTAAAAGTGTCCAAGAGCTGTAAAGTTTTGCAGACTATATTCTACAATAGCATGTGCACTCTTCCTACCACAGCAAGAGATGATTGTTACAGGATAAGAGCTGACTGCACCACTATATTTCCTGTCTTTATTGGGTACGTGTTACAGTTATAAACATATGGCAGTCTTTAATGAGTCTCAAAAGCACCATTTTGAAGCAGAATAAGTATTCTCTTTGTCTAGCATTAATTATAGCAAGAGGTTCTAGGAGTGGCTTCAATAACCATTTAGATCATTTTTAACAATATTATGACTAACATTGAAACAAGACTCTCTCTGTCTAGTACAAACCAATAATGGTTCTCTATTTAAAACAGGGATTAAATATGATTCATTTCCTCTTTTTTTTTTTTAAATTTTACTTTAAAAAGTGTCATTATAAAGATGCTTTAGAGTTCTAAGACGGAATTTTCAGTCTAACTTTCCTGAATCCCTGCCCATGCCAGCATAATCAGGCACTGAGCATGCATTATGCAGTAAGTTGTAATGGTCCTTCTGCTCATCTTTAGATCTATAAAAGGCATTAATGCACAGAAAAGAATATTGTGACTGAATGCACTGCCCTTTCTCTTCCCCTGTTTCCTACTTTCCTTCCCGCTATGAATACCAAACTACTCTTTGTAGTCCAGGAATATTAGGTTTGGTTTCTGGATCCCCATATCTCCATCCCCTAAAAAAAAAGAACACTGGCTTATACACAAACTAAATATGTCTTCATTAAGTTTTCATTTGTATATGGTTTATTTTCCCCATGTTTATGTTCTTTCTTACAGTGATATTTCACAAGACACCTAAGCCAATCTAACACTTCATTGTTGCCATAGGAATATGGGATAGTCCTTGCTTCTGGCTGCACGCTGATTTAAGAAACCCTGCACTGATTTACTCTCACCTCAGTAGGAGAAAAGAGAACTAACTGAGAATTAAAAAACCTAAACTAATAGTGTTGTGAAACTCAAACTGTGTCAGCCTTTTTCCCTGTCATTGACTCATCTTTTCCTTCTTTCATCGCATTTCATCACCTGCCCTCCAGCAACTATTTCCCTCTCACCTCAGCTCCCCACCTTCTGTTTACATTCTGCCTCAATTTAGCTTCAGAGGGGAAGCAAAGGTGAAAAAGGACCTTTAATGCTTCCACACCAATGGAGTCCTGAAACCCCACACCTGAAAGCTAGTAGGACTTAACCCCACTGGGAGGGGCTTTGCTAGTTTACAGCCACCCTGAACCAAGCACAGTCCATTCTGCAGATGCACTTGGAGTCTTGGCTGGATCTGTATGTGCTGGCTACCAGCTCTCCCCAAAGTGCTCCCTGCAAATTGCAGAGGCAACTTAGGAGAGGTAAAGGTGTAAAAGGACTGGGCAGCTAAGGACTTTAGGTTTGTCCAGTTTGAAAAAAGGAAGCTGAGGGGCAACCTCATTGCTCTCTACATCTCCCTGAGGAGGGGAAGTGGGCAGGGAGGTCTGGAATGGTTCAAAGTTATGCCCAGGGAGGTTCAGATTTGACATTAGGAAGCATTTCTTTACCAAGAGGGTAGTCAAAACCCACTACAGGCTTCCTAGAGAGGTGGTTGATGCCTGTAGTGTTCAAGAAGCATTTGGACAATACCTCTAACAACATGCTTTAACTCCTGGTCAGCCCTTGAAGTGGTCAGGCAGTTGGATTCAATGACTGTTGTAGGTCCCTTCCAACAGAAATAGTTCTATCCTATCGTACTGGTTTTGGCTGGGGCAGAGTTGATTGTCTTCACAGTGGCTAGTATGGGGCTATGTTTTGGGTTTCTGCTGAACACAGGGTTGATAATATAGAGATGTTTTAGTTATTGCAGAGTTCAGACTGACAGTGTTTGTCTTCACAAGTCACCGTTAAGTGTGATGGGGCCCTGCTGTCCTGGAGATGGCTGAACACCTGCCTGCCCATGCAAAGCAGTGAATAAATTCCATGTTTTGCTTTGCTTGTGTGTGTGGCATTTGCTTTCCCCATTAAACTGTCTTCATCTCAACCCATGAGTTTCCTCACTTTTACCATTCTGATTCTCTCCTCAGTCCCACTGGTGGGGGAGTGAGTGAGTGGCTGTGTGGTGTTTGGTTGCTACCTGGAGTTAAACCACGATTCCTATCCTATCCTAATCCTATCCTATCCTAATCCTATCCTATCCTTCGGAAGGATAATCTCTGATAAACCTGAAGTTTAAACATGTTCCTGTGTTCCTCAGTGGGGAGGCAAGTACTGCAGCAGGAGCTCTTTCTTCAATAATTGCATTGGCATGATGCATTTTCTTCTGGGGGTAGAAGTTCGCCCTTATAAAGACATTTCAAAGACAAAGGGGAGCACATGGGCTGGTTAAAAGGTATTGTTTGTACTTGGTGGCTTTGCTTTGCATTGCTACTGGCATGGCTCCAGTTGCAACTTAGAGCTACGTAAGCAAGACAACACCAATTGACTTTGTAACTACCTGGGGTCTCAATTTCCTGGTATTAATCAGTTGTGCCACAGCCTTCAAACTAAGTCAGTCTATTTCACTACCGATTATAATTAAGGCATAAAACTGTATGTTCAGCATAAATCATTGTGATGCGCTGCACTGTAAATAGCTACTTAGGCAGGACTTCAAATCAACTTCGTGTAGTTAACAGACTGCCACAGCTTTGAGACAGTTGCTGCCCCCTTATATAGAGGGGAAATCAATTAGACAATTCATGAAAGATGTCTCAACAGTAGGTAAGCTAAGGGTTTCTATGATATGTAAACACTAAGTATTTACAGTAGACGAGTCAGTGTTAAATACCTTGTCAGATTTTATCACAAAGCTATGAAACCCTGAAAAACATGCAACCGGAAATATAACACAGCAGCAATATTTTTACAGGTGTTTTTTCATTTTTGTAATGTATGCCTGACTTTGAGTATTATTACTCAGCCTAGAGAATGTTAAGATAAGGCCTGAAAAATGAAGACTTCATGAATTTAAACATGTCCTCAAGATCTCATTTCCCTGTTTTCCTGTTACAAAAGGAATGCTCTAAATTTGAAAACAGTTCAGATGAAAATACCACCACGGGCTGTATATGTGTGTAACATTTTCTTCTATTAGCAATAACCAGATCTAGGGCAGTGCCAGGGGACTTGATGTGATAACGCTGGTAAGGGAGTCTGGTTCAGGGCTGTGCTACTGCAATCAGAACTGTCTTGCTTTTGCTTTCTTTGTGCCATCCAAAGTGGCCATACCACACAGCATATTGAAAGGTGCCCTGTAATTAGCTGGCTCTGGTAAACAGTACAGAGTAGCAGCAATTCATTTCTGCTGAACTGGATCTGAATACTGAGTAATGTTTACAGGCTGAGGTCATGTCCTCTATGCATTCCCACAGAGCAATCGCGAACCCTGGTCCTGACCAAGGCTCCTGAATACCCATGGAAATATCAGTCTGTGTTGTTACATCTCAGCAGTACTTGAATATTGCACATGAGTGCAGCTGTTTAGCAGGGATGGTTTGCCAGCTTCGTTTAGGGACATTGGAATTGCTGCATTTTTATCGGAAAATAATATCCTCCTTCATTTTAGAACTGAGTTGATGCTGCCTGTAAGGGCAGATCCCAATTTTTGTACCTCTCTCTCATAACTGAATCACCTTCTATTGAATCATGCTCCAGAGTCTGCTGTCATGAATATATTCAAAGATGGTTATTTATATACAACCTTACCCCTGAGAAGTGTTGCTGAAAAATGCAGTGGTCAGTGGTTCAACAGAGAAGGAAGTAGTTTGTCTTATAAGAATTGATGTAATATAGGCAGAAGTGTATGACAGACTTTAGAAATACATTCAGTTAAATGCACAGGGACATAATTGGAGGAAAAAAAGAATGAAGGAATTAATCACTCTAAAGAAAAGAAGGAAAGAGAAAATTGCCAAGGAAATTTGCAGACTACACAATTTTGCATTCTTGATGTATAGACAAGATTGATTTTAAGTGTCACAGTTATAGCAGTTCTCTAGTTATAGAAAATGCATGAACTGCTTTGTCAGCTCTAGAAGTCTAGGCACCTAGGTTGAGACAGAAAATATTTCACCTCCATAACATTCTCCACCAAATCTATTAACTTGTCTGTAGTTACAACTCAACATCAACAGACTTCTGCTGTTATCCAATAAGCATCCACTGTCAAGTGCAAGCAGATAGAACCCAATGAAAAGGATAAATTTAGTCTTTTAGTTATAAATAGTAATACCAATAATAATCTGTTAAATTGTACTACACACATTTAATTTGCAGAGGACTTAGTTTATACGATATTTCACTTCATAATTTAAAATGGAAACTCTGCAAAAAGAGAACCTCAGAGGAGTACTACAAAAAGTGCTAAAAATGGTTCTTGGATAAACTATGTTTTCTCTCAAAATGTTTTTGGTATGTAAAATTACTTTAAAAAAGGTTCAAAAAAATTGATCTGTTAAAAAAAATGCCATTCTACCAAAAAGACTTTTTATCAGAGAACACTGATAAGATGATGGTGAAAATGCTGAACACAGTTGTGCATTGAAAGAGATGAAACCAGTGAACCCAGTGATCTTCCCGTAATATCTCTGGATTTCATCCAGAATAGAGCTGATACTTCAGATTAAGAATTGCTTAAATTTGAAGAATTGTCAAATCTGGGAAGAGCTGACCTTTGTTTAATAAAAAACTTAAATATTTAGGCTGAAATGTGAAATATTTAGGCTGAAATATGAAATATCATGCTTTGAAAGATTATTTTTAGAGATAAAGGAACTTATCTTCATATTTGGTTTCAACTCATAAAGAGAGTGGTATGTTAACTAGGGGTATCATAATTTCTGGCAATTCCTACGAATTCTTGAGCAACTAAGTTGCAGGCATGTTTCTTTCAACTATGAGGGATGACTCTGCAGGGTCTAAAATGAGCTACAAGAGCTGTTCACAAAAGCACTGAAGTATGTGCTTTTAAGCATTGGTCCCAAACACCTCTGTTTCCACTTAAGCCTGTATATAGATGCTCTGCTGAATTAATACTAAGAAAAGATGCTATCAATGGGCAGATAGCAAAGATAAGCCAGCTTTGAATCAATGCTCTGGTATAACAGGTTGATCACCAGTGCCTTCTGCAAGCATCAGGAGGTTGTTCTGGAATCAGGAGGATCCATGAATGATGTTTATTTGTCATATCATAATTTTAGTTGGGTTTTAGTGGGTGCTTGGGGTCTGGTTGTCAGTGGTTTGTGAGCCACCTGACACTTCTGGCCAGCTCTTACCAGCTTATGTGTTTTTATTTCTACTCTGCAGCTGGTCATAAAGCTGACCTATACACATGTATGGTCTGTGATATTTTTTTTATGAGAACATAGATACCTGAGCCAAACCAGACTACACTAATAAGCCCCATTCTAATTTCCTTTATTATATTATCTGTAAGCTGATTGATGGCAACTGTTCTTTTAGTATGGCAAAGAGGCGTGCTTTTGACTGAATACTGATATGATAATGTGATAAATATGAATCTGAATAATAAAAATCAAACTCTTATGCTAGGTTTTTAAAGGGTGAAAAATATATTTGAAATAAGAGTACAGACTACATAACGTGCTTTTTGGATTAGAGCCAGGAGAATCTTGCACATTTACTGCAGGGGTGATGTTTGGATTCAGCAACACGTTCCCAGTGACTACCTGTAAAGCCCCAGATCACTGTAAAATACATCGAGACCTAATCTAACTACAGTCTCACTGTACAATTATCAGGCATTTTCTCCAAACGAAACATTATTTCCTCAGGGTAGTTTTGGGATACAATTCCTCAGGAGGAAACACACTGTTATGCATCTCCAAAGCTGAGATGCATGAAGAAAGAGCTCTTGGAGGGTGTGGCTACAACATTATACCTGTCTAGCACAGTTTGAGTAAATGGGCGTGCACGTCATACCAACATGGGCAGCACGATGCATTTTTCTGTTCTGCCCGTTGTCATTGCTCATTGGAGCTGGCACCAGACCACAGATCTTTACAAGTTTCAGACGTTTGTTGTTCATAAACTGGCAGGCAGTGCCGAGCAGATGGTAGGAGATGTATGCCCGTAAAACATACAGACCTGTGTCTGGGTTTCGTTGCTGAATCATCCAACCTAAGAGCTGAAATTTTAAACACAATGCTTCACAGTCCTTATTTTGGGAGGATGGTTCTTTTTTTTCCCACTGGGAAAATTTTAGAATAAGACTGTGGTTTGTGTGATTTTTCTATGAGGATAAAAATGCATGTTTGGCTATGGATTTGATATTGATTACAAATAATAGATTGAGCAGTACACTGGAAACAGACTATTGGTCACAAGACCTCAAAAGGTAACTATGATCTGGGAAAGAGTGTTAAGTCCCAGAAGCCAAAATTATGCCTCTGGAAAATTCCTATGACTCAGACTGGTAGAGAGAAAAAGAAAAAATACTTATGAATTAATTCAACTCCTTAATTACACATTTAGGTAAGGGAAGAGAGAAAGAAAAAGTTTAAATGAAAACACAGTTAACATGGTTTTATTTGATATTTGCTAAGTATACAGAAGAATTTCATGGGTGAGAAGATGGAGTGAGTTCAACAAAAATAATCTGCCAGTGGATTTAAGAGCAGCTTGCCTCTAAACCTCCTGAACTAACATATATTCTCATCTCAGGTTATTCCAGTGGAAATCTGAGAAGAGATTTGTGTCACGATAAGGTCGTATTAATCCAGAGAAACATTTGTTCACATGCTATTACTTCTGCTCTACTGGAAAACTAACAAAGCTTTAGCTACAAGTTCACACTAATTCTTTCCCATTTTAAAACAATAGCAGGGATAGCAATGCTGCAGATGAATCGATATTTCTGCACTGTGTACCTTATTACAGTAAAGCTGAGAGGATAAATATAAAAATATCCTGCAAAGCATTTAAGTGTTAAACCCTATCAATATCCACTGCTAACTAGGCTTAATCAGGTGACCTCAGTAAATTACAGCATGTAAATTGCTGACAAATTTGGCACATAAACTATGAAGGAAACCTCCCATTCCCACCATAATTTCTTGAGCATTCTCTGTGTTGGGGAGGGACTGTAAAGGAAACTTTTACCCTTCTCCAAGACCTGAAGCTGAGCAGAGAGCCCCTTTGCAGGAAGAGTAAACCTGGCCTGGGTGTGATGGGACTGCCTGTGCTTTGGGTGAGCAAAGGTCAATAGCCGGGTCAGGGCAGGAGCTAAAATCTAGTCTATATCCAAATATGATACAAGCAGGTGACCCATAACTCACTTACAAGATGGACAAAATTAACGGCACTTCCCAAGTTGTGAAGCTGAGGAGGAAGAAGAAAACATGAAATCTTCAAGTCCAGGTACTAAGCAAGTGAAAAACTGAGAGTATGTGTTGGAAGGAACATCTGGAGGTCATTTGGTTCATTCTCCTCCTCAAAGAAGCAACAAAGTTATTAGGTTTTGGAAGTATCTCTGGATGGACTTCCCACATACTCTTTGGGCTTTGGTTCTTAATTATGCTTATGGTAGAACTTTTTTTTCCATGCATTTAGTCAGGCTTCCCCTTGCTGCAACTTGTCTCTTGCTGATGACCATTTTGCCGTGCACCTCCAAGAAGTGCCTGGGTCTGTCTTCTCTCTAGTTAGCCATTAGTTAGTCGAAGAAAACAATTAGATTTCCCCTTTGCCTTCTGCTCCCCCCCTAGTATTTCCTCACCATCTCAAGGGTCCTCCACTGGACTTGCTCCAGCTTACTAAAGTCCCACTGCTCATGGAGGTCCCAAACCAAATGCAGCACTCCAGCTGCAGCTCAGAGGCACCAAGGAGAGGCAAGTGCTCACTTCCCATGACCTGTTAGCAGTACACTTGCTAGTGCAGCTCAGCAGGCATGTTCCTCTTCTTGGCAAGGGCTCACTGCTGACCCAAGTTACTGACTGCCTGAACATAACTCAAAAAGTGAACGTATCCAATGCGCATCTCATTTCTGATGTGTTCTCAAGGAGGTGATTGAACTTTTGGAAACTGTCCTCCAGTAAAGGGGATTATGAAAAAAATAAGAAGGGGACAGTGCTCTACATTCAAAGTACTGCAATCCATCAGTGGTGCTAAAATATTTAAATACATTAAAAAAAACCAAGGTGAAAGTAGTTTATATGATACAGATGTTCAACATTTTCTCTTTCTTCGCCTCATATTTTAAGTTTATCTACTTTCAGATAGATATTGGACATTGAAAAATTAAAAAAATTATCTTTACTATGCCAGGTTTTTTGTTTTTTTTTAATAGAAAATAAGCTGAAGCTGTTATCCTGATTACCACATCCTTGGAGATTTTGGAACTAGCAGGTCTCAGGATCACACCTTGTTTTTATACAGGAAAAACTAATTTTTTTCTTTTTCAACTTCCTCATGTTCTACATTTCAAATAAACTAAATATTGACTTAAGTAAATTTAAGTTAAGAAGACGCTCCAAATGTACTACACAGTACACTGGCGTATTAATTCCCCAAATGTTTATTCTTAGTTTCAGACATTTAGTAGCAATTTCCCACAGACCAGTAATTTCATTATTTAAAAATCTGGCAGCAATCACTCATTCTGTGAAGGTAATCTTAATTTAACAGACATTAACTGCAACTGATTAGAGTAAATGTAGGAAGTATTATAAACCATAGTAATTAAAATGATTTTTTTCTATATATGCACCTATGTAATTGAAATTAAATATAATAATCTCAAAAGATAAAACAAAGTTAAATCCCACATAACAATATTTCCTCTTTCTGTTTTCCAAGTGGTGCAAAATGACTAAGGCAAATCGGCTGGAGGAATCTCGTAAGTGCACACTGGAACCCATCTGTACTAAAGTAAAATTATTTGACCTATTAACTTTTGATTTTTTGAAGACCTTTTCTGCATGGCAAAAATCCTACAGACACTTATTTCACATTGCAATGCCTCACTGAAGCTCATGTTATTTCAGTGTTGTATGCCCTTACTATGCTGACTACGTTGACTTCCCTGTGAGCACCTCAGGTAATCCATTCCTGACAGAGAAACTGCCTCGCTTCTGAAGGTTGGTGTGAGGGCAAATGGGGTGGGAAGAGTGGGTCTGTGCACCAGGGCCTGAACGAGCCCCCAGAGGATGTGCTACCACCCTTTGTGGCGCTCTGTCTGATGAAAGGTTTCAGTCGGCACGTTTAACTTCAACATCACTGGAGAAAGCCTTCAGGATATTAGAAGTACCAGGGACAAGTTTTATCTATTTGTTTAAGAAAAATAGTTTATGTACTCCAATGCCTAGGTCTTAAATTGGTCTTAAAGAGGGCAGTTCAACCCTGTCTTTCATTCTGCTGTGAGGGATGGCTGCTGGACTCTGTGGAGCCAACATATCTTCTGCATTTAAAAGACCTTGATGGGAGTTTTTAGGTGCAAGACCTGCTATTAAGCACTGTTGCTCTCATAACCTCCTTGATGACTCAAGCCCTTTTTCCTTCACCCTTTGGTCAAATGGGATTCACAAATATGGGATGGTCTACTGCCCTGGGCTGAGAACAGGGCTGTGAGCAGTGTTTCCTACTGCTTCAGGTGTGATATCTGGTCAGGACACTTAATCTTTTCTCTTCACATGTGGAAAAGTAAAGTTATTCCAAACCTGGATTATGGAGAGGTAATAAATATAAGGAATAATTGCAAAGAAAATATTTTGGTACTTTAAAACTAAACATTTTAGCGTCTAACAGTCTAAATGACTTCATTGATCTCCTTTAGTTTCTATAAAATGTTCAGATTTTCAAATTTAACCTCTATTTACAATGGCAGTGCTTGAACTTCTGAGAACTTTGCCCTTGGGTGAGACGCTGTTATTGTGTATATCCCTTCAAAAGTGGCTGCATTTAAGCAGCATGTGTGAGGTGAGAGCTGTGACAGAGGACCTGACCAAGGATGTGCCAGCCAAAACACTTATCCAGTCCAATCTGATTAACCAAGAGTTACTGTAACACTTTAATGAACGAGAAGGGGGAAGGTAGGGACGAGAGCATTTCTCTCAGCCCTCCAGTTTGCTGTGCAGACCTCTACCTGCAAAGCACCATGGGTGGCTGCGGAGGAGAGCAGAGCACAGTGAAGGCTTTATGCCCTCCTTCCAAACAGTCTACCAATATTTCAGCGCCAGGTCTATGCCTGGCTGCAGTGGTCTGAGCAAACATCTGAGGGAAAAGTGCAAGTGCCTGCCTGGGAGAAATCACCTCACACTTCTCTGGGAAGGTGTGTGGGGATGGGGATAGAGAAGGAGGACAGCAAGGCAGGCACAAGCCACTGCCTGGGGCCCCCAGCATGTGCCCCAGCATGGTTGGAGGGGGTGTCAATGAGAAGGCATACAAATCCCTTACATATCTACCCAGTAAATTCATCTCTATATGTTACCATAGGTATAGCATTAATTCAAAATGTATTGAAGATAATTTGGAGTCAGACTCACTGTTTCTTAATTTAGCTCTCTCTCTGTATATGCTCTACAGAGCTTAAGGTGTAAGCACAGTAGTCATGGGTGCAGTAACTTCTGGTTTTATGAGCAGGCAATTAGGCCGTTGTATCAGAGTCAGGCATTATACTGAAATAATTAAGGCTACAAGAAGAAAAAGTAATGCTTGGATATGGGTATCACTGCCTGAATCCTTTGATTAAAGGTGTTTATCAAAGGATAACACCTTTATTAAAGGTGTTTCAATAAAAAAACAAACACGAAATCACTTGTAACCTTCGGACTAACCAGTTTGCTTCAGTACTTCTGAACTAGCCCAGGAAGTACAAGCTTTCACTGCTCAAAAAGCTTCTTTCCCTTACTCATAATTATCACTGAATAATCTTGCATATTTATCAATACACTGAATCAAAGAAAAAGTAGTCATTTCATGTTATGTTTGAGCATGTGAGTTCTACCATGAGACCTATACTGAGACAGTGAACTAAGGGTCAGTCCTTCAATACCTTAAACAGGATCACTGTTTAGAGCAACTATTGTGTCTGGTTTGTTTGTTTGGTTGGTTTTTTTTGCTAGAGAAATTCACAACAATGATCTTTTAGTTATCTTTCAAATGCCATATTCTTCAAATTCTTTTGATCCGTAGTGTACATATTTCCTTAAGGCTCTTGGAAGACTGCATTTACTTGTTGCTTACCTGTCCTGGTTGTTCACAGGCTGTCTGGTATCTTGCTTGTTGGCATAATTCTTTTACTCTCTCATATTTTGGTAGTTGATTAGACTGCTGAGTGTTTTTGCTGGATTCCTCCTTCTTGCGCAGAAATTTGCTTACAAAAAGATAAAGTTGAACATTTTAAAAACATTCTTCTAAAGTCTTAAGAGGATGAATGTAACTTGAAAAGCAAAGCTACTTGAAGGTTTACTGTCTTCTTGGGGAAAAAATCCCCACATTTCTGTTATTGACCTTTGATGAAGGTCAGGTACTGAAAAAAAGGCTCAGGTGATTGGCTGAAAATTGCCTGAAGAGAAACAAGGGTTGCTAAAATATGTCAAACGGGTACAGTTCATCACCATTCATACATCAGTGTGGTTTCTTTCACAAGGCAAAACTCTCTGAAGCAGTACTCGCCTGGTTGAAAAACTCAGCTGAAGACACAATAGGACTTCCATACGCAGCACTAGCTTGGCTGTACCTTATATATTACAGTGTGTCTTATATGCACTGTTTCGTAATACATCACACAAGATTTCCACAATCTGTAAAGTCATAAAGTGCCAAAAGGTAATTGCCGTAAAATTTTTACCCAGAGAAAATTTTCACAACAACTGGCAAGGTGAGAGGATCTAAGGAGGTATCAGTGAAAAGAGGAGCAGTTATAGTAACAAATCTCATTTAAACATAACTCTTTTCTTAGCTGCAACAAAATGAGGAATGCTTCCAGCCTATGATGGAAAATACAAAATCAATTGATAAAAAGATTCTGCACAGCTGGACTTGAAACAGAGATTTGGTAAGAAAATAAATCAGATGATGGCATGAGTGGGCACGAGTACAACCTTAAGGAAAGAGGCTAGGAGAGTTGCCAGAAAAGCATGCTTTCAAATTTCTTCCAAGGTAGGGATTTGGAAGCATAGCACCTTCCAAAGGCAGTGGTGGGAAACCAGGAAACAAGTCAGGCCTGTCAGTTTGCTTGCAAAATTTACTACTTCTCTGGCCATAAAAAGGAAGAGAAGAGACCAGAAAGGAAAGCATGTACAAGAGAGTGCTCCCAGCAGGCATGCTCTCCCAAAACTCTCTCACCCCTAATAATTACCCTCTTTCCACCAGAAATGTGTCACGCCAAATTTTGGTCTTCTTGTTCGTTCGAAACCTGAAAGTAAAATAATGATATTTACTGCTGGCACTTATGTATAGCACTGCTAGTGTTAACAAATTATTTTTGAAAAAACAACTCTCCACTTAATATATACACCTGCCATTTTATAGACGTGCTATTTAAGAGACTCTTTGAATAGGAAAGCTGTGGTCGTTGCCATGACACAGCTCATTTTCACAGAGTCCCTTTTTCCACTCAGTTTTTGATTTACTTAGGTGTTTGCTTCTGAACTGACTAAAAACAATGTTGGGGCCCACCTGTTTCCTGGTCTCTCCAAGTCTAGAAGCTTTAGGACAGATTTGCCATCCATATCTGGAGGTGTGTCAAGTCCTGCTATATCCAGAATTGTTGGAGCAAGATCAATATTCAGAACTATCTGAGGCACTCTGCAAATCAACAGAAAAAATCAAAGTTGTCATGTGTTTGATATGTAAGTCTTCACATTCTCTTGGAAATAGAATGGTAATTAATGTTTATCAGGACTTTGAAGATGTAAAGCTCTACACAAGTGCTAAGTTTAGAAAACCTCCTTTGAAGTCTACAACTCAGTATGATTGGCCAGTACTGTAGACTGTCATCACAAAGAAAAAGCTTAGCACAGTAAAACAAGGAGGTGCAGCAGCCACACTGCTCTTATCTCACTGACAATGAGGGCATGATGCCATTCATTCTGATAAACCATGGGGTGAGCAGTAAAGATGAGCACGTAGTTTTTAAAAGCAAAACCCAGAGTCTAACACTACATGACTACGCATTACACAATTTCCTCATCTCCTTTATAACTTATTCATAATATGCAAAGTGAAAGACCTGCCTCTTTATGAGACTCATTGCTTTACGATAATAGGGCATCCTTTATGAAATTAAGTTGGACAGAGTGATAATTACATGCTCTATGAAACATTTTACATCAGGCTCAACAGCTGTGCTAGAGAGACAAGAGAACGTACACTGATCCCGGCTCTACACTTGGGCCACGAATAAAGAAAGGAACTCGAATATCAAAGTCATACGGCATTGACTTCCCCTTGACCAGTCCAAACTGCCCGATATGGTAACCATGGTCAGCCGTGTAAATAATGTAGGTGTTCTCCAGTTCTCCCATCTCTGCAAGCATTTGGTGTAACTGCAACACAGCACAGAAAGAACTCTGAGTAAAGTGTAGCAAAACATGTTTTGTGCATAATCATGTATAACCATCATTTATAAGCCTTAAATATACAGAACCAAACATGGTATCAATGAGATTGCTTACACAGATGTTTTCGGGATGGGCATTTTTACATCTTGTCTTTACTGTGCTGTTAAAAAAATCAACTTACAAGTTCAATTTCACATTTGACACAGGGGACAATTACACAGGTCCAGAAAATTAGAATAGAAAAAAATACAGTAATAATGGCGTAGTTGCATTAGTATGTCCAAAATTCATTGTGTACTCAGAGCTTGTGAAAAAAGTCTGCTACAGCTTTAGGGGAAAAGGTACTCAGATTTGATTTACTGTGTTAGTCTACAACTTTCTCATTCCTTACACTTGTGGGCTTGGGAAAAGGCTGTAAATTTTTATTAAAGTTTAAAGAAATCTCTCTAGGGGAAGATCTTTGGTCATGGTGCTTGATTTTGGAACAAAAAGTCATACAAAGTACACCTAATAGTTCATGTATCATGTTACCTATAATTAGCTGTACATTGCATTGCCTAACTTCTGCAAACACCAGTAGACTGACACCTGAGTTGCTGTGATTTGCCAGTTCCCAGATTTCAGCTGAAGGACAAACTTTGAAGGGAGTGTGTAAAATGAATAGAAGTTGTCATCTGTGCACCTGTGTCTATCCATGTGTACACACAGGTGATGCATCTTCTGTTAATACCAGGCTCTATATTAGGCCCAGCGATTTTTCCCTTTAAAAAAATCATCAGTTTATTGACCCAGCAATTAAAAAAGAAAGTTAGGAGCTCAGCATTATATTGCAGAGAACCAGAACTCATTTCTGCTGGGGATAAGTGGAGTAATTCCTCATGGAACAATGACTTTCCCTGGAATGTGGTTGGTGAAGGTAAAGAATGAATGAATGAATTTAGTTACTGACTAATAAGTTTGTATTCAGAGTAGTTTCTTGAACTTACTCTTTCCATAGAGTCGTCAACTGACATCAGGGTCTGAAGTCTTTTGCGTTGCAAGACATTTGTAAACTCCATGTGGATGGGCAGCATGGGCCCCGTGTACTGCATAATCCAGTGCTTATCCATGTTTGGTGCATAGTTATAGCTGGGAGTGCTGGAGGAAAAGAACGGATCTGAAAAGTTGTGCAGCATTACAGGCATCAGAGGAAGGTAGGAACATCTCTAGTACAGAAATAGCCAACAAGCAGTTAAGTTACAAATTCCATGTGATATTTGACAAATACCAACAAACATCACTTCAGTGGCTTCCAAGCTTCATTGGTTCATGCATCACTTCCTCAAAATTTTTTAACCACTTGCTTTCTGAGCTTTCTTTCAGACTCAAAGATCACTACAAGATCCACGTTAATATTTGAGATATGCCAAAATGTGTTACTCAACAAATCTGTAATCATTAAAAAGATTTATCTGAATGATGCATCCCATAAAGATAAGCAGAAAAATTAAGAAAGTCAGAGATCAAAGAAAAATGCTTCCCTTTAATATTAAGGTAAGCTGCCCTGATGCACCCAGTAGAAAAATCACCTTTAAACAAAACTCAAAGAAAGATATTTTTCAGTAGGATAGAGAAATTTAGTAGTCAGTACCAAGAACACCACCAGTGTTATCAGTTTTCAAGATGCCCCAAAGAGTGAAAACACTGACTTTTTCCCTTCCCATCACCAGAGGTGAGTGCAGGCATTACCAGGAGCCTGAGTGCAATCCCTCCAGGACTGAGTTCCTGGGCGTAGGGTCCTGACAGGAGACCATGTGGTGGCCTTGAATGAGAGAGCTGAGAAAGTGATGCAGCCAATGCTGTTCCTCCAGATCCATGTTCAGTCTCCATTACTTGCCCTTGGCCCTCATCTAAGCTATGTCCCAGTGATGCCTGGTGATGTGGCAGACATGCAAATCCCACCCATACCAAAATAACAGTTATTCATACCTTAAATTCTGTTAAGGAACTATTTTTTCAATGTGAATGTAAAGCACACTGCATTACCAGCATAACATGACAACAATATTGAGCTAACACTGCTATTGATACTAGTACTAAGAAGAAGTAAGGGCATAGAGTCCTATACAAAGCAAAGAATGATGCTTTTGGAGTTTGCACAAACATTGAAGGAAAGATTTAAGAGCAGTGTTCTATCCATAGCCAGTGAATTTTTGAAGGATATCATATAAGAAACAAGAATATGTTCACAGATACATCGCCTTAGAAGAAAAGGTACTGCAAAAAATATGCCAAGTAAATTTGCTGTACAGACAAGCAGGTTACTAAAGCTCTCCATCGATCCAGTTTTAATACCTAGCATACATGCTAGATATAAAGGTGATGTGAAATCAAACAAAACCTATGTATGAGCAGTTTCCTCCTCCAGGAAGCAGGAATCTAGGCTTTGTCATTTTGATTGAGTTCTTTGGCTGTTATTTTTTTCCTGTTTCTAATACACTGCAGTACATAACACATGAGTTGTAGCATTACATTTGAAAAATAGGCATAAATAGAAAGTGAAAAAAATGCTGCTGTGTTATTAGGTTAATTTGATTCTTGTGATTCTCTTTTCAGTTTATAATAAAAATGTAATTCAATATTAATTTACTGTTTAGATACGGAAAATTATAATGTGAATTAAGGTACATTTTCCCCATTGAAATATTTAAGTGTAGTTGTCTTTTCTTCAGAGGTTGCACTGAACAATATCAACACTGTATACTGATTAACTTAAAGTCACACCTTTGACCAGTCCTTTGTATTTCTTAACATGGTTGTATGTGATCACAGAATAGTGGAAGCAGTTGATTTTACTGTATCAGATATCGTATGATAATCTATAACTATATAATCCGAGGATAAAAATCAGCTGAAAGGATAACATAATAGACTTATAGTCAACTGCAATAAATTAATGAAGTCCACATTTTAAGTGGAGACCATTTTTTGAGAATTTACATAGAATTTGAGAAGTATGCCTCTAGTACACACAGCTAGTTTTGCCTAATCTACTTAACCATTAGCCTCAAGGAAAAGAGAAGTGAGACAACAGTATCACAGGATTTTTCAAACTTTGGTAGAGATTAAGAAGTATGAAAAGATTCGTTCCCTACTTAGCAAAGACAAGCAAAAACTATAATTCCTTTTCTGCTGGAAATTCTTTTATTTCATGTTGAAAGGTCAAAGTTTTTGTAATTTCCCATGGTTGAAGTCTGACTTTTAAAATGAATACTGCCACAAAATTAATAAAATTTATCCCAGGAGCACAGCCCTTGTGTTGTTGGCTAGCCAGCAGTCCTAGCAGAGGGACTGATGGAGCCCCAGACCTTGAAGAAGCAAATCTTAGGAATTTTGGTCACCTATCAGTTATCAGGCACACTGACAGAAGAGGATACTTCCAGTGCAAACTTTCCTCTGTTTTTTGGAAGTTTGTCAAAAGAGATGTTTTCCCATGAAAGAGCTCAATTTTGATTAATCAGCATTTTCTAGTAAAACCCTACTTTTTTCAGTGGAGTCCTGAGTGCCACTGCCACAGAGGGATGAGGTGGCTGTGAGCTATGCTCAGCCGGCAGCACCGTGACAGCCTGCTGCTGTGCCAGGAAGGAGAGCCAGCTGCTGAAGCAGGCTCAGGTCTCATGTTCCCAGGCCATTGTGAGAAGCCTCCTCCACATAATGGATAATCTTTAAAAGCAGCACTCAAGGATTTAGCAGGGCAGTTAAAACCTTTCACAGACACTTTCCAAATGCATTTTGAATTTTCTGGGTGAGAAATGCAGCAGGCAGAGAGTGAGCAGAATTTTCCTCCCAGACAACTCAGGGAACAGGACCTTCTGTGAAACATCCAGTGTCACTGGCTGATGGATAAATGTGAAACAGGGGTCCAAAGTGTCAGAAAAAGAGTACTAGGGAAGAGACAGAAATGAATTCCAACACCCCACAGCTTGTCTGTGTTCCCTGTGTACCCCTGTTTATTGGGCCTTTCAGAAATCCACCAGAATGGCACTGGTTTCCAGCCACAAGACCTGACATTGCCGTCAGATCTATCTACCGTTTTTTGGTGTAAAACAATCAAACAAACACTACAGAGGTGAATCCTGGGGAGAATATTGCTGATTTCTGAAAACTTTTCCATGTAAATAGACCTCTCCCCTGTCAGTGATAATTGTTTAACACAACATTGTTTTCTTGAAGCAGCTGGAGATATCAACTAAATGTTCAGCTGTTATAAGCCCTTGAAAGTCATCATAGAACAGTCACTGTTTCTATTCTTCCATTTTTGGGAACGACTTTGCTCAGTATTGACAAGTACTTCTGTAAAGTAACGCTGACATCTACATTTCCTTGATTCCTCTTTGCACTGGGAGTATAAAGTTGAAGGTATGTACCTTCTTCTATTGCCTCTTCTCAGTCACAGAGGCTATCTTCTACTGAGCACATTAGTTGATCCATGATCAGCAGACAGTGTCAGGTAGCCCACTATTTTCAGGTTGTCCATGGCCTCTAAGTCTGGCAAGGAGCTACTGTAGTATTTGTCATTCTTGTAGAACATACTAACCTGGGTAAATCCACATTGCTCAATTGCCCACTTACATTTGTCCAACACATTCTATGCAGAACTTAATACACAGAGACTTCTTGGTACTTCATGACAGATGTCTTCTGGCACTGGGCAGGACACTGGAAGATGCCAGATTCAAAAAATTTTGAACCGATACCCCCAGTTTAACTCCCAAAAAACTCCAAATACGTAGCAATAACACATGTTGAACATGGTCAGACACTTTCCCACAAACACATCCTCATAATGAGAACAGTAATTCACCCTGAGATTTTGTAATCATTCACCTATCTGTGTAAATAAATTTACAGAAACATCTAAGGTGATAATTAAATATTCTATAGGCTACAGAAGGAGTAAATATCTTTAAGCACTAGTGCACTTTTCTCTTTAAAGGAAGATTCACCACAAAATCTATCATTTCTTTATCTTAAGCATCAGTTCAAATAGGTACTTATAGTTATGTTGAGAGAAAAGGAGTTGTATTAGCAGTCACCTTGTGGTCAAAAGGCCTCAGTAACTCTTTCTGACAACATATTTGCTATACTTATATATTTAAAATTGATCTTCAAAATAAAGAATGCATCTTATTTGGCTTTTAAGGTACAACAATAACTTTTAAGTTTGACAAGAAATAAAAAATCCAAACCCAACAACCTAAAACAATGGATGTTTGTACTTGAGGATCTATTAAAATGGGGGTCCCAAGCAGCAAATAATTCAGAAATGAATTTCACTATCTTCTACTAGTAACTGAACTGAATTGTGATATTCAATGAAATAAATGGAATATAGCCTTTTTGCAAAATATTATATAAATAAATAATATATAAATATGTAATATATAAAAATATCATTAAAAGATATTTTACAGTTTAAGAAAATAATGGGAGATTCAACTTGACTATTGCTGTTTAGCCAGTTGTGGTATCTGTGTGGAAAAGAAATAAAACAGAGTACAGCATGTTTTAAGAGCTTACAGAATTCAGTACAACTTTAAATTAGTTTGCTTTCTAAAAAATTGATCTAAATATATACAAGTCTCTAACAGATGGGTTAATGTGGAAATAAATAAATATATTTACAAACATTTGTTCAATTGCTCATAGTAAAAATCTGTGATTTCCCCTATTTACAATCTCCTAATTCCCTTCTGTTTCTATCCAACAAAAGAAAATTATGTTCACAAAAATACTGCCTAAAAGATATTGGTTTTAATAATTCCATAGAGTTCTCAGGGGTTTTAATCCCCAAAGTGTTTGGCTAATCTGTTTGGATTGGGACTCCTCCCATTAATGAAAATAATACAGTACTTAGATGACCCAGGAACATTTTCATTTCATAAAAATAAAAGTCAACAACAATTTAAAGTAATACCTATGGTAAAACTGATTGAGAAAAATTAATACTTTCTGTACAGAATTAACACCTCTATTATTCTTTGAAATATGATTAGCAAACATGACATAAGTGGTCATGTTTCTTCAGAAAAAAATGTAAATAAAAGAAGGAAGCAAATTCTTTGTTTCCAGGGAAAGCAGACTTCCAGGTTTAGACACTGTTCTTGGAAAGCAGGAAGCTTAGATTCTGGGCAAAATTAAAAGCAAAAAAACCCTAACATGACCAGTGCCATGGTCTGTACTAATGTGAAGTTGAATTTCACCATACTGGGTCTGCTTTTGCTGCCTTTTAAAAGGGAAATCTTTAAACCTAGTGATATTTATAGATCTGGGGATGTGAGGTATGAAAGTTTCACTCTGAAGTGTAACACAACTGCTATATTTCAGAATAAAGAAGTAAAAAAGTTGCTACCCCTTAAATATAAACCCCTTCTATTTTAAGAAACATTATTTGTTGCTGCAGAACCTCATTCTGCAACTAGAATCTTACTTACATTTCTATTTCACACCATTTCTTCTAGTCTTGTTTCAAGCTACACTCGCAATGACACACGTGATAATTTTGATCATTTATCTCTACGTCAGGAGTCCAAGCAGGACTCAGGCCAGCAGTGACACAAGACATTGATATGTCAAGATTTATTACTGATGCAAATGTGTGATTCCACTCTAATGGTCAAATGTCCACATTACAAGACATACCATTGTAACTGCCAGAGGCTTCAGACTCGGCCTCAGGGACTCTAGATAGTCACCTCACACCCCAAAATCACAGTTAAGACTCTGCTGGGAATTCAGAGGTGCAAGAGCATTTCTCTTTATGCTTTGCTACCGCAGACACACCACTACCTCCACACCAGGTCTATCAGCACCTATCATATGATCTTTAAATGGAAATATAAAGTTCTGCCTTTCATATCATCTACCCTTTCTCACATTAGCTTGTGAAGGTTTCTGATCTCTCCCAAGATATCATTTCTATCTGTTCCTCCTAAGATCTCTATCTTGGCAATAGAATTTCTTCCAAGTAGTCATAAAATCTTGCTGTCAGTCCTCCTGCCAGCCCAAGGATCTTTAACTCAACACAGCCAGCAGCGTTTCAGATTTCCATTTTTTACGTTCTTCAGTAAACCCGCCTCCTGCAGATTTTTGCTTCTAATGTTTGTTTACACACAGCTTATAAACAACTTAGGTCTGATTCACAGTTCCCCTAAGACTGGTTCACACTGGAAGGTAAAGGGAAGTTAAAGTGCCAGAGGCCCTGAGCATAACTGAGAATTCAGGCTTCCATTAGAGCATCCTTTGACTCAGAGCTTTCCTGCTTAGCTGTCTGACAGAACAATACTGTCATGTAACATAACTTCACATTTAACAACAACATTTCCAACAGATGATGTTCATTACCACAGCAAAAAAAATCTACGTATTGCTTTCATCTACTACATCTTCTCCAGTCCCATTTTCTTCCACAGAAGTGATTTCTGGGCATAGCTAGAGTACATGCCTTAGTATGATTTATTTTCAGAAAATATCACTCATTATGGTCATAGCAGCCAGAATAAAGCTTCAGAAATATTTTTAGTTGTTAGAAATAGGACATATTTTAAGGAGAGGAGAAGTGGGAGAGTGGGAGGGAGAATTGAAGCTTAAAAAAATAGTGTCTGCTGCTTCTGGTAAGATATAGTTTGTGTTTCATTGTAAACTGGAGTTAATAAGAATTAGTAGGAATCACTTAATAATAATAATTAAACAGTGTAGACATCATTACTGTTCTTGTCCTTGTAAGACTTCTCATGCCATTCAGCAGGCTGTTTGTGCTGAGGAGGACATGACTGTACATAATGATGGTATGTAATTCTTCATTTTTTTTTGGCTCTGATGTTATTTTCATAAATCTTATGGACTGTGCTTCATTTGATTTTCTTCTTGCCATGTTGATAAGGGAGGAACTGAGACCAACAGACACCCACATTTGAGGGTAGAACTCTCCCTGAACTGGAGTAGCCACTCCCCTCTTCATATGTGCCAGTGGGAAACTTCTAAGCGAACTTCTGGGTTGTGGGTTGGTGTTTTGTTTTGGTTTTTTGGTGGTTTTGTTTGTTTGTTTTTTAATTTTTAGACGCAGAATTTCAATCAAATGGCACTTTACCAGCAAAGAGACATCATATAATTTAAGGGTCTGCTTCAGCTACTGTTCTTTTAAGCAAAACTTCCCCTCACATGTGGTTGACAGGCTATCTTAATCCTTGGTTTGTAGGTATAACCTTCCATCTCAGTTTGTTAAGCCAGCAAGCAGCTTTTGACCTGGTTTCCTTTCTTTGTTGGAGGTAGGCGTTACAGTAACATGATACAGCAACTACATTTTTAAAAACAAAATCCAAGGTCAGATGGCTGTCACCCAAGGTCAGAAAGAAAGGGATTCAAATGGTGCTTGACCACCAAGGAAGAAAACCTAAGGGTTAAATGTTCAAATTACACAAATCTTGGCAGGAGGGATTTTATTGTTCTTGTGCTGTTTTCACATGGAGCACCGAATATTTCTGTAAGAACTGAACTACTTGTATCTTTTAGAGCATGTTGCTAGAACATAATATTTTTGGTAGAGGAATCAGTTGTTTGGAATCTTCAGCCACCCAAATTGGCAGTTTATCTTCATTTTGTCTCATTTCTTAGTCTGCAGACTGAACTTTAACACATGCAGTCAGTCAGTGCAATAAGAAACACAAAACAACGCAGCAAGGATCTCTTGAGGTCAATAGAGCAAAAAATCTTTGCAAGAAGGTTGCCAAGAAATTAACAACACCAGAAGAAAAGACATAGCACAGCCGAGTGCTCTCACAAGTAGCCTAGCAAAGCAAGATATTTAGACCCCAGGAGTCTACACACACAAAAATTAATTTACACTCAAGTACTTAAATGAAACTAAGCCTCGAACAGACAACTAGGATCTTCTCTTGATCTTTGGAGGTAACATGCAACCTGTATAAGGTGGAGAGGTAGTTAAAAATTTGGAGACTAACTAAATCCATTTGGTCTAGCAGCACAAACTAGAAAACAAGTAGGCTGAAAACACCAAGCAGTAGAAAGTGTCAAAAGCATGATAAACCAAAGCAAGTTCCTACAAGCACTTTTCAGAAGACAATGAGCAAGGAGCCTAAAATGAGTTGCTTTGGCCTGGGGAGATGCAGGGGGAGATTCAATGATTCCAGTGCTTTTCTTCCAGACACGGTGCCCACAGCTGAGCGGAAACAGTTTGAATCCTACCCTCCTGTATGATGGATAGTCCCTCAGCAGACAGGATGGCTTGCCTGAGGCCAGGCAGTCTGTGCCACTAAATGGGAAGCAATCTGTTGAACAGGGTGAGAACAAGTAGAAATAACTCTCTTGCTATGAAAAGTGGTAATTGAAAGGAGACATGTGAGAGATCCATTAAATTTGATGTAGTGGCTATTCATTATTCTTCACAGGATGGGGAGTAAGAGATACAGGTGGCATAACCAAGCTCCAGGTTTAGAAGGAAAGAAAAGGTAGACCTTTGTCCTCAGTGCAGGGAGTGACACCATGGAAATTGTTGCCACAAGATGGTGGGGTTGCCATCAGAGCTGAAAAAGAGATCAGTCCGATGCAAAGAGAATGGGGCACATTGACCTAGATGCTTCATCTAAAGCGATGATTTTCAGAAGATGGAAAAACAGAGGAAAAAGTTTGTAGGTTTTTTTTCCCCCCTAAGCATTCCCTGCTGCTTTCTGCTGGAGCACATAATTCAGGATACTGACTTAAAAAGTTCTTTCATGCAGCCCAATATTACAGGTTTTATGTGTTCATGTCCATTATTTGCAAACCAATATCTCAATTTCTTTAGTTCTCTATACAGGTAGAAATTATTCTGAATATCTAAATAACTACAAAACATGGCTGACTGATTTGCATTACTTGCAAAGTCTAGTCTCAGGAATGTGTAATCATTGAGAACATAAGATTATGAGGTCAGGGAAAGTGGTGTATCTAGAAAGTAGCACCCAGTAAGAGGATAAAAAACCACCAACTAACAAATATTTAACCATATGCGATGAACAGCAAATCTCTTTCTGGCTCCAACTAGTGATCAGTTTACATATGCAGTTTATACAGTAACTGCTACATCGCAATTTTAAAGAAGTTAATATAACTACAAAAAACATCCTTGGGAATTAGCTACTGCGGGGTGCCCAAAATGCAATTTGCAGATCAAGAAGCTTTACAACTGTCTTATGAAGCTGATTTATCCTCATTTAGAGACACCAAATCAATGTACAATCCAGCTGTAATATTTTATTAAGGTAGGGTTTGATGTACAAAGACATTGTTTAAGAACAAATGGAAAGACCAGTCTACAAACCCATGGTAGACACAAGTGCAGTGGAAAACTTCCATAGCATCTCACTATAAGGAAAAGGACACAGAATACTCAAGGTATGAAGCAAGATGTGTAATCCAAGACTATCTACAGATTTTTAGCTAGAGTTGGTTTCAGTTCTAAAACTAAAATGAATAATTCTTTTTTTTTTGTTATAGTTTAATCACCAGGAAAGATTAAGGATGCTATTTTAAAATGCAGTCTAATACGCTATTTTCTGCCCTTATTTAGTCTATAAACAAATCTGGTGCACTCAAAAGCTTCAAAAGGGTGTTTTTACTCTCAATGCATTCAGTTTGTTAGAGCCCAGGAAGCACATATCTTAGAGGAAAATGAAGGAAGTAATATCTTTCCAACAGATCCTGACCTGTGTCTACATATTTTCAGGGTATTGTAAGAAGCTGCCCTTACAAAGCCAAATACTGACCTTTTAATCTCCCACAACTTCCCAGGAGGAAAAGAGCTTCTCTCTGCTTTAATAATGGTCAGAGCTGTCACTCTCCCCCGCAAAAGGAGCAAGCACAGCAAAAAGCCAAGCAAACATTCACTGCTTACTATGAGTTTTTTATATTTGAGTTCTCTGTTCCTGCAATGTCTCCATAAACAAATTCCTCACAGAAGCAGGCACAAGGAGTGGGTCTGGCAGTGTGTGATTTTGACTTACATATGCTGTGAAGCGTTGGGGTAGAGCTCTGAGAACTGTGGTGCAGAATCCTCGGGGCCATGGGGTGCAGCGTGGCTGATGACCATCATTATGGGCCTATGGGGATATATCCTCTTAGACATTCTGAAGTAATTAATGCTCTCATTAGTGATTAGGTCTGTGAAGTAGTCCTGGAACATACGATTAACACAAAGCAAAAGTTACAAAGTGCATGATTAATTAGATCACATACTATCATGTTA
Organism: Corapipo altera; assembly: GCF_003945725.1. Lineage (NCBI taxonomy): Eukaryota > Metazoa > Chordata > Aves > Passeriformes > Pipridae > Corapipo > Corapipo altera. The sequence goes on along the minus strand of NW_020884879.1, from coordinate 15,610,415 downwards.
TTATGTTATTTTCAAGTCCTCATTAAAGCTCAGATCAGGAAGTAAAAGCATACCATCAAAGAGATGTATGATTTGAGGGAACATAGGGGAGACCGAGAAGTAATTACTTTCTTAAGCAGGCAATGCCACATAAAATGAGACAGTATTTTGCAAATCAGATATAAAAGAAAGCATTAAGTAAATTTGATTACCAGATTTTGTTATATAGTGCCAAGTAACATTTAAAGTGACAGACTGTACTGACAAAGATGTTTCTTGAATTTCATCGATAAAACACTTCACAAGGTAATGGTTCCCAACTAACATTGACTCTTATGCTGGTTTTATGTTTACATAAACCTTTCTTGCACAGTCTTTGTTCAGACTCTACTTTCACATCTGTACAAAGTGGAACAGATTGCAAAAAATCTTTATCAAAGAAATTGCAAATGAGAATGCAGGGTGCAGTTGAATTCCTGCGGGCTCTGTTCATTTAATTGTGCAACTTTAAGCAGTGCAGCTGCTGAGATTAAGGTTGTGACTCGCTAATAAACTGGCTTAACCTACAGCCAAGGTGGCAAATGGAAGCCTACAAGGGGAAGGGAGGAAATGGAACTAAGAAAAAAAGATGAAAACTTAAATTAAACCACCTGCCACCTTAGAGTATTCACTGTTGGCCTGGAGGTCTAGTACGAGCTTCATTGAGAAAGTGCTGAGACAATGTTTGTAATTTCAAGCACTTCCAGGCATGACTAATCTTATGTTGTGGATTCGAGGCCCCAAACAGCTGCAAAAGCAGAGCCTCAGGGACAAGGTCTGTGTCGCATGTCGGTGCTAGGACAAGCCAACCAGCTGTGACCTCCTTGCTCGCCCACTCCCTGTCCCCCTGCCCCTTCCCCTCTCCTGTAGCAAACTTGGAGTGCATACAGTAGCCCTGGCTGCTACAAACCCTGCAAGCATATGGAAGAGACAGTGAGTGATACTTTAGTTTCCAAAATGGAAAATGAGTGCCAGGCACCAGGGTTGTGATAATTTTTGGGTTTGTGGCCTGTTCAAGTGAAATGCCTATATGACTGCTCTCCCAAAGCATATGATCCCCTCTTGCTTCCCTATTTATTCTAGTTACATACAGTGTGTGTGTAAGGAACGTATAACTAACCAATATTCTTTATTTTCTTTTTTTTTTGTCTCTCTATAAATATATAATCAGAATCATGTAATTTCTATGGATGGGAAAATCAGAAACAGGCATTGCAAGCTTCCAATAAAATCTCATTACATGGGTCAGAAACCACAGCTGTAACATCTGTATCATCTTCCTTGAGCTAGTTTGAGGAAATTCCAGATTGCCTTCTGCAGGCTGGAAAGTCTGCGATCTGCGCTCCTAACCGTTTCCGAGAAACTTCATGGCAGTGGGCAGGTCACCTTGGCATACTTTCCACACTTTGTCAAGAGCACACACAAGCTCTGAATTTTTCCAGTGGCTGTGTTCTTGCACTTATCTATTCTCATAGTCATATCCGGAGGCTGACACCACAGGCACACAGCCTTCTTTTGGTATGCACTGTATAATGGAGAACAACATTAACTAAGGTTTCTCCTGCAGGTAGTAAGTGACAGCACTCAGCAAACTTTAAAGTTCAGTGGTGCAAGGGGCACAGTTATTTTAGGTAAAGGTTTCTGTTTACTTTTTGCTCTTGCCACCAAACCATCACTCTCTGGGAGAGAGGAAAGGAGGGTGGGAAGGCGAGAGGGAAGAATCATCAGACTCCACTGAAGAGCCCTGGGAAACTTTCTTCTGTTGAGTGATTAATATTCTCACATGGAAATTGGTCTGCAATGCCCTGGAGAGAAAATGACATCTCAATTTCATGGTTGTAGTTGGTTAAGTAATTAATTACCTGGTTAATTAATTATCTGAAAACTATTTTTATATGGATTAATCATGTGGCATTTATGTGTCTGGAAAATACCTTTGCATAATCAAATCCATGCTTCTCTTTGTTACCATTGCGAGAAATGGTGTAATTATAGAAGCGAGAGTTCTTCACTAATCCAACCCACTCTCTCCACCCAGGAGGGATGTAGCTGCCATTGTATTCATTGAGGTATTTCCCAAAAAAAGCTGTGAAGTAAAAAAAAAAAAAAGAACACACACACACATGAGGCTTTGCAATCCAAGTCTTTTAGTCTGAGTCAAAAGAATGCATGAATGAAGAGAAAATGTGTTAGAATGAGTCAGAGTTGCTTTACCAAAAATCTTCCTTTTATAGCTTAGAGGGTTTTGAAATTAAAATAAGTTATTTCCAGAGTTTTATGAGAGTTGAAAGCCTTCGTGACTCTACGTTTTATTCTTAATCTTTTAGAATCTAGTGCTCATGTGAAATGTTTTCAGGCTTTTTTTTTTTTTTTTTAGAAAGAGTATGTTGCCCTTCATTTCCACTTGAATATGGAATAAAAACTCAGTGCCCAGAGGATATATCTGAGAAACACCTTGTGATTTTAAGCAAGTTCTGTGATGTTTTGAAGCTCGGCTTCTAACTTGAAAGTTTGGGCTTGCTATCCTGGCTACATTTGCTAGTTTGATAAAAGGTTTGAAAAGTCCAGATCTCCATCCTACTGTGACACATTTGGGTAGTGCAAGAGAGAACGTCCACCCTGCTTTACTGCCACATCTTCTCTAAGCCAAAACTAACAGAGACAAAGGCTTGGAGGTCAAGCACCTCTACCTGGCCTGCCAAACTCTCTGTATTTTTTTCCATTAGGTGACAAGTCAGAACCCACTCAGACTAAAAATTTCAGCCTTTGCGTTCGGGCCCAGGAGGGTTTGTAAGTGCTCCTGTCAATTCCTCTGGAAGGAAGCAAGAAGAAAAGCAATCTCACAATGCAGCTGGCTCCCAGATATCTGGAAGTCTGGATTGCCTATGCCAAAGATAGACACCAAAAACCAGCCAACTGGCTTTGGGAAGGAGCATTAATGCTGGCATGGCACCGTGGCAAATGGAGCCGTGTTGCTTCTAGGGAGAGATAGGCATGGAAGGTCTTTAGCTGCATATGCATGGTCTGTGGCCTGGATAGAATAGTCAGTTCAGATGGCTCTGCCCTGCTTTTCCACTGCCTGAGAAGTGTGGTGACAAAACATCTGATTAGGTCCGCAACTTGGATTTTTAGGGATTTATTATCTCCAGCTCAGTCCCAGCAGGTTACTCTGTGGGTGTCTCAGTAACTTCACTGTTTCCATCTTTAATTATCTTAAGGTTTACAAGACCCTGGAGGGTCACCTTTGCCAGCAGTTCTGCTGCCTTTGTCCCCAGCAGTCTGCACACTGGTACTCCAGGTGCTTGCAAAATGAGAAACTGCTGAAGAGGAGGGAATCACACAGACCTCCCCCTTTACAGGTAAGAGCTGCTTCCCTCCCTGCACCCCTCACGGTGCCCCACTCCCTACCCTGAGTGCAGCCAGGCCTACCTGCAAAGAGCTGCTGCCCAGAGCTGCTGTCTCTCAGCTGGGCCATGGGACACACCTCAAACCCCCGTACTTGTTTCCTACTAGGAAATGAAGTCACATTGGAAAACCTCACATCCAACTGAGACACATTCAATCTTACCAAAAGAGCACATTTGTGGAAAGCCTTAAATTATTCAGATCTAATTGATGTGGGCATGGGGAAATTCTTGGGAAAATTGGTGGAAAAATCAAAATGTTCATAATTAAGACTTGCCTGAGGCAACATAAATATGATGCAATCCAACTGTGGAACTGCCAAATGTCACTAACCAGAGATTATAGTCATATATAATCTTACTTTCCTATACCACGTGGAATGTGACATATAAACAAGTCCTAGAGACGCTAGACCAGGCTTCCAGATCTTCCTCCCAAAGCCACCAAGAAAGCAATCCAGCCTGTCTCCTTTATTTTCCTGAGGCCAACCAGAAGTCAAGAACTGTGAGGTGAAGAGGGTGGATGACAGTGGGCAGGAAATATGTGCCCAGCCTGTTTTCTCCTGGAATGGAAACCATGCCTCTCTCTAAGGCAGCTAAACTGCGTTAAATTTTCAGTCAGATGTCATGGGAAAGTGTAAGGGTAAAGGTTGAAATACTATGAGAGGGGAAGCCAAGGAACGAGTAGAAGGGGAAAAGAAGTCAGAGAGAGACAGCAGTGAAGAAAAGTATGGGGGAGTGACGTGACTGAGAGAGAGGAAGCATTGTTGAGCCAAGCAAAATCAAGGACAGTCTGTGGTTACAGGGGAAATCTGAGGTGAGCCCTCCCGAGTGCCATTCCAGATTCACCAGCAGCTACTGCACAACCTTGGGGAATCTCTGAGTGCCGCGCTCATCAGTAGAGGGCTCTACTGCCAACCTGCCTCCCACAATCATCAGAGGCTTTCAAGCTTGAAATGGGAGTTCTGGCCATTTATCATATAAGATGGTTTGATTGCCCCATCTATTATTAAGATTGACTCATACAGAGACCTGGACTCTGCTATTTACAGTCTTGCCAAACTTCAATCACTAGTGATGATAGTTTCCATGCTATCTGACTCAGGCTGCATTTTGCTCTATGGAATCTTTTAGCCAAACACTTCAGCAATTTCCAAGGAAAGGGCTAGGGGAAAATAAATAGATTTGCCCATTTAAAAATCATTGTCAAGCTTTTCTCTAAGAAGTTCTAGTGTCTGTAGGTTTTGATGTAGTGCCTTTTTAAATAACAGAGGTGGCTATGAAAATGTCTCAAAATGACCAAGCTCCGAAAAACTGTAGCACACAGATGATTAGGAAAGTCTTACTCCAGCTTCTCAGTTTAACATCACCATGGGGTGTTCCTTTATGGACCTGAGAAGGTTCCCACAGTTTCAATTTTGGCACTAAAACAAAGAGCCATCAGCTTCTTTTTCTCCTTCTCTCCTCTCTCTTTTGATATTTATTACCTGAGAGAAAGCCACCAGCATAAAAAGCAGAGATGAAATGACCTGGGGCATAAGGATGAGAACAGATAAACTGAATTTAGAAAAGGAAAGGGTGGCTTGGAACTGGTGGAGGCCAATTCATCTTGGAATTTCCTTACTTTAGATTACTTAATTTTCTAACTTTAATAATGTTTTGTTAGCTCCCTTTTGGCCCCCTGAACCCCATATTTTGGTGCATGCTATGAGACTGTGGATTGACAGCCTGAACCATTCACCTTTGTCTTGGCAATGATTTAGTATTTTATCATAAAAATAATCTCAGTGCTGTCAAGTTTTAAGCAGCTCCCTGAATGACAGCTTGCAGAAATAGACGTTTTCCCCTGTTGCAGAGTAAACCAGTTCCCATGTCAAACGTGTAGCAAAGCCCCAAATACCAGCAGAAGCTCCAGTGGCTGTGACAATGGATTGCATTTGCCAAACTGTTTTAACCAACACTGGTTTGTTGGTCAAAAGCTCAGGAGGATATGAGTAATTATACAGATGAAGGGAAAAGACAGGCTTTTACTGAAATATAAGAGTTCAGCCCTGCACCATGCGGTTTTCTGAGTACCACTGAGTATAGGATAGGTTGAGTGAGTCACAGCTGGGGCACTTAGTGTCTGGCTCTTCATGGTCTGAATGAAGACAAGTGCCAGAGTAAAAGGAAAGCATAGTAGTGTCCATGGGGCCAAATAACAATCAGCAAATAATCATGATGGGTGTTCTAGTTGTTTTCTGTTTAACCAGAGGACTGTAAACAGCTAAAACACTATGGAATATGCCATAGAACCGCCCAGCAACTGACACTGTGATGTGCAAACGCTGGGTCTTCACATGCTTGGCTTGTAGAGTCAACCCCCATCCTTAACTCAGGTGTAGTCCAACACCTGCTGAATTGCCCAAGTCTGAGTACTGACTGGGAAGGCTCAGCTTTAAAAGCTGCTCATACTCAGCAGTTAGAGGGTTTAGAAAGCCATTTCTGCTTGTAATTAGTAAAATGGAGATTATGACTCAATAGGTAAAAACCTCATTAAAAAGTAATGCCATTTCAAGGGACATCTTTTCATTATTGCATGTAATGGCCCCCATAGGGATAACAAGAAAGATAAATGCCTGCTTTTGCATTTTAATAACACAATTTTTATCTGCATTCTGGCAGTTTTGCTAACTGTTCCCAGGACACATTGTTATTTTTAATCACATGTAGTGTATCTTAATATATCAGAATAATTGTATTCTGTATGAGTACGTTCAATTAAGTTTATGCAAACAACAACACATGGCATGGTGAATAGACATCTATGTATCTCTGGAGGGGCTGCAGAATATACATGTTTGCACCTAACATGAATAGATGCCTTAATACAAATTTTTGTTTTCCCTTTAGCAATTAACTAATGATTTCTGAACTGGACTGAGAGATCCAGACAGTTACAATGAGTGCAAGACAAAGAGAATTTGAGGAAGGAGATCTCTGGACTTTGAAGCCAGAATACTTAGAGCTGAATGTGATTCAAATTCTCATAATTCCTGGGACATTTTTCCCCAGCATTTTTTACAAGCAATTATGACTAATGTTTACAGTATTACACAATAGGGTTAGTCCTCTAACTCCTGTCAGCATTACTGGATTAGAGTACAGGTGAACTGGGCTACATCTACTAGTGAGACATCTCTGCACTTCCATGGATCAAAGGATGTATGTTTTACTCTATACCCTTGTTATTTGTTGAGGCTTATGGGAATGTTTCCGATTTAAAACAAACCCAAACCTCTAAAAAGGCATGCTGTAGAAAGGTTTAGTCACCGTGACCCAGACAAGAGCTTTATGTAGACAGCCCACTTCCTTTAACAAAGTCAGGAAACCATTTACAGGAGTTGCAAAGCACTGTTTATATGACATTTCAGGGCTGACACGCAGTGATTCTGTGCTTCTGGGGACAGAGTCCAACATAGCTTCAGCTTCCGGATTATTCCAGTAAATTCCTCCTTACTTTCTTCCCATTATGCAAGCCATAGATTCAAACCCGAGAAGTTTGATTTTTCCCTTCTGTTGTAAAATTGCAGAGTATTAGTGTATCACATCATAGAGGTGCAGAAAGCCAGATTAGTATGTCAGCACCACCCAGGAAATGAAATAAGCATTGTCCCCAAAAAAATATGGTGAGGCACCAAGAGGTTGACCTTCCGCTAGATCTAAGTCATGAAGGAAGCCTGTGGCATTGCCAAGAATTCAGATTTCTTACTTTCTGGTCTTGTAACTTAAACACAGTTCTCCAGCTTTGTGGGTCTTTGCTACCAGGTTTACCATTGCAACCAAAAAGATCATTAAACATTAAACATTAAACTCAGTAGTTGCAAAAGGCATTAACCTATAACTTGATACAGCAATTGTTAGACTGGGTGATGTCTTTAACAAAGTCTGTATTATCGGCCAAGCTGGTAGCACCTTCCAGTATTGATGTTGTCTGACACTTCTCATTATAAGATCCTGTTTTAGCTGCTTATAACTCTCTTGTACTTGGACTTAAATTTTCCACACTGGGTGTCAGCTGAGGGTGAATTTTTTGAAACTTCTTAACCCAAACAGTAGCCATCTTTGAGAACCGTAGTAATGGAAAAGGAATTGTGGTTAACGTCTGAAAAAAATTATGTGAGATTTCATTTGATAGCACTTACATGCTCTGCACTGAGAGCAGAAACTGTCAAAGACATGATGGACTCCCTGTCAAGGAGGCATCTATTAGAATCCTTTGAAAAAAACCCTGCGATTTGCATGTGTGGGAAATCAGGACACCTCAGGACATTATTCCCTGTCCACCTGTGAGTGGTGTCAGTAGGTGGGAGAAAGTTGATTGAAATGCAGAGGGCAGGAGGTGACCAGATAAGGACAAGCAGTCTGGAGAACAGCAGGGAATCCAGCAAAGGAGTTAAGGGAGGGGGGAAAGCAATGGGGGCTTGGGGGCCCAGGACTTGCAATGTCAACCAAGAAACTGGGCAATGAAAGGAGAAAGAAACTGACTGACAAGAGGGGTGGGAGAAGCAGATTTGCTGATCAGGCTGGGAAAGGAGGTCGCTAATGGTAAGCAGTGGGAACAGGACATGTCTGTCAAGAACTGACTGAGCCTGGGAGGGGAGGGAGGGAGGGAGAGAGGGAATGACTTGAGGACAGACAAGCAGGGGGACAAGGCTCAGAGCAGAGGCCAAGGTGATGTCTTACAGGGCCAGAAAACTGGGATGAGAAAACAGGAGTAGACACTGCTCTGCCTAACAGGGTAGGACGAAGGGAGCCAGAAGTGCTATCGAACAGCAGGGAGGACACAACAATGTCTGAAAGGACTCCTGAGTCTCACTGGTACCTTCCTTTAATCAGACATCTGAAAACCTATAGCTGCATCCCTGGCCCAATGTGTGTGATAAAAACCCACTTTACCTAGTTCCTCAGCAAGTGAGCCGTTGAGTGTTGCAGAGGGGATCTGAGACCCCCATCCCTGCAGATGCCAGCATCATCAGCATGCTAATCAAGAATCAGCATCTCTTGATAGAACTAGTCTCTCTTTTTAAACTGAGGAAATTTCCCCCTCCAAGAAGTGGTATGTTATTATGTAGTTAAAGACTATAATTTGGCCATGTGAACAAGAGATGAAATGGTTCCACAGACAATGTTCTACCCAGATTTTCCTAAACGAAGCACTTGAATACATAAACTTGCTAAAAGTCTTTCAGTGTATGGTTTTCTGTATGATATTTAATAGCATAGAATTCTTCTTTAAGCATAAGTAGGCAGATAGGCTGTGGTTTTTGATGAGGTCCTGGACAGAAAACAAAAAAAGTTTCACTTCACATGATACCATAGAACTAGAAAATCCTGCATGTTATCCTTTTTGGCCTTTTTCCTCTTCTACATTTCATTTTTTGTGGATTGTGTGCATGTATTTGCCATATTTCACTTTCATTTATACATTTTTATTTGTTGACTGAAAGTGCAAATTATTCAGAAAAGTGTGGCATATTTTTAATTATTTAAATATTTACAGATTAAATTATGTCTGATGTTTCCCAGACTCATTTGTACCAATGAAGGAAGAACCTGAAAGCTCAGAGTTCTCTTTCTTTTCATTTTCACTTTAAAAATAATCTGAAAACCAGGACTCATTCTCTGCTCACTCATTCCCACCTCTGTATCATATTCTGCCACTCTCTCTGCTTTGAAAGGGTGCATGAGGCAGGATACAAATTAGGTCACTGAAATGATGCAGATTAAAAATAGCATGTGCTGGCAGTGATTTGTGCTGCAAGGTTGTGAACAGGAAACACACTGGCTTTGCCTCCAGAGGAAACGTATTGTCTGCCTACACTTTCAGAAGGCATAGCTTTGGCTCCCTTTATGAAAGATTAACTTGTCCCTGTGTGTCAGAAGGGAGTGGTGCACAGTTTAAATACTCCTTAGCTTTCAGTCTCCTGTCATCTTTGTGTTTTATTAGTTCTTTGGTCATTAGACTGAGAAATGTACCCATAAGTGACAGATGTCAATGGACACGCTGATGCGTACTGTTGAACACATTAGCTAGTTGTCAACCAAGTGACCATTTCTGTTCAGCACTACACAGAAGTCTGTGACTAATGTCAAAACATACCAGCTAAGGGCATCTTGGTGTAAAGTCACTTCTTGAGTTTTGAGTTTTGCAAATGCACCCATTTAGGAATTAATGTTTGAGCTGCTTACCTTTGCTATGCTAACATTTTTTTGACACAAAAGGAGGAGAATGACCTCAGAACACTCACATGCGTGACTCTTGAATGTTTTTCTAATCAGCTGATACATTTGAGCAAGAAATAAAATACTGGGAAATACATCTTCCCAAAGACAATTTGAAAAAGTGAAAGCAAATAATTGCCTAACTTGGTGATCCCTGTTCTTTCAGGTGGGATTCCATAAAGGGAGAGCACTATGCATTTGACATGATGCTGTGAGGCTGTCAGCAGCTGCTGAGCCAACACAGATTCCCATTCTCTCCTGCATGGTTTCACTGGCTGTGAAGGGCTAAGAGGAGTGAGGATTTGAATGTAGTAATTTTACAAAGCAACATTAAGCAGAGAGGGCTTTGAATGTGTAGGTATGTTGAGTCAGGGTAAGGATTTTAAACTTGTATTTCTTTTCATATTTGCAAAGGGATGAAACTTAAGCTGGCAAAAATGTAAAATCCTGCAGTATACAAAGCATGACACACTATTTAAGAATAAAATACTAATTATATTTATGTCTTCTGGATATTGACTGTTCTCATGTGATGGTTTTGTCTTCTAAAATACTAAGATTATGCTTGGCTACTTCTCAATTATTAAGATGTAGCACAATTCTCCTTTCCTACTGGAGGAAGCCAAGGTTGAGGTAGTGCACTCCTGGGATTTTCCTTTGTGTTTGTGTAGGTGAAACACAGTGGGAACTGCCAACAGTAAAAGGCACATCTGAGAGGCAAGACTACATGTTGTAGGATTGGGACAGAACAGAACAGGACAGCAGAAGGTGAAGAAAGTGTAAGACTGAAAGAACAGCAAACCAGCCGACACTTTGGAAAGCACAAAGCAAAATCTCTAACTTCTGCATCTAATAATCTTATGAATTAAATTTCTAAATCCAAGTATCTGAAGGGTTATCTACTGACATTTAAAACTAAGAAATGAAAAAAAAACTTCTCAAGCTTTTCTCACAATTTCCACAAAATTTGAGTGTGACTCATTTTTCTCTCTAGTATGAATAGTTGGAACCTATGTAATTAAAACAAATGTGTCATCTGTTTGAAACTCTCCAGAGTTACTTTCTTTTCTCTTTCTACCTATTTACTGTGTCTATTTCCTACAAATTCTAGTTTAATGTTACCAATTTTGTGGACTTTAACAGTCAAGAAGCTGTGCAGTTGGCTCATTTCTGCATTAGCATACAGCTTGTGAATAAGGGAAACTGTAAACATTGAAACAATCCTTAAATGTTTAGGGATTTTTAAAAATGATAATTAGAAGCAAAAGTGATTTTGGTTTGGCAGGGATGCTTCTGAATATTGCCTGCCCTGCTAGTGCCCAGCACAGTTCCTGCCTATGATTTAACACTAATGTATAATCTTCAAAAAGGGATGTTTCCATGAAATCCAGCATTGCCTTTAGGTCACATCAGAGTAGAAGAGTAAATTAAGAAAAGGAAAGAAAAAACGTTCTGTTCTTTGCCAGGTTTTCCCAGTGGGCTCCAATTATAACTGCAGTTTATTAGCGCACATTTCAGACCTCTCTTTAAATGGCCTGCTGTGCTTGTGTGGAGTCCTCATGGCTTCAGCAGGACTCCTCTCATAACAGTCTGCCCACATGTGATCAATTGCAATACAGAGGGTTTAGTTAATGCTACAGCAGGTTTAGACAGTGAGTGCCTTACAGATACTGAAAACTATTTAGACTAAACAGAAGTGAGGACATTATATAAACACTACCCCACTCCTTTATTTCCACGGACTTATATAATAATTTGATTCCATGCAGAAAGTGGGAGTTAAATTCTCATCATTTCAGAGTACCAGGTTGGAGGTATTGTACATTGTCTCATTCCGACTGGAGCTCTCTAGTCAAGTGCCTTATCAGGACTGTCACCAGACTGTGACTGCCCTGGGTCATTCACTGCTCTTTCTCTGTCTCAGTTTCCCATTGAGGGCATTACTGATTTACTCTCAAAACATGTAGAAATGCACAGGATAAGTGCCCATAACATCTGCAACATCAAAACAGAGTCACAACTACACTGTGTGGGGTTTAGTCACTCTCTCTCCACAATTCCCTCATTTTCACTCCCAATTATTTTTGACTCCCAGGTATTCTTGAGTCATTATAATTTTACTAAACTTTCTAGCTGTGAAGTGTAGATTATTACTTGGCTAGCACACTTTTGATGACTTTTTAATAAGGCAACAGTATCCTTGAAAAATATATTATAAGCTCTGCTGTTAATTAAACTACCACCTCAAAAAAATAATTGTGGCTTAATTAGAAGGTAGGCACATCTTACAAGGAGTAGAAAGATAAATCTTTGGGGCCATGGTATTTTGGGTCAAACAATGTACCTTGGTCAGAATTGGAGATTCATACAAGTATTTTCATTTGTTTCTGTTTTCTTTTAATCCTTCCTGCCCTCTGGTAAAACTCACCTACCCTGATGTTCTCTCTGCTTGCCTCTGGAAAAGGACTTTTTTTCTTTTCTGTTTTTTTTTGACTCCTTTTTCCTTTCAATGTAAGAGGGCCTAGTCGGTATTTAGTGGACATCTCCACATGCTTTCTTAATACAAGGCAGTGCAGAAGATATGCCCAAAACAGTTTACCCCCAGAAGGGCAGAGAGGGCTAGTGACAGAGCTCTGTCACTAGCTCTGTCCAGTTTACGTGTGAAGCATTTAGTTGTGCAAAGCTAAGATGACAAACCAATAAGATAGTAAATTTTAAGAACATGAAAACCAGGTCCTTCATGAAGCAGCCATTTATCAAGCAGAAAGGATTTCTGAGACATAAGTCATGAGACAAAGCTTATATTTTAGGTCAAATTCAGCACCTTTTCTAGCAGTGATTGCCAATTCTCCTTTCCCTCCTTTTCTTCTTCAAAACCTTTAAAGAGGTTTAGCAGTGCTGTACTCAGATGACAACTTCACTGAGACCAACTTAACAGAGATTGAAGTACTATTCCGCGCATGGGTCAGAGCCAACACCAGGTCCAAAGAAGTTAAAGATTTGTCTGGTTTTGCTTTTTACACAGGAAGCAGAAGGTCTCCAGAACTACAGATGCAGAGATACGGAAGAAAAAAGAGTGAACTGTCTGTGTGGTGAAGAAAAGATGGCAAACAGTCAGATAAGTTTGAAGCACTGGATATAGCAGCATTAAGAGATTTAGGACCAGCAGACAGCATGGAGACATTCGCCAGCTATATGTTTTGAAAGCAATCCATTCTTGTGCCTACGCTGCTGATAGAAACAAATCTCTTTGCTGCCAGTTACATTGTAAGGAAGGCAGTTGGCACCAAAATCTGTGCCTCGCTGGTCCTGTAAAGGGGAGTCTTTGTAGCTGAACGATACTTCTGGACAAATTGCACTCTGATGACCTCGCACAACTCTGGTACCTTGTGAAGGGGAAGTCAGGCTGGAGCCGAACATGTCTACAGATTGAATCTTAGGGCATAGGTGATGCAGAAATGAATTGGGTTTTACATCAAGCCAAAGCACAGATGAGAGGAATAAGAAGAGTTCTTTGTAGGCAGGAAAGGGATCTCCTGACTACAGAAAACCACCAGGAATTTACAAGAAAACTATCAAATCTTATTGGTGCATAGTAGAACAATCCTTCTTAAAGGCATGTTTCTATTCCTTTTCAGAAAATGCAAATGAAATATTGCCCCATGGCAAAGTTTAAATTATACCATTCACCTTGTTTCGCTCCCATGACAGGCACTCCACTCCTGTGAGGTCTTTGGCACCAGTCCCCAGCCTGGCCCTGACATCTTCTTCCATAACTGTTAGCAGCTGTCCACAAGCAGGCCATAATACTGACCATAATCACGGCTGGAACTGCCAGTTCAGACCCACAATGCCACTAAAATGCACCTCTTTCACAGTAAGTGTTAACTGCCCAACAGCTTACTTTCCACCTGGGACATCCAAAAGTGAAATATGCTGCTTCACTGCAACTGAGTTTCTTTACATGGCTGTTACTGCAGATGTGGACTGTCAGGCAGTACTACCCTTCCTCTCCATAACATTCAACCTCTGCTCTGCATAAGCAATTTGAGACAATAGTTGCTTCTGTTGTGGTTTAACCCCAGGCAGGAACTAAGTATACCGTTCAGTTGCTCACTCACTCCCCACCTCCCATCTCAGTTGGATGGGGAGAATAGGAAAGTAGGGAAAATCCATGGATTGAGATAAGAACAGTTTAACAATTGAAATAAAATACAATAATAATAATGAAAAGGGAGACAACAAAAAGAGAGAGAGAAATAGCCCCTCGAAAAACTCCCAAACCCCTAAGTCATACACAATAGAGTTGTTCACCACTCACTTATTGATATACAGCCAGTTTCCACGCAGCAGCCCCCAGCCAGCTTTTCCCACAGTTTATGTACTGAGCATGATGCCACAGGGTATGGAATATCCCTCTGGCTGGTTCAGATCAGCTATCCCAGCCATGTTCCCTCCCAAATTCTTGTGCTCCTCCAGCCTTCTTGCTGTCAGGGCATGAAATGCTGAAAAGTTCTAGAGTTAGTATAAACACTACTTAGAAACAACTAAAAACTTCAGTGACCACACTGAATCAAGATTCGGTGATCAAGATTACTCTTGTGCTAAATCCACACCACAACACTATACCAGCTACTAGGAAGACAATGAACTCTATCTCAGCCAAAACCCAGACAGTTTCATTTTAGGCAGTGATTCGAGACTGACTGCTGAATATGTCAACTTCACCTTAAACGAAGAACTGCTGTTGATTCGTCTCTTACCTGTTCTATACCCAGTGTTATTGAGATACACAGCAAAGGTACGTGGCTCATGAGTAGCCTGCCATGAGGGAGAAGAGCAGTTTTCGTTGTTGGTGTATATGTTGTGGTTGTGCACATACTTCCCAGTCAGCATTGAGGAACGTGATGGGCAGCACATTGGGGTTGTTACAAATGCATTGATAAAAGAGGCTCCTCCATTCTCCATAATCCTTCTGGTTTTATTCATCACTTGCAAGGACCCTGCAAAAAGAGGTTCTGATCATCACTGTGCTGTAAAAAACTGTTTTTATATATTGGCTGTTGTAATGCTATTAAAAGTACAGTATCAGTGATTAGCTTGCCTTTGAACATCTGTGTGCTCTACTCTGTAGCTTGGGTAATTTCAGAAGAAAAGATCAGACTTTTATTATATCAACAAAAATATTTTACAGGATTCAGGAAAGACTGAGTTCTTTTTTGTCAGGCTCCAAAACAAAGTTAAAATATCGACTAATCTAGAAATAGAGTGTTAAAGCTGTATCAAATTTACAGGTCAATAGTTCTTCAAGTGCAGCTGTAGGAAAACTGTACGTTACACAGAATGAATTATTAGTTGATGTACCAGTAAAATATGAAAAATGCTGATATTACCAAAGGATATGTTAATAAACTTTCAATTTTATCAGATGACTGAAAAGAGAGAGAGAGAGAGAGAGGAATGGGGTAAAGAAAGGAGTGAAAGATGGAGGGAGGAGAAAGAGAGAATTAAGTGGCAATTTTTCTAAAGGAAAGTTTCTGTGGATACAATATCAGCATGTCTGGCTCCTAAACTAAAGCACCATGCTCAAAACCAGTTTTTGGGGATCAGTATGTATGCAAAATTATTGGCAAAATGCAGCACCTTTGTCAGGAAACTGTATTGATAATGTTTAAAGAACAAAGACATTTGTTGCATCCTTCAAAACATCTTTGTGAACAGCAAGGTGAGAAAGGCAGGGCTTGCAGATTTCTGATTGCAGAAAGGCTGAACAGCTCCAGATAGGGTCTGTCAGTATTTGCTGACAGCTGTCAAAGTTTGTTCTTTTTGTTATTCAACAGAGCAGAGATTGAAGGGTGAGGGTCAACTGTGGATAAGTCAGTATGTACCCAGGAAACAGGTTTGTGAATTGTAATACCTGCACAATTTTGGTGGTAAAAAATGGTTTCTGGAATTCTATTTTCTTTATCTTTGATTTTAAAATTTTGCACAGTTGACGGTAGTTGTTTTACATTTAAATCCATTGATTCCAGTAATAGAACAAGAGTTTTTCTTGATGATTTAATTTGTGTTGCTTGAAAATCAAATTAAAAAATATTTTAAAGCAATTGATGTCTGCAAAACCATAAAACTCCCAAGGAAGCTCAACTTTAGGTGTGAGCAGTAAAATATTACAAATTATTTTACTAGTCAAGTTAAGCATGCTCTGTTTTGGTTTTGGGCTAAGGAGTTGGTGCTGAATATGAAAACTTTTGTATAAAAAATATTTGTTTAAAAAAGGGAAGAGGCAGTAGGCTCTTCAGCATTTCATTGTGAAATGCCAGGGCCTGTGTCCTTAAGGATAAATTTAATACCGTGCATATAAGTCACCATAATTTTAGATTCTTCCTCTTTCACAGCCGTTATTTTTCAAATGCAGAACATCTGCATTTTTGCTTTCCTGAATCCCATGTACTTAGGGACATAGAGAAGTAGGAGAGTAACTGAGCACAGTCTCTGAGGTCCCTGAGCACAAAAGGTCTCCATTTACTTGAATGGGAGCATTTCACTGAGTTGCTGAGATTGTCCTTGTTCTACATCTCTTTATCTCAGACCCCAGGCTGACTTTTTCTTTTTGTTTTGTTTTGTTTTCTTTTGGTCACAAATCTTCCATTTTTGAAAAGTCACAGTTTATTACTGAGAAGTCAGCTGTAAAGTGCTTTGAGGTGCTCATATAGAAAGTGCACTATTCAGGCACCTTAATGCATGGTAACTGCAGTAGAGCTGATCTGCACTTTTCTGCTTCTATGTATTATAAATGAGTAGCTGTTAGAGTACTTCCTTATTCTTCCAGCTTGTCAGTCCTCTGCTCTTGCAAACCTGCTGTTTATGACTAAGTTTTCCCTCCAGGTATGCACTTATTGACACTGATAATAGATTTAGCCCCTCTGGAAATTCTGGAATAGGCACTTCAAAGCAGGTGAGACTTCCTCATTTGGAAAACAAAACACTAGTAGGAGATAAAACTTGCTGATATGAGTTATAATCCTTTTCTGTCTGTAGCTCTCCTCACAGCTTGTGCTCTTTACCATCTGGCCCACAGTCTTCAGGGCATATGTACTCAGGCACTGTCTGTCAGCGCTCTCCATGACCGACTGGGGAGCACCTGAGGGGAACCAGATAACCGGGAATGGCCACTTTGGACACAGAAGTTAGCAAGTTTTGTCAGGCAAGAAATTCAGTGTCATTTCTCAGTCTATCCTCATCTATCAAGAAATATGTTTGGTAACCAAGGTTTCGTATCAAGTCTTAAAGTTGCCAGGGATTTTCATCACAGGTGGGCATCTCTACAAAGGGATAGACAGGAGCCACCTTGTCCTTATACGCATTGTATGCAAGGCTCCAGGAAGGTAATAGACTTTCTCAGATCTCAGCACATTTCCCCATTTTTTCAGCTTATGTGTTTTAGTGCTTTAGTTCTAGTGAAGATGGAAAGCAAACCAGGTAAATTATGCCTGATGTGATGTATCTAGATGATACTGTGACCTCTTCACCCAGCTCTACTTGGATGGTTTATATGGATTTCACTGGATGGTACATTAGGCTGTTAGCAAGGGTTAGAAACACTGGAATTATCAACACATTCATTAGTTTTGACTTCTTTCTGACATGGAAGATATTATTTACAGTGAGGATTATAAGAGCAATTGGGGGGGTCATGTTTTGAGGTACTGATGTGTGCAAATGAAAAGAGAATCTGGAAGACTGGGGAAGAGACTAAAGTGTGAGCAAAATGTTGGACTGAACAGAGTACAGACCTGAACCCAGTAGGAGGTGGGGCCATTGCCCTGAAAGCCTTAGCATGTTGTCTCTATCAGGGAAGCAGTTCTGGGTTCTGGGAGCTGATGCTTTGCCTTGAGCAAGATGCCGATTTGCCTCAGTATTGGACAGTTATTTCTCTACCCTCAGGATCTTGCAGGAAGAAAGTGCATGGTGGCACAATTTAAGAACTAATTTCCCAGCATTAGAGCCCAAGTATCTGCGCAGTTTCTTCAAGAGCTGTGGGCCAGGTGGCTTCACGCCACTTAAGTTGCCATCTACCAGATCTACAATATCCTTCCTCTGTGACACATTTCTCCTAGCATAGGTAGGAAGTGACTGGAGTTGTCGAGCAATTTGTGGGTTTTATCTGATAAATGGAATGAGGCAGTAACTCTGCTGAACTTCTTTGCACTCAGAATGCAAAACTCAAGGGGATGGTGCAGATCAATAGGAAGATGTGTATATTCCTATGCTTTGAGCACTAACCAAATGCACATTCCTTGTTTCTTGCAAATTTTACTTTGGCTAACTCCTCTGTATATCATTTGCTCTCAGGCAGATGAGTATTTTGGTTCAATGTTTATACACACTCTGGAGACAAATCCTTCCTGATTGAAGTCTATAACATACTTTTATGTTAAGGCATTAGTTTAGACTAGCTTTTAGAAATGTTCGTTCTGGGAATATAGTAGCAAATAATCCATATTGAGAGACTTTCAGTCTTGTGATTTTTGGATACCAATACCTAAGTTTTATTCTGTTTGTGGCAGAAAGTGTTACTTCCCAGTGACCTTTGCGAAATTTAAGATTTTTCTTAGGAAACAATGAGGAGCAGGGGGAAAATTCACACATGGAAAACAGTTTGCCTTTATTTTTCGAATATGTGGAATGATTTATTATCAGAAGTGTGAATAATGCGGTACAGTAAGTCTTGGGGCTGAATCCTGTTTCCTGTGAAATGATCTATGAAAAGGGGAAACCTGTGTCTTTATTCAATGCAGTGAGAATGCATACACACCCAGGCTACGGCTCAGCTGCCTGCTGATGGGGGCCAGCATGCCCTGTGAACATTTAGAGCAGCTTTCAAAGAGAGGAGCTCCCAGTATGAACAAAGTGACTTGCCACATCCTTCCTTTTCCTTCACCACTTGCAAACCTTCTTGCAAGACTGAAGACAGCAAGATGGTAACACTGTTCAGAGACGTGTGTCTGCTGAGCTACCTTCCCTAGTGCCCTGGAGAAAGCAGGCTCTTTCAGACCACAAAAAAGGAAGAAATGACTTGACCCTTTTAACGAAATTTTTCAGAATGACTCTATCAAGAAAAAGTGCATTCCTATTGTAAAAGCTGTATTTTAGGCCAAAAATAGAGCTGGGAACAGCTATTCATTATGCAGCATGGCTAAACAGAGCAGACGTTTGAAAGAGTGGGAAATAAAAAAAGATAAGATGCGCTCAGATCTAAAGGCCTGGTTTTGAAGTTCTGCTGCATAAAAGCACCAACACTCAGTCACAAAATATAGCTTATTAATTATGTTCTCAGAACCCTGAAGGGCTGTGAAATTATTATTGCATCATGGCAAATACAAAAATGCTAGCAACTAAAGAATCACTTTTAGATCCAGACCAATTTTTTTCTACAACTTTCTGCTTGAAAGTGTGTGATTCTAGAACAAATGAACTCTTCTAAGTTTCCTGGAATGAAGCATTTTTATTTTCCAAAGTCATATGTCATTTTATTTAGAAATTCACTATACTTCTGTTAAAAATATGACTTTCATAAAAAAAAAAATCTAAGAAGGCAGGATTTCATTTCAAATTAATTTGCCATTTTTTCACCTTCTTGATCTCACATTTCAACCCCAAACCCAAAATATTTGCTTGGGGGTAACCTAAAATGATCCTCTTTCTCTCCTTGATTTTTTATTTCGAGCAGTGAACCAAAAAATCAGCTATATGCATAACTACCATTAATATCTTTCTAACTTACTTAATGGAAAACATTCAAAGGCCTCCTGGAACATCATCCAAGTTGTTTTAACTTTTTCCACTTTAAGAAGAATATGTGAAAATCAATTCTGGCTAGTATGTCCAGGTTGTGCTCAGATATTTAGTATACTTGTGGAAGTAAAACTATCATATTTTATACATAGGGAATAGTCTTAAAGATGGATTTTAAATAGTCAATAATGTATAATACTTAATATAATGCACAGAAATATTATGTCCTGAAACCAGACCTGTTTGTCTGTGTGCATAAACATGTCAGATGACACACATGCCTGTGACGAATATATGGAGATAGAGATACCTATATAGCACTGAGGGAAAGGTTGACCTCATTAGGCTCAAATTTTTAAATGCTACAGAAAGTCATAAAGTGAGAAAAGGCTTTTGATGCAAGTTTTTTACCTGTATGTCCTTGCATGCATTATTAAATCCTTTTGTGGTGGTGATTAAAGCCTTCCTTGGTGGATTTTGGTGGATTTTGATAAGCATGTACTTCCTACAGTCTATAACCAAATGTGATGAATGCCATTAAATAATATTTGTTAACTCATTTTCCAAACTTATCCCATGCTCTAATATTGTTTCAGGACCAGGACCTTCTCTGAATTTAAAATACTTTTTGCTTGGTAGAAATTACTGCAAGACACATGACAAAATGTAGTAGCAAATAACAATTATTTCTCACCTAGCTCCACATCTTGATCATCTGTGAGTACAAGGATGATATTTGGTCTGATATTTTTTCGCTCCTGCTGCACACGTCCTCTGAATCTTGGGGATTTGATGGTGGAACACTGACTTGTTAACAATTCAGTACTGAGCACTGCCAAGATGAGTGCAAACCAAGAAGACTTCATAGTAGTTCCAGTATTTCAATGAAAAGACTGATCCAGAAGTGTCTGAGCTCTAGTTTTCAAGCCTGTAGGAACAAAAAGAAATTCCGTTCAAGTAATAAATAAACTTCCAGTCATACAGTGAAAGGATGACACTTAGGGAAGTCAAGTCTCACACATACCATTTAACATGATTATAAGCTATATAGTCGAATAAGAGGTTTATTCTGTCATTTTCTAGGAATAAACTCAGTCATTCTGCAACTATGCTTTCTCAAAAAATTTTTGCTTGAAGTCATGCCATTGCCTGCATTTTGTAGGCATGACTTCTGGTATACTCCTCACAGTGCTTCTTCTCCCACACCCCACGCTTCTTTTTATGTAGCTTGTTCCATATATTCAGTACCTGAGCGCAGTAAAAAATTGCCGGGACGCAGACGTGTTCAGAACATCTGTAGGAGGAGCCCTGTGAAAAGGAGAAAGCAGAAGGCTTGTCAGTCAGAGACCTCAGTACTGTGGCTGTGCTTCAAAGTCTGCAGAACTGTTTGTTACACCTTCTTTTTCTGTACTGAAAGAAAAGAGCAGAAAAAAAATTGCATTCCCCCTAACTCTCCTACTTAATTTAATACCATACCTATGCAGGGGTTAGGTGGTACCTTGGCTGCTAGAGATAAAGGACATACATCTCACGTCATCAGACACAGGTGCTTTTCCAACATATATAGTCAGATTTATAGTGAGATTCTGAGAATAAGAGTTAATTCCAGAGTATGACACCTGGCAAGCAATAAAGCTATTTTAACTCACCTGCATGAGCGACTAAACCCTTAAAAAGCAGAGGGGAGAGCATGGTTCTCATTTGCAATCTGCATTGGATCACTACATGAAAAGTCATCTTCTCACTGACAAGAAAGCTCATATTAAGTGACAGTCCACATGATCTTACCCAGCATTGTGAAGGAGCGTAACCATCCCTCAGTCAATCAACGACAGACCTGAGTGCCTCATCCATAATGCACAGTACCTCTGCCACAGTCTCGTCCTCGACACTCCACTTCCTGACTTGGCTCACTATGTTATTAGAACCCTCACTCCGTGCCTGTCAGTCAAACAGACTTGCTTTTGTAAGACCTGCTGCAAGAACAGAGGCTTGGCTTTGCTGCAGCAGATTTAAACCTGTGACTGAAAATGACTGATTGGTCTGGGGAGGAAGGGGCAGCCACTTATACTTTAACATTTTTGGCATTACTGACTGAAGCTCTGCAAAGCGGTTCTGTAACACAAGGGAAGGGAGGGAATATCTAGGGGCAAAAAGGAAGGGGGAGGGAAGGAAACCATGGAGTCATGCCTGTTCCCTCCAGGGTATTGACCTGCCACATACGTTTCTCCTGTTTTTATTGTGGGACTATGGATAAAGCATGGTGATATCGGTCAATTAAAAAAAACTCAAAAAACCACCCAAGCCCAAGAACAATCCAGAATTCTGCCCAAGGGGAAGACTGCATGGGAACTGGGGTGTGCCTTATATAATTAGCATAATGGAGCATAAATCACGAGGAGATCTGTGCACCCACACCTGAGACTTCATATTCAGACATGCAACATGAACTGCAAACAGATTAATAAACAGAAATAATTTAATGAGAGCAAGACAGAAGACAAAAAGGGCCTCATCACTCACCTAAAAATGCGCTAATAGGAAGATGCTCTAAATTTCAGGGGAAGAAGCCACGGGAGAGGGAGGGGATGGGACTTGGTGCTGGACGGCTAGAAAAAGGATCGTGTTCTTGTTTCCACATACACCTTTTATTTTAAGCTTCACAAGCTAAACAGTTTCATGCTCCTCACTCTGGCAGGCTGTAATTACACCAGAAGAGTGTGAATGTCTTTAAAAGGAAAATCCAAGCATCAGTGGCAGAGAAATCTTGTCTTTCATTGTCTCTGCACCAACAAACACTCCAGCCTTACACTAACATTACAGCACTGCAAAGTCAATACAGGGGATCACCATTAAACCTTAAATGCTATTTCAGTGATTACACAACATTCAGATAAGTAACTGGAAGTCTGTAATTTGTCTGGACAGACTTTTAAAAATAGTTCAGTTTCCATGTATTTGTTCTTAAGTCACATGAAAACTGACAAAAGCCCTGAAGATCAGGGTTACTGGAGAAGTCAACCTTCTGACAGACACCAGATACCACATGCTCTTGGTGCAAAAGCAGAAATACAAGGTCTCTAAATGTCTGATCTTTAAATAGCGAAACTTTGACTCATATCACAAAGCACAAAAGCCTATGTGAAGTGAGACTTAGTGTTTAGTTTCTTACCTCAGTTGTACGGTACAGTAAAGTTTTACAGATAATGCTGACCCAGAAAGTGCAGTCATCCTGACTGTGCTGAGCAAACATTGGCACCAACATGTTCGAATAATCCCCTACCATATGAAACTGCAAGTTTCTGATAATTACACTTTACTGCTAACAAAATTTACACTAATCCAAATGGACATTAACAAGTATTCTTCATTTTCACCCTCTCTAGTCTATATTATTTAGTTAAAAAAAAAATCCTTTTCCTGTAGAGAGTTGGAGCCACCTTTGGCAAGTTTTTTCTAGAAAAAACAGTGGGAAGGTTTCTTTTCCAACTGTAATTTTTTCTTATTGATGGTTAAAAGAAAATTATCAGGATGGATCTACACATATAAAATTAATTATTCAAGTTTCACTGAACGGTTCTTGCAGAAGAGCACAGTAATGACACGTTTTGTTGCTCATATTTCAGTTTTGCATATGGCAAATCTTTATCAAGAAGTAATCTTTGACAACTTTTTCTTGTACAGCCTGCTTCCCAGTCCTAGAAGGAAATGAAGTAAAGAAAACTGCCCAAATACAGGCTTGATAGCTTGCAAGGGAAGACAAGGCTGCAATGTTTGCAGTGGATCCATGGCTGGTAGCCTATAAGAGCCCCTGCAGACACTGCAATTTGTCTTGAGAAACAGACAAAACCAGGAGAAATTCTAAAAAGGACCTTTTCAATTTTACATGGGGAGGCAAACAAACTTTTTTGTACAGTGTTCAGAAATCAAGATGGTACTATAAAATGCTTTACTCTAGCCAAATGAACAAGTGCTATTGGTGAAATTTAAAGTATATTTTTCCTATATAAGATACCCTTGACAACTGAAATGTAGTCAGCAAATAAAGAAAACCAGAGAAATCCAAAGAAACTGCTTTTCATCATCTGGATATAATTTTTTCTTTCTGTCATTCTTTTTTTTTTTTCCCCACAGGAGTAGAAATTCATAGTTTGCAATCACCTTTCAAGGGATAAAATCAGGAAACTCCAATCTTTAGTTGTTTCTATGCTGCTAGTATTTTAACAGACAGTTCAAGGACTTGTCGGCATGGAGAATTAATTACTCACAAAACTTGAATCACATTGGCAGGGCACTGCAAAGAAAGGCTGCAGTGCCACTTGTGTAATGCAGCATAAAAATTACAAAGACTTTATTTCTAGGTCTGTTAAGAGAGTATTGTGCAGTAACTAAGAAGAAAAGCAACAGGTAGAACAATATCTTTTGAAACTGTAGATTTTATACTCATTTTGATCAAGAACTGTTCAAGATTTTTCAGTGCATTGACTGAAAGTGCTTAATTTGGAAGACACCAAAGACAGACAGTATTCAAAAAAGAGCATTTTCCACTTTGTTTTCATGTCCACATTTTTGCTCTGTTCACTTAAAATGCCATTTTGTGTTTGGCCAGTAAAAATCTGTCCATAATCATACACTTTTTTTTTATGAAATAGGGCACTGAGCATCCACAAGAATACTCCATTACAGGCTTTAAAGATATATGGACTTATTATATTTAATATTCTACAAATGTGGCTTCCACATAATCTTGCACAGGGGATCTGGCTTACATAAACAGATTTCTTGTTTGTAAATCTGAAATCAAACTTTGGGATAATGAGTGAGTATACTGGACATATGTCCATCCCCCGTACTATGTGCTGTGCAATGCCCCACATCAGTAATTCACGATGAAGGGGTAACAAAGGGCAAACAACTTTATCTTCTCTGTACCATGGTGTTGGTGTTTTCTTTTGAGCATGAACATTGAGGACATCACATTATCCAAAGTCATAGGTTAAGGTCCACTGCTCTAGTGGTCTTTCATTAGAAACAAAAATGGATCAACTATGGCCAATAAAGGAAACAGTGGTAATAATAATAATAATAATAATAATAATAATAATAATAATAATAATA